>NC_141876.1:217230222-217542365 GCF_056163025.1 Triticum urartu | reverse complement strand
TGCTCTTGAGGGATAGATTGGTAGGAAAAGGCCATCGCTCATCCCTGACCACCACTCATAAGGAAGACAATCAAATAACACCTCATGTTTCAAATTTGTTACACAACGGTCACCATACGTTCATGCTATGGGACTTGCAATCTTCAACACAAGTATTTCTCAAATTCACAACTACTCAACTAGGACACTCTAATATCACCATCCTCATATCTCAAAACAATTATCAAGTATCAAACTTCTCATAGTATTCAATGCACTTTCTATGATAGTTTTTATTATACCCATCTTGGATGCCTATCATATTAGGACTAATTTTATAACCAAATCAAATTACCATGCTGTTCTAAAGGACTCTCAAAATAATATAAGTGAATCATGAGAGATCAATAATTTCTATAAAATAAAACCACCACCGTGCTCTAAAAGATATAAGTGAAGCAGTAAAGTATTCTAATAAATTCCAATTCATGTGTGTCTCTCCCAAAAGGTGTGTACAGCAAGGATGATTGTGGTAAACTAAAAAGCAAAGACTCAAATCATACAAGATGCTCCAAGCAAAACACATATCATGTGGTGAATAAAAATATATCCTCAAGTAAAGTTACCGATAGAAGAAGACGAAAGAGGGGATGCCATTCGGGGCATCCCCAAGCTTAGGCTTTTGGTTGTCCTTGGATTTTACCATGGGGTGCCATGGGCATCCCCAATCTTAGGCTCTTGCCACTCCTTGTTCTATAATCCATCAAATCTTTACCCAAAACTTGAAAACTTCACAACACAAAACTTAAACAGAAAATCTCATGATCTCCGTTAGTAAAAGAAAACAAACCACCACTTAAGGTACTGTAATTAACTCATTCTTTATTTTTATTGGTTTTAAACCTACTGTATTCCAACTTCTCTATGGTTCATAACCTCCGATACTATCCATAGATTCATCAAAATAAGCAAACAACACACGAAAATAAAATCTGTCAAAAACAGAACAGTCTGTAGTAATCTGTAGGTTTTTGAATACTTCTATAAACCCAAAAATTATGAGGAATTTGTCTAATAATAATATTAAAAAATAATCAACCTAATTGCACTTTCCAGTAAAAAAAGGAAGCAAATCTCGTGATCGCTAAAGTTTCTGTTTTTACAGCAAGATCGCTAAAACTTGCCCCAAGTCTTCCCAAAGGTTCTACTTGGCACAAACACTAATTAAAAGCATAAAACCACATCTAAACATAGGCTAGATGATTTATTTATTACTAAAAAGAACCAAAAAGCAAGAAACAAAAATAAAATTGGGTTGCCTCCCAACAAGCGCTATCGTTTAATGCCCCTAGCTAGGCATTGAGATTTCAATGATGCTCACATGAAAGACAAGAACTGAAGCACAAAGAGAGCATAGTAAAACACGTGAAAAATACATCCAAGTCTAACATACTTCCTATGCATAGGCATCTTATAGGCAAACAAATTATCAAGACAAGGAAATACTAGCATATGCAAGGAAGCGGAAAGAAACAATAACAATCTCAACATAACGAGCGGTAATTTAGTAACATGAAGATTTCTACAATCATACTTTCCTCTCTCAAAGTAATTACATGTGGGTTCATAAGCAAACTCAACAAAATAGCTATCACATAAAATATTTTCAACAGGATCCACATGCATGCAAAGTTGACACTCTTCCAAAATAGTGGGATTAACATAAACTAAAGTCATGACCTCTCCAAACCCACTTTTATAAAAAAAATCATAAGATTGAACATTCTAAAAATATGTGGGATCTATAGTTGACACTATTACAAACCCAAATAATATTGCAAACACTGTTATCAATCTCATATTCATCATGGGTGAAAGCACAAGTGCTCCCTATGTGTTTTGGTAATTAATGTCAACATATCTCTTGTTGGACTAACATTTTTATCTAGTATGTTTTAGATAAGTTCAACAGTGAAGTGGCATGGACTAGAGTATGTGAAACCCCTTCAAGATGCTAAGGACAAAGGATTGGCTCAAGCTCAAAGCTTAAGACTCTAAATTTTCCATTTTAGTGATCCAAGATCACATTGAGTCTATAGGAAAAGCCAATACTATCAAGGAGGGATGAGGTGTTGCTTAATGAGGTTCTTGCTCAAAATGCTTAGTGATATGCTCCAAAACCCTCAACTACTTTCTCACATCCACCTATGACCTAAACCAAAAGTCAAACTCGGCCCCATCGATTCCTTCTATCCGGCGCCATCGAGTTTCAAATGTCATAGCCACTGCCACAAACCCTAGGAAAATCGGTCTCACCGATAGGGATCTCGGTCTCACCGAGATGGGATTGCAAATTCTTTGTTGCCCACTGCAATACTTTTGGTCTCACCGAAACTTGCGATCGGACCCACTGAAACTGCAATGTAAACTCTCGGGTTCCCTTTTGTAACCTTTCGGTCTCACCGAAATGAACGATCGGTCCCACTGAGTTTACCTGACCAACTCTCTGGTTAGCTTATTACCAAAATTTGTCTCATCGAGTTTGTGTGATCGGTATCACCGAGATTACGTTATGCCCTAACCCTAATCATATCGGTCCTACCGAGTTGCATGTCGGTCCCACCGAAAACCCTAACGGTCACTAGCTTTGCTGAATCGGTCCGACCGAGTTTAACAATTCGGTCCCACCGAGTTTGGAAAGTTATGTGTAATGGTTAGATTTTGTTTGGAGGCTATACCCCTCCACCTCCTCTTCATTCGTGGAGAGAGCCATCGGAACAAACCTACACTTCCAACCTATATTTTCTGAGACAGAACCACCTACACTTTTGTTGAGACCAAGATATTCCATTCCTACCATATGAATCTTGATCTCTAGCCTTCCCCAAGTTGCTTTCTACTCAAATCTTCTTTCCACCAAATCCATATCCTGTGAGAGAGGGTTGAGTGTTGGGGAGACTATCATTTGAAGCACAAGAGCAAGGAGTTCATCATCAACACACCATATGTTAATTCTTGGAGAGTGGTGTCTCCTAGATTGCCTAGGTGTCACTTGGGAGCCTCCGACAAGATTGTGGAGTTGAACCAAGGAGTTTGTAAGGGCAAGGAGATCGCCTACTTCATGACGATCTTGCGCTAGTGAGACAAGTCCTTTCTGGGCGATGGCCATGGTGGGATAGACAAGGTTGCTTCTTCATGGACCCTTCATGGGTGGAGCCCTCCGTGGACTCACGCAACCGTTACCCTTCGTGGGTTGAAGTCTCCATCAACGTGGATGTACGATAGCACCACCTATCAGAACCACGACAAAACATCTGTGTCTCCAATTGTGTTTGAATCTTCCAAACCCTTCTCTTTACATTCTTGCAAGTTGCATGCTTTACTTTCCTCTGCTCATGTACTCCTTGCATGCTTGCTTAATATGTATTGTGTTTGTTAAACTTGTGCCTAAACTCCACTTCAACCTAAAGAATTTAAAAAGTGCAACTTTTAGCACTTAGTGTCTAATAACCCCCCTCTAGACATCTCTTCTCGATCCTTTCAATTGGTATCAGAGCATTAGTCTCCATTGCCTTGGTTTAAACACCATTGGAGGAAGATGGATGAGTCTACTTTGGGGAGTCTTAGACGTAGAGTGCCTATTCTTGATGGAGAATATTTTCATGAGTGGAAAAATGAAATGCATGAGATTTTCAATGAATATCATTTGAGCAAGTATATTGCTAGCTCTTGTGCACCTCATGTTGATCCCATGCATCCTACCCTTGATGAGTCAATTGACATAATTCGCAATCTTAGAACTGTTAATCTTATTACTAGAGGCTTGCCTAGAAACTTGATTGGATGTTTGCCTACTCTTAAGTGTGCCTACACCATATGGAAATTTCTTGAGGAACTCTTTCCAAATTATTCCTTGAAAGATCTAGATGAAATTCTCCATAAATCCATTGCCTTGATTAAGATGAATTCCAATGATCCCAATTTTGGTGGCTGCTTATTTGAACTTACTAATCTTACGAGTGCCAAAGTAGATGTTGCAATCATTAGCAATATCATTTCCAGAGCTATTAGAATTCATAAAGATAACTATAGAAATGATCATTTATCTAATGAATTACCCTCTCTAGGAATTGATCAATCACAAGATGATGTTGAACATGGATACTCTGATGAGGATGATGATGATAGTGACTATGACCTTGCTGATGCGATGAGACACTTTGGTCTTATGGCAAATCTTCGTGGCTACATGGCCAGAGGAAAGGAATGGGTTCTCGATAGTGGATGTACTGATCATATGATCGGAGATAAAGATATGTTCCGCGAGCTTGGTGGAAATGACGGCCCTTGAAAATATGTCACCTTTGGTGATAACTCAAAGGGTAAGGTGGTTGGCCTCGTTAAGGTGGCCATCTCACATGATAGCTCCATACAAAATGTCATGCTCGTTGAATCTCTTGGGTACAACTTACTTTCAGTATCTATACTTGCTGACTTCGGTTTCAATGTTCTATTCACTGAAGTAGATTGCCAAGTGTTTCGTAGAGACAATCGTAAAATGGTCTTTACCGGAATACGTAGAGGTGATCTTTACATTGTTGATTTCACTAAAAAGGCTCAACCTAGAACTTGCTTAATTGCTAAATCTTCTAAAGGTTGGTTATGGCATAGACGATTAGGTCATGTTGGTATGCAAAACCTTGACAAGCTTATTAAAGGTGATCATATCCTTGGAGTAAAAGATGTTATATTTTACAAGGATAGACTTTGTAGTGCTTGTCAGGCAGGGAAACAAGTTGGAGGAAGTCATCATGCAAAGAAAATCATGACCATGAGAAGACCACTCGAGCTACTTCACATGGATCTCTTGGGTCCAAATACCTACAAGAGTCTCGGTGGTAACTCATTTGGACTAGTAATAGTTGATGATTTTTCAAGATTTACGTGGGTATTCTTTCTTGATGACAAATCGTAGGTCCAAAACATCATCAAAAACTTCGCTAGGAAGGCCCAAAATCAATTTGATGTGGAGATCAAGAAGGTTCGAAGCGACAACAGAACGGAGTTCAAGAACGCAAAAGTGGATACCTTTCTTGACGAACAAGGGATTTCACGTGAGTTCTCGGCTACGTACACACTTCAACAAAATGGAGTAGTTGAGAGGAAGAACCGGACTCTTATTGAGATGGCAAGAACGATGCTTGATGAGTACAAGACGCCAAAACACTTTTGGGCGGAAGCGGTTGAGACAGCTTGTCATGTAACAAATCGCTTGCATCTTCACAAGCTACTCGGCAAGACGGCATACGAGCTCCTCACCGGTAACAAACCACAAGTTAGATAATTTCGAGTATTCGGCTCAAAGTGCTACATTCTTTATAAGCATCGTCGTTCTAAATTTGCTCCTAAGTCTCATGAAGGTTTTCTACTTGGTTATGGCTCAAACTCTCACACATACCGTGTCTACAATAATTTCACCCGAAAGGTTGAAGAGACGGTAGATGTGAAGTTTGATGAATCTAACGGCTCGCAAGTAGAACAATTGCCAATTGATGTAGGAGACAAAGACTCTTCGGAAGCAATCCAAGACTTGTCTATTGGCAAGATTCATCCAACGGAGGTGAAGGAGAGTACTTCGTCCGTCCAAGTGGAAGCTTCTACATCACGACAAGTTGAACCAAGAGTTGATACGGAAGCATCCACAAGTGGGACACATCAAGATGAATAAAATGAGGAAGTGCATCAAGAGGAACACCAACAACCTCCTTCTCCACCACAACAAGAGAATGACAATGTCAACAATGAAGAAGGCCAAGAAGAAGAACAAGATGAAGAAGATGTTCAACCAAGATCCAAGCAAAAGCTTTCACGAGTTCGAACAAGAATTGCTAAAGATCATCCCGTCGAGCAAATCTACAATGATATCCAAACCGGGAGAATCACTCGCCCAAAAACTCGTTTAGCTAACTTTTGTGAACATTACTCATTCATCTCTCGCATTGAACCTCTGAAGGTTGAATAAGCATTGGAAGATCCATATTGGATAAACGCTATGCATGAAGAGCTACACAACTTTGAGAGAAATCAATTGTGGACATTGGTTGAAAAGCCCGACAACAACCACAACATCATTGGTACCAAATGGATGTTTCGCAACAAGCAAGATGAAGATGGTCAAGTTGTCCGCAACAAAGGACGCCTAGTCGCCTAAGGCTACACTCAAGTCGAAGGTATGGACTATGGTGAGACATATACCCCCGTTGCTAGACTTGAGTCCATTCGCATCTTACTTGCCTATGCTAATCATCATGATATCACCTTGTACCAAATGGACATTAAAAGTGCTTTTTTGAATGGTGAAATAGAGGAGGAAGTTTATGTTAAGCAACCTCCCGGATTTGTCAATCCTAAGAAACCTAATCATGTTTACAAACTTCACAAAGCTCTTTATGGTCTTAAACAAGCTCCTAGAGCATGGTATAAATGCTTGACCAAGTTTCTTATTGAAAAAGGCTTTAAAATTGGAAAAATAGATTCTACTCTTTTTACTAAAAGGGTTAATGGAGAACTATTTTTATGCCAAATTTATGTCGATGATATTATATTTGGATCAACTAACCCTCATTTTAGTGAAAAGTTTGGAAAGCTAATGTCGGAGAAGTTTGAGATGTCGATGATGAGTCAACTCAAATTCTTTCTCGGTTTGCAAATCAAGCAAACTAAGGAAGGCACCTTTGTATCTCAAATGAAGTACACCAAGGACTTATTCAAGAAGTTCAATATGCAAGAATGCAAAGGTATGACTGCACCCATGCCTACTAGTGGACATCTTGATTTAACCAAAGATAGTGAACCAGTTGATCAAAAGGTTTATCGCTCTATGATTGCTTCATTGTTATATCTATGTGCTTCACATCCCGATATTATGCTAAGTGTGTGCATGTGTGCACGATATCAAGCTGCTCCTAAAGAATGTCATCTTAAGGCTGTGAAAAGGATAGTGAGATACTTAATCCATACACAAAATTTTGGCATTTGGTATCCAAAGAGGGCTTCCTTTGATCTTGTTGGCTACTCCGATTCGGACTATGCCGGCGACAAGGTTGATAGAAAGTCAACTTCTGGTACTTGTCAATTTCTTGGTAGATATCTTGTCTCTAGGTCCTCCAGGAAACAAAACTCGGTATCCTTATCCACCGCCGCAGCGGAATACATTGCCGCTGGATCATGTTGTGCTCAATTACTTTGGATGACCCAAACTCTTAAAGATTATGGGATATATGTGAAACATGTTCCATTGCTTTGTGACAATGAAAGTGCCATTAAGATTTCTCACAATCCCGTGCAACATTCTCGAACTAAGCATATTGAAGTTCGTCATCATTTCATTCGAGATCATGTTGCCAAAGGGGACATTAATCTTAAGCATGTTCGCACTGATAAGAAATTGGCGGATATATTTACCAAACCACTTGATGAGAAAGTGTTTTGCAGGTTAAGAGGTGAATTGAACATCATTGATGCTTCAAACTTGGAGTAGGAACTCCATTTAATACATGCAAGGCATGAGTTTATGACTAATCCTTGATATTTCTCTTATGTTGACTATCTTATGTCTTGGATATATTTGCACCTTGCATGCTATCTAACCCGTGAAGGTACTTGGATGAATCTAAATCTATGAGATTGCAACTCACTCACATCTTGAGCAATTTCTATATTACCAAGTCGCTACACGATGGTGGATGAAGAGAAGGAAGCACGCAACCATTCAAACATATCCTTTGACAAATTCTATCATGATTGTCATTTTGGATGCACAAGTGCTCTTCCTTGCAAAAACTAACCCATGTAGGCAGATGAACTCAAACTCCAAGTGGTGCTCCCAACTCTTGATGAGCTACATCAACCTTGGGCAACCCACACAAGTTCAACTACATGATCATGATCAACACCACCACCCAAGGTATGTTATTCCATCTTAGAGAAGCTTTACTCCAAGTCATGGGATAAATCAACTCAACAAGATGTGAATACATCAAGATGCTTTAACGAAAAATGGTAACCCCATTTTGAGCTTAAACGATGAGTATGACCAAAGATCAAGTGACCTCACTTGACTCCTAAGTCAATATACTCTAGATGAAGTATATTTGTTTAGATGAAGTTCTCTTGTGTTCTTTTCTGTGCTCTTGCATTTGTCTCATGCATATTTGTTTTCCTCTTCAACTTCATCTAGATTCTTTTTAGTTTCTTCTCTTTTATTTTCTGTTCTGCATCTTCTGCATTAAATTCCTTGCAAATCCTTGTGAGATCTTACTTGTCTAGTGAGCTGAGGTGACAAGTGTTTTCTTTGCGATGAACTTGGTCACACCGGGCTGTTTACATCGGTCCAACCAAGCCCTTTCGGTGCCACCGAAACACCAAACTCGGTGCTACCGATTTCACTGCAGGAAAAACATCTTGCCACTTGTTTCTGAATTCTTTTTAATCCAGCTCCACTCAATGAATCTTGTCCTTGACCAGCATCCTATTCAACTTGCTGCTTTGTTTTGTGAATCAAGGACCAAACCCATCATGACAAAGATCCATAAGAACCCTTCTTGGAAATTGATGTCAAAGGGGGAGAGGGAGATCACATCAAAGCTTAATCATATCTATAAGGGAAGAGAATACTCAAGGGAATAAAGAGTAATCATCAAGGACCCCAGATTCTTGGTGTTCAAGAGGAGAGAAGTCACATGTCTTCAAGAGGGGAAAGACATGTTCATATTTGCTCGTGTGCATTAGCTCTGTTTATTTCCTTTGAGCTCTGTTTTTGCTCTGATTTCCTGTTCCCCATCTTCTCCCAGCATCCCATGCTAGATTCAGGGGGAGCAAGACATCTAAGGGAAGGAAATCCTTGAATTTATTGCACATCTTTACCTTTGGGGACATGTCTATATCCAATGTGGTACTTAGTACTCACTCTACATGTCATCCCAGTCTTGGTACTCTTGTGGTTTCCCTTGTTTGCTCTGGCTAGTATGTGTATCTGTGTTATCTAACCTTGTTTATGCAGGTTCATCCCATCCTAAGCCAACTCAAGACCACAAGGTAAGTACATGCATCACAGTCATGTGAATGAGAAATTCTTGCTGATGTACATACTGTTTGCAAGAAGGAATCATGAGCATGAAGGTACATTTCTCATATTTTCATCATTTTCTCTGATGCATATAGCCAAGATACATGTAACACATTGCTTACTATGTCATGTTTATGCATTCACATGCTCCTATATTCCATATTCACATGATTGCATACATGTAGGGGGGGCCTATGCAAGTTACATGTCTTTCCAAAGCTTTACTTACTACTCTTAATATCTTGATCTAAAGCTTTGATGTTTGTTGTCATCAATTACCAAAAAGGGGCAGATTGAAAGCACAAGTGCTCCCTAGGTGGTTTTGGTAATTAATGTCAACATATCTCTTGTTGGACTAACATTTTTATCTAGTATGTTTCAAATAAGTTCAACAGTGAAGTGGCATGGACTAGAGGATGTGAAACCCCTTCAAGATGCTAAGGACAAAGTATTGGCTCATGCTCAAAGCTTAAGACTCTACATTTTCCATTTTAGTGATCCAAGATCACATTGAGTCTATAGGAAAAGCCAATACTATCAAGGAGAGATGAGGTGTTGCTTAATGAGGTTCTTGCTCAAAATGCTTAGAGATATGCTCCAAAACCCTCAACTACTTTCTCAAATCCACATATGACCTAAACCAAAAGTCAAACTCGGCCCCACCGATTCCTTCTATCCGGCGCCATCGAGTTTCAAATGTCATAGCCACTGCCACAAACCCTAGGCAAATCGGTCTCACAGAGATGGGATTGCAAATTCTGTGTTGCCTACTGCAATACTTTCGGTCTCACCGAAACTTGCGATCGGTCCCACCAAAACTGCAATGTAAACTCTCTGGTTCCCTTTTGTAACATTTCGGTCTCATCGAAATGAGTGATGGGTCCCACCGAGTTTACCTGACCAACTCTCTGGTTAGCTTATTACCAAAATCGGTCTCACCGAGTTTGTGTAATCGGTCCGACCGAGATTATGTTATGCCCTAACCCTAATCATATCGGTCCTACCGAGTTGCATGTCGGTCCCACCGAAAACCCTAACGGTCACTAGCTTTACTGAATCGATCCGACCGAGTTTAACCATTCGGTCCCACCGAGTTTGGAAAGTTATGTGTAACGGTTAGATTTTGTGTGGAGGCTATATATACCCCTCTACCTCCTCTTCATTCATGGAGAGAACCATCAGAACAAACCTACACTTCCGACCTATATTTTCTGAGAGAGAACCACCTACACTTGTCTTGAGACCAAGATATTCCATTCCTACCATATGAATCTTGATATCTAGCCTTTCCCAAGTTTCTTTCCACTCAAATCTTCTTTCCACCAAATCCATATCCTGTGAGAGAGAGTTGAGTGTTGGGGAGACTATCATTTGAAGCACAAGAGCAAGGAATTCATCATCAACACACCATTTGTTACTTCTCGGAGAGTGGTGTCTCCTAGATTGGCTAGGTGTCACTTGGGAGCCTCCAACAAGATTGTGGAGTTGAACCAAGGAGTTTGTACGGGCAAGGTGATCGCCTACTTCGTGAAGATCTACCACTAGTGAGGCATGTCCTTCGTGGGCGATGGCCATGGTGGGATAGACAAGGTTGCTTCTTCGTGGACCGTTCATGGGTGGAGCCCTCCGTGGACTCGCGCAACTGTTACCGTTCGTGGGTTGAAGTCTCCATCAACATGGATGTACGATAGCACCACCTATCGGAACCACGACAAAACATCTGTGTATCCAATTGCGCTTGAATCTTCCAAACCCTTCTCTTTACATTCTTGCAAGTTGCATGCTTTACTTTCCGCTGCTCATATACTCTTTGCATGCTTGCTTGCTATGTATTGTGTTTGTTAAACTTGTGCCTAAACTCCACTTCAACCTAAAGAATTTAAAAACTGCAACTTTTAGCACTTATGTCTAATCACCCCCCTCTAGACACCTCTTCTCAAACCTTTCAATGGGGCTTAAATAAATTTTCAAGATCAAAAGAAGAATCACCCCAATCATGATCATTGCAACAAGTAGAGGACATAACAAAACTAGCATCCCCAAGCTTAGGGGTTTGCATATTATTAGCACAACTGACATTAATAGAATTTAAAATAACATCATTGCAATCATGCTTTTCATCGAAGGAACTATCAAGTATGGGTGCAATAGCAACGACCTCAAGTTTAACATAAGGAATTATAGAAAATTCATCTTCAGAAATATTTGCATCATGGTCACAAGAATAGCAAGCATCATGTTCGTCAAGGGATATTTCAGTCAAATCATTGGAATCATAATTATCTATAGATTCATGCATATCATTATTTTCTTCCGAAGCAATAGTCATTCTTTCAATAAATTCTTCGACCTAGACATTATGAGCATAGTTTTCATAGAAATATTTCAGTATGTCAAAATTTTCTGATTCGTAGAGAGTAACATCATAGTTTTCAATCAAAGAAGCAACTTCATAAGCACCCTTAAAAGCAACAAATTCTTCAATTTATTCGATATCGTAGTAACTATAAACACCCTTTGCATAAGAAGATAAGATTTCATTATCACTAAACTCACATAAGTAGGGGAGGTGTTTTTTAGGGTTCTTAGAGCAACAAGTAAAATCATAAATTTCACAAAGATTCCAAGCATAACACAGCAATCTGTTTATTTGATCCCATAAGAGTCTCCCTTTTTCAAACAAATGGTGACGCACAAAATGAGCATGCTCATCTAAAGATTTCAAATAAACTAGGCTAGTTGGGGTTTCAGCACGAGCGCATAAGGATCGAAGATGATCCAAGTAGAACACTTTAAGTGGATCCATATCAATTGATTTTTAGCAAGCAAAGATGCAAGCAAATAGAAGGCACATGGAAACACAAACAAAAAGACATACAGGAAAAGGGAGAATGGAGAAGGCAAAGGGTGAAGTGGGGGAGAGGAAAACGAGAGGAAAATGGCAAATAATATAATGCGAGGGATAAGAGTTTGTGATGGGTACTTGGTATATCTTGACTTGTGCGTAGATCTCCCCGGCAACGATGCCAGAAATTCTTCTTGCTACCTCTTGAGCACTGCGTTGGTTTTCCCTTGAAGAGGAAAGGGTGATGCATCAAAGTAGCATAAGTATTTCCCTCAGATTTTGAGAACCAAGGTATCAATCCAGTAGGAGACTACACGCAAGTCCCTCGTACCTACAGAAACAAATAAGAACCTCGCAACCAACGCGATAAAGGTGTTGTCAATGCCTTCACAGTCACTTACGAGAGTGATATCTGATAGAGATAATAATAAAAAGATAAATACTTTTTGTATTTTTATGATGTAGATTGAAAGTAAAGATTGCAAAATAAAATAGATGGGAAACTTATATGATAAAAGTTAGACCCGGGGCCATAGGTTTCACTAGTGGCTTCTCGCAAGATAGCATAAGTATTACGGTGGGTGAACAAATTACTGTCGAGCAATTGATAGAAAAGTGCATAATTATGAGAATATCTAGGCATGATCATGTATATAGGCATCACGTTCGCGACAAGTAGACCGAAACGATTCTGCATCTACTACTATTACTCGACACATCGATCGCTATCCAGCACGCATCTAGAGTATTAAGTTCATAAGAACAGAGTAACACATTAGGCAAGATGACATGATGTAGAGGGATAAACTCAAGCAATATGATATAAACCGCATGATTGCTGCCCCTGCTGTCACTGGGAAAGGACAACGCAAGATTGAACCCAAAGCTAAGCACTTCTCCCATTGCAAGAAAGATCAATCTAGTAGGCTAAACCAAACTGATAATTCAAAGGGACTTGCAAAGATAACCAATCATACATAAAAGATTTCACAAAAGAATCAAATATTGTTCATAGATAAACTTGATCATAAACCCACAATTCATCGGATCTCAACAAACTTACCGCAAAAAGAGTTACATCAAATACATCTCCAAGAAGATCAAGGAGAACATTGTATTGAGATCCAAAGAGAAAGAAGAAGCCATCTAGCTAATAACTATGGACCCGAAGGTCTATGGTAAACTACTCACACATCATAGGAGAGGCTATGGTGTTGATGTAGAAGCCCTCCATGATCGATTCCCCCTCCGGCGGAGCTTCGGAAAAGGCCCCAAGATGGGATATCTTCGGTACAGAAGGTTGCAGTGGTGGAAATAGGATTTTGTGGTGCTCCTGGATGTTTTCGGGGCATATGGATATATATAGGAGGAAGAAGTATATCGGTGGAGCTGCGAGGGGCCCAATTGGGTCGGGGGCGCACCCAGGGGGGTAGGCGCGCCTTCCTGCCTCGTGGCCACCTCATTTCTTTCTTGACGTCTACTCCAAGTCCCCTGGATTCACGTTTGTTCCAAAAATAACTCTCCCGAAGGTTTCATTCCATTTGGATTCCGTTTAATATTCCTTTTCTGCCAAACACTGAAATAGGCAAAAAAAACATCAATTTGCACTAGGCCTTGGGTTAGTAGGTTAGTCCCAAAAATAATATAAAAGTGTATAAATAAGCCCATTAACATCCAAAATAGATAATATAATAGCATGGAACAATCAAAAATTATAGATACGTTGGAGACGTATCACGCCCAGTGCACCTCCGGCGACGCTCTGGCTATGGATGAGCTCAGAAATGAGCGTAGCATCCAACGCAACCATCCACGGCCGATGAAGTGGACTAAAACAACAACTGATTTGACTTCGGTGGATGTTGGTTTAGGTCAATGTGGGAGCCGGGGCTCCAGTGCGACCGGGGACAAGGCAGAGACATGCGGAGGCTCAGGGTGCCCCGGTTGGTCTACTATTGGTGGAAGAATGAAGGTAGGGGGCGTGGTTCGCCGAAATCAAAGTGAGCAGAGGCGGCGGCCATGGCTGCGACGGTGCACACAGAGAGCTCCTCGAGCTCAAGCAAGAGGCTAGGGAGGGGTCTTGGAGTGAGGCAAAGGCGATGGGGTGCTTGGGAGAAGCTCGGTGGCATTATATATGCAGAGGGGGAGTTGGCCGAGCGTGCGTCGCCATGGACACGTGTCCGTCGCTGCGGACCAGGGTGCACACCATAAGCTCAGGGTTAGGCGATGAGAGGGAACATGAGGGAGGGCTCACGGGGAAGAGGAGGCCAATGGAGCATGGGGAGGATGATGATGGCGACGAATAGAGCCAAAATGACACTGTTCGCCCGTGGGCACGCGTCGGTGAGGAAGCAGACGGAGGGGGGGAGGGGTCCATGTCAGGACCCCGATTCTAAGTCACACCGATCTAGCATGTAACACGTCATACCACTTTGCGGCCTCACGCACGGTATTCCCACGGGTGTCGCCTTACCTAGCCCAGGACCGTTTGTGCCTTTTGGCTCACGTATATGATAGTATCGCTAGCATCCATATGACAGAGAACCCGGGCCGACATGACTAGTCGTGAACCCAAAGTGGAACTAACTTATGGGGATAGGCATACATGAAACAACATTGAGCATGTTGGTCAGCAGCGTGTGAATCCGGGCTGTAGCAACTTGGCTAGCAGGACTCCGGGAATCCGGGCTGTAGCAGGCTAGCAGGACTACGGAAGTCACCGCGTGACATTTCCCTGAAAGGATAGACACAGGAACGATGTGAATCACACGCCGGCCAGTCTAAGTGTTCCGGAGCAGTAGTGCTGGGCTAGCAGGACTCCGGTGAACCGGGCTGTAGCAGACTACCATGGCTCAGTGGAAGCACTATACTACATTTCCCCATAAGAGAGGCTACCAAGGATAAACAAGTAGGTTGTCGGATCCCACACATAGCAATACACGTCACATGTACGCATAACATGAAAGTATGTGTTGTACAACATGGCATCACAACGTAACTCAAACTCATTTAGATAAAGGCCCAGAAGAGCCACATAGCATTAATTCAAACAGAGGTTTCATGACCCATCATTCAGAGCATACAAGCAACGGAAGCATTACATGTCTGAGTACAGACAACTACAAAAGAAAAAGGCTGAGAAGCCTGACTATCTACAAGTCCCTCCCAAGGGTACAAGATCGTAGCTGAGGTAACAAGCTACTCGTCGAAGTCCAAGCGGTACTACTAATGAGACAGATGTATCACCTACAAAACATAAATAAAGCAAACGTGAGTACAAAGGTACTAAGCAAGACTTACATCAGATCCTATCATACATGCATTTGTATCAAGAAGGTAATGTGGGGTTTAGTTGCAGCAAGCCAGCTTTGACTCAGTGGCTATCCTGTTCTACGACTACGAGAAACTTCTTTGAGGTGAGGCAGCGCACACGAGTCGACTAATCACCACATCAATACACAACTATGGATTCATCCCCGTCTTTCTACGAGAAGGCCATCCATAGCACTCACACTTGCCTTGAGCATTTAAGAGTATCCACTTTAAATTGTCTATGTACCACGTAAGCATCCAAGAAGTCCATAACCGAGGACACGGCTATTCGAATACATCATGAAAAATAAAGCATCCACGTAAGCATTTATATATGAAAAATGATCAGAAAAATTCAATCTATCCATCTGTAATGGTTTCATGAATGACAAAACAAGATAACCTTGTTGTTTAAGCAAAATAAGATAATGCACTAATAAGGCTATGTTAAATGAATTAACATTTGAATCTTTGATTCAAATGGGTTCATTCCTTTCTGTTTTAGCTTGCATTAGGCCAAGACACATTATTTTGCCATGTCATAGCATGCATCATATTGTTGCATATCGTCATGTGTTGATTATGTTTCGGTGTGTCTTTCGTGGTAGGTTCTGCCTCTGAGGATAACCCTGAGTATCCATCTGAAGGGCAGTACCCTACTACCACTACATAAGGAAAGCAACCCATTGATCATTCCGATACAAACCCATGTTCTCGCTTCTGCTCTTGTTTACTGCATTAAGACAACATGATTCAAACTGCTGTGTGCTACGGTAGTTGAACCCTTATCCTCTGCATGACCTGTCATTGCCACAGTAACTAGATGAAACCCACTAGCATGTGTAGGAGTTGATTGAGCCATGTATGTGATTCCTACCTTGCTATGCCTGCTATGCTTAGAGTTGTGTCAGGTCTGGTTCATCTTGGAGATGGGCTAGAGTGAAATGATTATGTCGGTAATGTGAGGGATGTGTTGAACATGTTTTGGTAAAGGTATCGATGAGAGGCCATGTCGGAGTACATGGTGGGTTGTATCATTGAGGCCGTCCCTAGGAACTGAGATCTGTATGTGTGATTTAAGATTCAGTTACTACCATACATTGGGCCCGAAACCAATTGACCCTCTCGGCTTCTTAATCACCCTAGTACTCTGTCCATGAGTTGCAAATAGTTTCTGGTGTTTGTAGGTTACGTGTTGGCTGCCGTGCGTAGCGCTGACCCTAGGGGTGGGCTATGTTGCGGTAGATATACCATGGTCGGGTATGCCGGGCGCCCGTTTGGTGTCTCGGGACCCTGTTCACATCGTTTGGGGCCGTATGTGGAAACCTCGGCTGGACTCCCTGCGGATGGAACCCGGATAGGCGATAAACCTGGACTAGAGACTTGAGTGTTTAGGTAGGCCGTGGCCGACACCCTCGTCGGGCTTCCGCTTGAAGGTTGCCGAGTACATGTCGTGTAAACGGCGGTAAGTGGTGAAAGCGTGTATGAAGAAGTACACCCCTGCTGGCTTGCTGCAATAACTCCACCACCTTGTTGAGAATGAGCATGTATAGTAGGTTCTGATGTAAGACTTGCTGAGTACCTTTGTACTCATGTTTGCTTAATTACTGTCTTCAGACGACAACACCGCCCCCTCCGATGGGTTCTACGTAGACCTTGATTTCGACGAGTGACTAGCCAACCAGGTGGTGATACTGGCCATGGAGGGCCCTTTGTACATAGATAGGCTTCGAGAAGCCTTCTTTCTTTCTAGTGTCTGTACTCAGACTATTTGCTTCCGCATGTGCTTGTATGCTTGTATGACTTGAGTGTCGGGTCATGTGACCCCTACGTGTATGAACATGTTATGTATGGCTCTCTGGAGCCTTTAAATAAAGTACTTGAGTTGTAGAGTTTTGTTGTGATGCCATGTTGTATGTACTCATAGCGGGCATATTGTGTGTATGATTGAAATGCTCGGTATGAGTGGGATCCGACAATCTAGTTGTTTATCCTTGGCAGCCTCTCATATGGGGAAATGTAGTCTAGTGCTTCCTGAGCGATAGTAGTCCGCTACAGGCCGGTTCACTGGAGTCCTGCTAGCCCAGCACTAGTGCTTTGGACACTTGACTGGCCGGCATGTGTTTCACTCCATTCCTATGTCTGTCCCTTCGGGGAAATGTCACGCAGTGACATCCGGAGTTCTGCCTAGAGTGATACAGCCCGGGTTCCCCGGAGTCCTGTTAGCCCAGTGCTATAGCCCGGATTCACTCGCTGATGACCGACATGTTCGATGTGATTCATGTATGCCTGTCTCCATAGGTCTGTGCCGCTTTGGATTCACGACTAGCCATGCCGGCCCGGGTTCTCTGTCATATGGATGCTAGTGACGCTATCATATACGTGAGCCAAAAGGCGCAAACGGTCCCGAGCCATGGTAAGACGACACCTGTAGGTTACCGTGCGTGAGGCCGCAATGTGATATGAGGTGTTACCGGCTAGATCAATGTGACTTAGAATCGGGGTCCTGACATGGAGGGTGCTCACCATGGGCCTCATGGGCCGGTCGGTGGAGGAAGGAGTTGGCCGTGGATCTGGGCAAGCTGTGGGGCCCATCCAGGGAGGTGGCGGCACTCGCCTTCCCACGCACAGGAGGTCGACCGAGGCCATGGCGAAGCCGGCAACGACTCTGGCAACGGGGAGGCCGGCACTGGCGGTGGGGATGGATGCAGGGGACGGATCTGGGCGTGGGCAGCTTGATCCAGTGGAGGGTAGCATTGGAGGAGGCCGGTGGAGGCGGATACGACCCGTGCTTTGGCGGATCCGGACAACGGCGGCGGTTGGAGGGACTCCAAGTGCGGCGGCGGAGCTTCCCGCGACAGCGGATGATGAGGCGGGAGGAGCTCGGGCTGGAAGGAGGCTCAGCGCTCGGGACTGGGATCGCCGGTGGCTGTCGTGCTCGACGACGACGACCAGCGCATCAGCGAGGTCCCACGGGGTGCGGCTCCGGTGAGGGACCGGCCAGCGGCGGCGCTGCGCGCTAGAGAGAGAGAGGCGAGGGGGCTAGGGGCACGGGGCGGCGTTGGGCGGGCGATTCGGGCCCGATTCGGCCCGGACAGGCCGGTTGCGGGCTGCGGCAGGCCACGGCGGTGGGAGCTGGCAGGGGGCGCATGGCAGGCACGCGTTGGCTGGAGGGGCGGTCAGGTGGCGGTGCGGTCAGCTGTGGTGTCGCCAAGTGGCGGAGGAGGGATTTGCTGGCGCTGAAATCAAGGAGGAGGAGGCTGGCGGCTACGGGGATCCCAAGGGGGAGGCTAGAAGTAGGTGGAGGGGGGTTAGGGTTCCAAAAATGGAAGGGAAGGTCTATATATAGACACATGGACTAGGTTAGGGGGATTTGGGGGCTTCAGGAGCCCTCCGATCATGATCCGATGGCACCGTTCAGAGTGGGGGCTAGGTGGGCTGTGCTAGAGAGATAGACTGATAAGAGAGGAGATAGAGAGGCCCTGCGACTGTTTCGGAGACCGAAACGTCTAACGAATAAACCGACTATACTGCAGCTATATGTTTAACGGTTGGGCTATCAAACAAGCTCCAAATGCGACGAAAATTGACAGGCAGTCTATCTACACTATAATTAGACCGCACGCCAACTTTCAATCCATTCCGAGAACATTTTTATGCCGCTTATAAAATAATATTTCGGAGGTGCCGCGGGAGCTTGCAAGTGTGTCTGGGCTCAGAACGGACAACGGACGGAACTGGAGAAACCCGGACGGATGCAAGTTTTGAAAACATGATGATGCAATGCACATGATGACATGGCAAGAAGCAATACGCAAGCAAAAGACAAGGCAACAGCAGTAAATAACTGGTAGACACCTGGCGCATTGGTCTCAGGGCGTTACAGGATGCCAGTAAGGAATCTAGGAAGCGTACTTCTCTGGAGTGCGTTGCGCCTATTGATGACTTGCCGGAGAGTTGCAATAGCAAGAGACCCAAGGTTGCTACACTTGCTATAAAAAGGTCCCGGCAGGGTTGGCTGGTGCTGATGGTACTTTCACGATCAGTGCCACCCTCGATGACAAATAGGAAAGCATGCTCGTTACCTTCCTGCTGGTGAATATCGTTGTGTTTGCCTGGCAACCATCTGATATCCCCCGTGTTCCCCGGGAGGTAATCGAGCACCAACTTGCTATCTGCCCACACGCCCGACCCGTCAAGCAGAAGGTCCGGAAACAAGCTTTGGAGCGGCAACAGTTCATTGCCGAGGAGATCAAGAAACTTGAGGCAGCTAGTCTGGTCACAGGAGTACTACATCCAACTTGGTTAGTAAATCCTATGGTGGTACGCTAAGCTAATGGGAAATGGAGTCTTTGCATAGATTTTACGGATCTGAACAAGGAATGCCCGAAGGACCCATTTCCCTAGCTGCGCATCGACCAGATTGTGGATTCCACCTCCGGGTGTGACCTGCTTTCTTTCTTGGATGCATATTCTGGATACCACCAGATCTTTATGTCCAAGGAGGACGAGGAGGAAGACCATGTCCATAAGTCCGTGTGGCACGTACTGCTTCCTAAGGATGCCCGTCGGGTTGAATAGCACCGGTTCCACTTTTGGAAGGGCAGTCTAGATTGTGTTTGAATCACAATTGCACACAAACATTGAAGCTTACATCGATGATATTGTGGTTAAGACCAAGGACAGATCAACCCTTATTCAGGATTTGGAAGAAACGTTTGCTAATCTACGCAAGATCAACTTGAAGCCGAACCCGGAGAATTGTGTGTTTTTCATTCCTTTCGGCAAGTTACTTGGCTTCTTTTTGTCCCATCGAGGGATAGAGGCCAACCCCAATAAGATCAAGGCTATCGACCAGATTCAAGCACCCAAAATAGTAAAGGATGTCAGGCGTCTGACTGGATGTGTTGCCGCACTTAGAAGGTTCATTTCCATGTCTGTCGAGCGTGCCTTGCCATTATTCAAAATCCTGAAGAAGGCAGGACCTGTGGAATGGACCCCGGAAGCAGACACTACACTGTAAGATTTGAAGGCCTATCTTTCCTCTGTAACCACTCTGGTTGCTGCCAAACCATAGGAGCCATTACTGCTATACTTAGCAGAAACTAATCAATTGGTTAGTGCAGCGCTAGTGGCACAACAAGAAGTGGATGAAGCGGCAGTCGTATCCATTGTCCCCTCCGGGGAGGAAAGTTAACATGCCCCACCAAGGTTAGATATAATTCCATACAAAGAAGAGTGAGACAGCAGAGATAGTCCCAAGGTTGCCATAAGGAAGAAAGTGGTGCTTTGCCTAGTGTACTTCATCAGCTCCCAGTTGCAGGGGGCTAGGTCGAGATATTATGGCATGCAGAAGATGATTTTTGGCCTCATCATGGCCTCAAGGGAACTGCGCCACTACTTCCAAGCCCACGAGATCACAGTTGTCACTCGCTTCCATTTGCAACGGATACTCATGAACCCCGAGGGCATCGGCATTAAAGTGGAGTGGGCTTTGGAGTTATCCAACTCTGGTCTGAAGTTTGATATCACATCAAATATTTAGAGCAGAGCATTTTCAGAGTTTATTACATAATGGATGCTAATTCCTGATGAAGAAATGTTGGAGACAGTTATTCCCCTCAAGGAAGCACCCCAAGAATGGATTATGTATTTCGATCGTGCCTTCTCCCTACAGGGTGTAGGGCTGCCATGCTTCTTGTTGCCCCCACTAGGGAGCACCTCAAGTACGTCATCCAAATGCATTTTCCTCGGGAGAAGGCTACCAACAATACAACAGATTATGAAGGGCTCCTTGCCGGGCTCAGGATTGCAATAGAACTAGGGATCAAGAAGCTGATCATCCATGGAGACTCATATCTTGTGGCGAGACAAGTGAACAAGGATTACCGAAGTCCATTGATAGAGGCATACATTGAGGAAGGGAGAAAGTTGGAGGAGCGATTTGATGGATTACAAACAGAGCATGTATCCTGTTCGGAAAATGGCATGACTGATCATCTGCCAAAGCACGTTGCACAGAAACTCTTTGTGGAACCAGGGATTTTTCCTCTCCATCTGACTCAGCCGTCCGTATCCCCGGCAACAATGGCCAGAAAGAGGAGGAATCTGGACCCCAGCAAGCCTCCTAGTGGAACCTCCTGAGGCTCCCGACAGAGAGCTTCACGGGAACAACTCCCCTTCGATTGCTGAGCTACACCCTCCCCCCAGACCACTGGTCCCCGCAGTCAAGTAATGCACTCCCACAAATGAGGAGGTGCCACTAGTCCTCGTTGCCGAGCCTGAGGCTCTAAATTGGGTGCAGCACATAGTCCATTTCCTCCAAACTCGAGAACTTCCAGAAGAGCAAGAAGAAGTTGAAAGAGTAGCTTGGAGGGCCAGTATGTATCAGTTCGTTGACAACATGCTATACATAAGAAGGCCCAATGGTGTAAAATTGAAGTGCATTTGTCGGGAAGAAGGAAAGGAACTATTGGCAGAGATACACAAAGGCATGTGTGGCTCACACATTGGATCGAGGGACATGGATTGAAAAGCCTTCTCGCAACGATTTTACTGGCCCACAACCCTCCAATATGCAGTTGAGGTTGTCACCAAATGTGAAGCCTCCAGTTCCATTCCAAGAATACCCATCTGCATGCCCAAGCCTCCAGTTCCATTCCAAGCCTCCAGTTGAGGTTGTCATGGTCGTTTTCGGTCTGGGTGCTCGACATCTTGGGCCCCTTCCCCCGTGCTACCGGGGGCTTTGAATTCTTGTTCGTTGCAATCGACAAGTTACAAAGTGGCTGGAAGTATAGCCTGTGAGAAAGGTGACTGCTCAGTCAGCTATCAAGTTCTTGAAAGGATTGGTGTGTCGCTTCGGAGTCCCTGCCTGGATCATCACTGACAATGGCACCCAATTCACGAGAGATGCCTTCATGCAACACGTTCATGCCCTCGAAAGAAAAATCTCATTTGCCTCCGTTGCTCATCCAAGGAGCAATGGGCAAGATGAGAGGGCGAACGCTGAAGTGTTTCGAGGACTCAAGACAAGAACATTGAATAAGCTATAGAAGTGTGGCAGGCGATGGATCGACGAGCTGCCGGTGGTTCTTTGCTCCCTCAGAACGACATCGAATCGAGCTACTAGGCAGACTCCCTTCTCCCTAGTCTATGGGGTAGGAGCAGTTATCCCCACGGAACTCATTTACGGTTCACCTCAAGTACTTGCCTACGATGAAGTAGCATAGGAACAACACCTGTGTGACAATGTTGTGCCACTCGAGGAGGACCGTCTCTGGGCTGCTACACGTGCCGCATGCTACCAACAAGCTTGCATCGCTACCACAGCCGCAGGGTTCATGCCCAGAGTTTTGAGAAGGCAACCTTGTCCATAGGCGCGTTCACTCCGCCAAGGGTGCAAACAAGTTGACGCCAAAGTGGGAAGGCCCTTACTGGGTAGTACGAATTACCAGACCTGGAACAATCCGTCTGGAGACTGGAGATGGCATTCAATTGCAAAACTCATGGAATATTGAGCATCTCCATAAGTTCTACCCGTAAGGCAGGGCTGTCGGGCCCTGCCCGGCAGCCACCCTTTTGTATAGGCCTTCCCGATGTTGCATTTAACCCCTTGTAAAAGCCAGGCGCAGAACCTGAGCAATAGAGAAATAAATGAAGCATTGGGGGCCCCGACAAATTGCATGCATGTATAAGCATATCATGAGCATAGCATGTTCATGTAGATAAAATCGCATGTGGCATCATTTTCATCTGCATTCAAGTTGTAGGATCTTACCATGGACTTGGTCCTGAAGAATAGAAGAGAAGAAGAGCCTACATTGCGATCCTTGGCAAGCCAAATAGATATGTTCTCTTCTTATCCATACGTGTTCTATAAGTAGAGACTTATGCATATGAAAACCCCGTCAGCTTCGAAACTTGAGTGCTCCCATCTCTTGACTCAAACATTGCTTCGGTCAGGATGGTTGTAGTGACATTTGGCGAGAAGATTTGGCATGGGCTGGTCCCTCTTTATGGTTTATGCCCGGCAAGCCTAGCTCCATGGCAGCAAACCAAGGGTACCGGCAGGATAGCCTGCCGGGAAATCTTGTTTACTTGAATGTTCAGAGGCATCTCACCTCTGCATGGATACACTACATACACAATTACCCGACAAGGTTTGCCTTTTTCATTAATATGCTGATTAACAAGTACAGATCCTACAGAACACAAACATGGGTAAAGAAGATTACATAATTTAATGTAAAGTTTGGCAAAAGCCTACACATTTTAGATTGAAAAAAGATAAGTGCCCAATAATCCCCTTCCGGCCTTTCTTCTCCAAGGTACCGCGGTGGAGGTGAAGAGGGCAGGAAGAGCGCCTGAGCAGACACCCGACCCGATCCCACTAGGAGCTTGATGGGCGCAGCTTGACAAGATAAGGAGTGGCGAGGCTGCGAAGGAGAAGGGTAAAGGGAGCAGCTCGGCGGTTCCTTGGTTACCGCCTCCAGGGCCAGTGAGAAGCCCCAGCATGAGCGCCGGCAGGGAGAACCGCGAAATCTCAGCTGGAAGACTTCTAGAGGAAGCGAAGGCACCAAGAGAGAGACCCCTTCTCCGGCAACCAGGAGGCCGGTGATGATGTTGCCGGGAAGGGAGGGGAAGAGCGAAAAGACGAGGCGGCAGGTCACCAATATGAGATGAAGGTGTCAGTGCCATCGTACTATGACCTTATGCTCTCACACCCGCCTTCTCCGTCTCCCCTCATTCTTTCTTTGTCACCGCCAATCCGGGAGGACGCCGACTCCTCGAGCCATCACCTCCCTTGGAGATGTAGTAGGTGATGGCGGCATTTGTGACGCACAAAGGGCATCACTCCCCTCCTCGGGGGGCATAAAAATGCCGCCATCTTCGATGTTTTCCCTGACACAACTGAAGGGGGCAGTGCTGGGAATACCACAAGCCCCATGCGCCGCATCCCAGACGGGCACAGAGAACCCCAGGAGCTCCGGCACCGGAGCGCCAAGCCACGGCAGCTCGCAGCAAGAACCAGCGCTCCCCGCCACTCCGCCAGCCCAAGTGGAGGAGACGAGTACCCCACCATAATGGGAAATCTTTATGTCTCTTACATTACGAGCGGCCCGCCCACCGCATCTCTTCAGGGCCCGGACCAGACTCACTCCCCAAGCATCGACACGAACATTCAACATCATGAACCCCGAGCTTGAGCCCGCGGCTAGGCCTTGGCCTCTTCCCTTCGGCATAACCAGAAGAAGGCGGGGAATGGAGAAGGAGAAGTGTGTTGATGAACACTCCCACTCCTTCACCACCCCCTCTTTTATAGGCCGATCGAGGTTGGGAGCTGATCCCTCAGCAGGTAACCGCCGCCCTCCTCTGCCAATCCAAGAAGACCGGGCCGCTGCCTTAGCGCTCTCCCGCACCACGCGCCTCCGTTACCTACTGCACTCATTGCAGGCAGTTACTCACCCGTGTGTTATGGTCATTCACGGGCCATTACAAAGGTGACCCCACTACAATTGGCATTATGCGAAGCACGGGAGAACCTGAAACTGACCACGAACCAAGGTTAATGAAGAAGCAAAGAAGATCTCAAGAGATGAGTAACTACTACCCTCTTGCCTATGCACTGGGTAGGGCCTACCTAGACGACGCCCTACATCGCATTTGGGCCAGGCCCGGGGGCTCCTATCGGTGAAACAAACCCCTGCTGTGTTGCCCGGACCGTGCACATGCCAAAGAGCAAAGATTGCAACATCCAAGATAAGACCAAGCAGAAAATATTGGCTCTTTGAGGAATCAGAGTGCGGATCAAGAAGACCAAGTTAAGACAAACGAGCAAGCTATCACTAAGGGGAACCTCCCTTGCCGGGCAGGCAAGCCTAGCGAGGTCAAGGTTACCTCGAAGACAAGCCTCAAGACCATCCCGGAAGGCCTGCCAAGACCTACAAAGGCAAACCACCGCGTTTGGTCTGGTCAAGCCCCCAAGTGACTAATTTGTTGTTTTTCCACATGGCAGCCACTTCCTATGTCAATCACCTTCGAATGACACCCGTCCAGCGATGTGTCAAGCAGGCAGACAAGAAGGTGGCCGAACTTCCCCGACAAGGCTTGTCGGGCATGCGATGATGTGACACTAAGAGACACATTTAATGCGCTCTGCCATGTTTGTAGATTTAGGTATGATAGCACTGTTTTGCTATCTAAACAGTATGCAATGACTAATTTTCCATCGTGGTGACCCCTTGATCTATAAAAGGAGGCCCGTGGAAACCATAGAAAGGACTCAGACCCTCAGACACTCATACGCGCGTAGCTGCTCTCGCTCCGAGGCAACCCTGCAGGGCAAAAGTGTTGCATTTCCCAACACAATCCACCATCAATCCACCAAAGCAGGAGTAGGGTTTTACACCTCACAGTAGCCCAACCTAGGAAAAATTGCCCATGTGATCTCTGTCGCGCTGTCCGACATTTCTCCGCTCTTTGTGCAACATGTTCATTAACCGCCCTGCCAAACCAAAAGGGGCTCTTGGCCCCATAGGTGGCCATGCTTTCCCACGACACAAATGCTAGGAGTAATGCTACAACTGCGAAGAGGGAATTATTAGGAAGTTTACGTAAGAACTTTCGTTACTTTAGGTGGATGCAACATTATCGTACAAACTAAAATCCACCGCCCTACAAGTCACTAATGGGCAAATAAGTTTTTGAGTCTCTCGCGACTTGATGTTTAAAAAAAAATTCATATTCTGCAGAGACTTTGTCATTTAGGCCTAGACGCTTGCGGTTATCAGCCCGCCATTGATTGTTGCACCATAGAATGCCAAACCTCATTACCTTGAGCACACTTTTGTCCCGAAAAAAGAACCTAGCCAATTTAATCTCAGATGTGCTGCCTCGATAATTGTTCAAATCAATTTATGTAAGATGGAGATCAAGGTATTCGATGATATTTATATAGTGCAACACATTTTTCACTTTTGGGTCTTTTTATCTATAAAAGAGGAGAACATATTAGAGAAGCTAGTTGTGTAAGATTGTTGTGTCATCAAGAGGTATCAATATGATTCGCTCATACGATAGGGTTGGCTCTAAGGCTAGTGATATTTTTTCACTCTCACTCTCTCTCTCTTTCTCTTTCTCTTTCCTCTTATTTATGTAGGAGCACGTGAGGAGCTTGGGAATTTGTTGCCTTGCACTATGTGGTCGATGCCATATTCTACATAATACGCATCGATGTCAAATCAGAAAATTTTGGCACTACTCTAGCGATGTGAGAGAGATGGCACCATTGTGAACACAAACCCACATGTATAAACAAATCAACCAAACCAACTACACCAGCCTCTCCCTCCCCCAAACAAGTGTTTTTATTGTCTTAGTCCTCTCCCTCTCCCACGCAAGTGTTTTTCATTGCGTGAGTTAATTTGGCACCAAAGCAAAGTAGGTGATCCAGATTGGGGCACCAGATGCGCAATGGAGGGCATCGATGCCAAATGCATCAGAAGTGAATTTGGCATGTGTTTTGGCCTAAATAGTGGAGGGCCATTATAGCCCACTTTTGTGCTACCTCGTATTTAGTGTAAAATTTTGACCGTAGATTTACCTAAGAAAATGCCAATACATGTCACCAAAAATTATACCATTTGAAATTATGTTCAAATACGAATCCAACGATATAATTTCTACTGACATGCATTAACATTTTGTCATCTAAATCTATGGTCAAATGTTGATGCTACAAAAATAGTAAACCAGGACAGAGGTAGTACTTGCTCTTAGGCTAACCATAGAGTTACTAGTCTAAGTTACTTGCCACTGTGACTAGCCTAGGCTACTAGTATTACAACAAAAAAACCATGCAGGTCATCACGTGAGAAATAATACTAAAAACATTTCTTTCGGTGAAGTGCATAGATGTAGTTTTGAACACTACACTTGTCACCGTAATTAGGGAAAATTACAAAAAAATTGAGCTACGTTGTGATTACCGTTTACTAATAGGAAAGAAGGTTCACCTTGATGAGTAGCTTCTCTGTGCACGGAAAGCATGTAAGGAATCCAACAACTTGATCCAGATTAGGGCTGATAGATTTTATTGCCAAGATCTTCACTGTGCGCGCAAACTGGGTCAAGCTTGTGGGAATAATTTTCTGGATGATAGTCGTAAATACATCAAGAAGAAATTAAAAAATGTGAATTTCAAGAAGACGTAGAAGAAGATGAGTGTTGTACCTGAACGATTACTGATCCAATAAAAAGGTCGGAGAATTTGGCAGACGAGTACACCAATGCTGTCAATTTTGGCGCGGTAATGACCCTGATATTTATTTGACCTTCTAGATCAGATACAAGCAATCTCTAAAGGAAAGGAGCATTCTCAATGGCCATAATGTGTAACAGTTGGAGAGATCTGTTACCAATTGATGTCTTGTTGCGGGGCCAGCAAGACACATAAATCCATCAAAGATTCGTCGAGGCGATGTGGAGGCTAATGAGACTATGGATCTGTCGAAGACGAAGGTACTCGGGCGCAGTACAACTGCAAAGCAAGTGCTCCATAGCCTTGTTTGAGATGACAACATCGAAGAGGTCGAGCTGCTTGAGTTGAGGGAGAGGAAGGGCGGGCACAACATTAATCTAGGGAAAATAGCAGGAGCTAAAGCTGGCGCGATGCAGTGTTGGCGTGAGGCGGAGCACAGACGGCGGCAAAGAGCGACATCGTCCAGCTTCAAACCTGAGATCCTCGAGCTGATCTAGGGCAGGGGATAAGAACCACTCATCGAACTTGGCTTGGACCTTGTAGTTGGTACTGAAGATGCAGATGTCAAGGCGTCTGGCTGGCCCAGGGTGCGATGAAAGGATCTTGTAGACTGCGGCCATGCGTTTGCAATCCCCATCACAGAGGCAGCTGTCGATGGTGAGGTTGAGGGGGATGTTATGCTAGAGGTGGCGCCAGCACCGGGAGAGCAGGGTGGTCTGCATGGCAGATTTGGTGGGGAGGAGGTCGATGATTACGAGCAGCTTGTCGTTGGGGAGGCTCCTGGTCAAGTCCAGGCTCGCCGGATACGGTTTTGGCTCGAGCCGCCTCTGCTTGTTGGCTGCCTCGCCGTCCATCTAAGCCGGTGGTGATGCTTGTGTACACGCGTGCATGTGTGTATTGTGTGTTGGGTGTGCGCGAGTGCATCCTTGCATGCATGCCGCTGCAAAGTGGTGAAGTGTGCGCGAGTGCGTCCTTCACGCGGAAGAAGTGTGCCCTCAATTTACTAGTGTGCGGGGTGCTACCACGAGTTGTTTCAACTTAGTTTACTTCACCGCGTGTCAGATGGGCCTCTAGTTTACTTGTTTTCACCCACTGCCACATGGGCCAGCACACAAAGATAGAGAACATGAGCTGACAAGCTAGCATGTAGACTGGTTGACCGGTCAGCTAAAAAATATACGGAGCTACATGCTGACACAGTGACCGTATAATCCCTCGATGTGGAGAGACCGAGTGAGAGGGGAGGCCCGTGAGAGATAGTAGAGAGAGAGAAAGAGCTACTCGCTCCGTTTGATAATGTAGTTCCTGTATTTTTTTAAGTCAAACTTTTGAAACTTTGACCAAGTTTATAAAGAAATTACTTATATCTACAATACCAAAGATAAATAATAGTATGAAGTAAGTACATGTTGTGATGAATCTAATGATCGTTCCATATGTAAATGTTTTTCTCCATATATACCAGGTCAAACTTTTTTGAGGTTTGACTTCTCAAAACATCCATATGTTTATGGACGTGAGAGAGTACCTAACTAGAGAGAGAAAGAGAGAGTGTGTGAAATAGAAAGAATGAGTGAAAAAAGTTTTTGTTTGTGAGTGAAAGAGACATGGACAACACACAATAAAGTAGAGAAAAAGTGTGTGTGTCGTATGCAAACATATCGCACATGCATCTTCGACAACGGAAGCGAGGTGAGGAGATAGTGTGTGGTTGTTTGAAACCGAGAGAGAAAGCCCCCTAGCACGTGGCCAAGAGAGGTCTGACAAACAAGGGAGAGAGGTCAAGAGCGATGTATGGAGAAAATGCAGGCATGAGGAGGAGAGAGTATATGTTTGTGACAAAGAGATCACTTGGAGATCGTGATGGGACTACATGGGTAGGAGATCGAGTGACAAGGTGTGTGCGCGATAGAAGATACCTCGAGAGATATCTAGATAGACGTATGGATCGAAGGAAACAATACATGTGTTCCTGATGGCTAGTGAGAGATAGTCATACTTAGGGGGAGTGCGTGTGCCTATGATGGAGTGAGGGATTATGGTACTTAGGGGGGGTGCGTGTCACATAGAGAAAGAACAAGGCGGAGAGTGTTAGATGGGTCTATGTAGCGCGAGTGAGATATGTGTATGTGTGAACCAGGGATATATAAAGTTTGAGAGAGATAGAGGAGCCCTGATACTGCTGAGTGGTGCGTCAGATAGCTAAGAGGGGGAAAGAGATACTCCATTCGTTCGATAATGCAGTGCATATAAATTTTTTGGAAGTAAAACTTTGGAAACTTTGACCAGGTTTACGCAAATATTATTTATATCTACAATACCAAAGATACATCATACGAAACTACATCTCATGATGAATTTAATGATATATGTTTGCCGTTCTAGATGTAAATGTTATTCTCCACGTACCGGGTCAAACTTTGTGACATTTGACTTTTTAATAAATCTATATGCTATGGACCGAAGAGAGTACCTAAGTCGAGAGAGATCAAGTGTGTGTGAAGGAGAATGATTGAGTGTGCAAAAAGATTGTGTGTGCATGAAAGAGAAAGGGGCAACAAACGATAAAATAGAGAGAGTGTGTGTTCATTTCTTATGCAAATATATCACGCATGCACCTCCGAGATAGAAAAGCGAGGTGATGAGATACATGATGATAGCTAGTGCATGATTGTTTGTAACGGAGAGAGACACCCCTATAGCACATGTCCAATTGTGGTCTGGCCAACAAGGGATAGAGGTCGAGAGGGATGCATAGAGAATATGGATACATGGGGAGGGAGAGAGGGGTGTGTTTGTGATAGAGAGATCCCTCGAGATCGTGAGGGGACTATATGGGTGGGAGATCGAGGGACGAGGTGTGTGCACGATAGAAAGATGCCCCAAGAGAAATCAAGATTGACCAAGTGAGGGAAAGAGAAAATGCATATGTTTGTGATGGAGACTAAGAATTACTCATATACATAGGGGGGGACTGTGTGTACCTACAATTGAGTGAGAGACAATCATACTTAGCTAGCCGTGAGATGGTGTGTGTGTGCGTGTGAGATGGACAGAGAACGTGGGAGAGAGAGAGTTTTACATGGGTTTATCGAGTGCCAGTGAGATATGCATGTGTATGTGTGAGCCAGGGAGATGGAGATTTCGAGAGAGAGAGGGAAGAGCTCCGAGACGGCAGAGTGGTGCGTGAGAGAGTTACGGGCAATGAGATAGGGAATTTGTGTGTGTACGTCAAGTGCACCATAGATATTTAGCTTGGACTAGTGAATCATACATTTTATTCTAGAGAGACCTATACATGGAGTGTGCATGTGAACTAGAAAGACCCCCCCACACACACACAGAGATAGAGAGAGAAAGGGAGAGGGACCGACAAGGTTTGTGTTTGGATGCATGCGATAGAATTGAAGTTTGTCGGCGAGAGAGAGAATAGGAGTCCGGGGGAGGGGGAGGTCGCGTTTGTGCATCAAAGACTGATATAAACCATGTGTTCCTTATAAATTTGCACTCAAATATTTGAATTGGAGAACATGTCGTCTGCAATCCACACATGAACGGAGATATGCGTATCACACAAGTTCATTAATTTTACATTCAACATGTTCATGGAGTACTATAATACAACATGCTACTCAATTGAGGTGTTCAATTTTGGATTTAGTTCACTATTTTGACCTGGTGAACAAGATATTTCATTGAATCGAGATATTTCATTTTGGGTTAGATTCCCATTTTTGGGTGGGTCAACAATTTGTAATAAAGTAAATCGTTAGCAACGAGCATGTAAAAATACATTAGTCCCGAGCATCATCTCACCATCTAAAAATGAAGTGGCAAGCTAATATTTCAAAATTTGATTCGAATCGACTTTTTTTGAAATGGTACACTATGATTCCATACATAAACTGGCTCACCCAAATTGCTGGCCATTCGAATCGACTTGGTAAGGTAGACATGAATGCTCGTTCTCCCAAATTTTAATGAACTGCTAAACACTCTCTGCTCGGTGGAATTCGCCCGAACAAATAAATGTGAGACGCGAAATTACTGGTCTATGTGGGACACATATCAATTGGCCCGTTGCACATCAAGGGTAGGTTCGTAACTTCATCCAAGTGCACCTTCTCCTCGGCCGAAATGAGAGGTGCCGAATAATTCATAAACCATGGGAGGCAAAATAACCTCTCCTCGGCCGAAATCGTTCGCACCAACTATTTCCAAACATGCCCTCCTCGCCCGAAATTGATTTCTCCCACTATTTCAAAACAGGCCCTCCTTGCCTGAAATCGCTCACGCCCTGTATTTGGGAGAAGAAAAGTTACTCTACTATCCCGTACCCGCAAGACACAGACCCAAGCACAGAAGCATAAAGGATGGGGTAGAACTGTAACTCCGCTCCCCACATTTCAGACAAATGCGTCCGTAACACATGGTCCCCCCTCCCAATTCCCCATTCATACACTGTGGGCGCCAAATGACCTTCTTACCTGAAGCTCCCTTCTCCCCAGCCACGATACCTAAGCCCCTCCTCCATGGCACCCCCACCGTAGAAAATTCACTGCCGCCCTCCTCCCCAATGCCGGATACATTGTCCGTTTTCCGTCGTGCACTGGGTTGTGTGCCTCCTACTTCGTGCTGCTGGAGCTACCTCAACAATGACTGCGTGAACCGTACCAGAGCTGATTCACCCGCGCTATTTTGCACGACATTAGAGCGGCTCCAACTTCAGATGCGTCTATGGCCCCGGCACTACTTCCCCGTAGTCGTCGACCGTCGTGACATCTCTGGTTTCCTGCCGCCGGGAGCCACCGCAATCGCGCTGGCCTCGCCAACTCAGCAGCTGGAGCTGCCTACTTCACCAGGCCGCGAGATAGGTCACACACTCATCTTAAATCACTTTATTTATGAAGCAACACCGCTCGAGGCGGCGGAGCTCCGAAGCTTCCGGTTGGCTGGAGTCTAATGTAACTGTGCGAGGGTGTAACGCCCATGATGCGGCTATATCTCCCACGTGTCGAGGCACGACTTAGAGACATAACCGCATAGTGGTTTTGTTGCAAGAAGGGTCATCTTCACAACATCCCATGTAATGAAGAAGAAATGGATAAATAGAGTTGACTTACACTAGCCACGTCACACAATATTTAAATAATTCATACATGATAAAAGTACACTCATAGTCCGACTACGGACAACCAAATGATAAGAAGAAAAACCCAACTTCTAGATCCCCGATCGTCCCAACTGGGCTCCACTACTGATCATCAGGAAAATACACGTAGTAACGATCAAGGTCCTCGTCGAACTCCCACTTGAGTTCGGTAGCATAACCTACACTGGTATCATTGACACCTACAACTGTTTCCATAGTTATGTGAGTCACAAGGACTCAGCAATCTCAAAACCCGCGAGAGCAAGACTATTTAACTTATGGGTAGGACACTGTTATGAGGTGGAGTTGCAGCAAGCGCTAAGCAAATATGGTGGCTAGCATATGCAAGTAAGAGCAAGATGGGAAGCTACGCAACGGTCGTGAAGCTATAAGTGATCAAGAAGTGATCCTGAAATTACTTACGTTCAAACATAACCCAAACCGTGTTCATTTCCCGGACTCCACCAAAAAGAGACCATCATGGATACACATGCGGTTGATTCATTTTAATTAAGTCAAGTGTTAAGTTCTCTACAACTGAATATTAACAAATTCCCATCTGCCACATAACCGTGGGCACGGCTCTCGAAAGTTTATACCATGCAGGCGTGTCCGAACTTAGCCCATCACAAGCTCTCACGATCAACGACGGATATTCCTTCTCCTGGAAAGAGCCGGTCAGTCTCAGAATCCCGGTTACAAGATATTTCGACAATGGTAAAACAAGACCAGCAAGACCGCCCGACTATGCCAACAAATCCTGATAGGAGCTGCACATATCTCGTTCTCAGGGCACACCGGATGGGTCAAGCTACAAGTAAAACCAACCCTCGAGTTTCCCCGAGGTGGCCCTGCAGGTTGCCCAGTTCGGGCCAACACTTAGAGGAGCGCTGGACCGGGGGGTGTTAAATAAAGATGACCCTCGGGTTCACAACTCCCAAGTTAAAAAGTCTTAGGTTGTTAGGCAAATGTAAAACGAAGGTTGGGCCTTGCTGGAGGAGTTTTATTAAAAGCGAACTGTCAAGGGGGTTCCATAACCCAACCGCCTAAGGAACGCAAAATCAATGAACATAAAACCGGTATGACGGAAACTAGGGCGGCAAGAGTGGAACAAAACTCCGAGCAAAAGGTCAAGCCTTCCACCCTTTGACAAGTATATAGACGCATTAATTAAATAAGAGATATAGTGATATCCCAACATTGAACAACCTGCAAGGCACCTGCAACTAGCAACACTATAAGAGGGGCGGAGGAAAAGCGGTAACTTAGCCAAACAATGGTTTGATAGGAAGGTGGGTTAGAGGCTTGACATGGCAATATGGGAGGCATGATAAACAAGTGGTAGGTAGTGCGGCATTGTGCTAGAATGAACAACTAGAAAGCAAAGATAGAAGTGATATCGATGGTAATGGTGATCTTTCCTGCAAAGTTCTCAGAGTTGTCGAAAGCTTGCTCCTCGTTAGCGTACTCAATAGGTTCCTCGTTTTCAAACTCGTCTCCCGGCTCTACACAAAGCAAGAACACAAGCAATGGAACAACAATCAATCACGATGCAATGCACAAGCAACATGACCCAAGACATGGCATGATATGCAAGATATGATGTGCAATGCATATGGGTACTCCGGAAGGGAAAATATGATCAAGGCATCAACTTGGCAAACCAACTATGCAACTAGAAAGATGAGGTGATTTCAGTCGAAGTCGATATAAGGATCTCCGGAAATGGATGCACGGTTTGCAAATGACAAGCAACACAAGAATCATGCAAATCTGTGATTAACATCACCATAGCAGTTAGAATGCAACAAGAAACTATGCTACGTCACTCCAACATAGAAACAAAGAACATGTCATTAAATTACAAGTGAAGCTCTACAAATCATGAACACTTAGCTCCTGCTAGAACTCACTAGAACAAGCTCAAAATAGCATGGCAAAAATGCAAATGATATCAGCTTCACAGACTTATCATATAGCAATGTTTAGAGCTAGCAAACAACATTTTACAAGAACATATCATGGCAAATAAAGGCATGTCATGCTAATACTAAAGGCATAGAACAAAATTCCCTTACTGAACTTTAACGAAAGATGCTGGGAAAATGATGTGGTACCCATGTAAACATAGCAAGTTATATTATAAGTTTCAGACTTAGGAGAAAACAGAGCATGGCAGAAACAGATTAATGATAGCAACTTTGCAAGCTCATGCCACTCATCACAAAGAATCTCATGGCATAACAAGGTAACCAACATGAAGTAGACATATTCATGAGGCTAAACATGGCAAGAGCAAGTTCATAGGGGTACACGCGTCACTAGCAAAACACATGGCAAAACTGAATCTCATGTCAACAGTCTGCCAGGAACAGTATTTAGCAAAAGTAGAGCATGATAATGACAAGTTATAGTACTCCATAATTGCAACCATCGGCATTCATGGATAGATAAGTACCATATCTTAAAAACACTCTTACTGAACTATCTCAAAATGTGCATGGATCTCATGGTAGAAACAAAATTTACATCGCATCAAAATGTAACAGGAAATGACTTGCAAATATTCTTGTGTCTGAAATCAGCAACATCATGAAGCCTACTTTGCATGCTTGTGCTGGTCACCACATAGCTCATAAAAATAGAAGGCTTGCACCACTATAAAGATGGCATGATGGAGCTCATAAAACATGTAGACATCATGATCATAGGATGCACACACAAAATGCAACGAAAATGAAAAATCAGCAAGTTATGTTGAATTCCAGCAGACAACATCATATAACACTTCTGCAACGAAGGTTAGGGCATTAAAATGTACAGTAACATGCATGAAAAAGCCACTACAATGAAGAGCATGATGAGATGAACATTTCGATATATCATATGCATGATTCGGAGCACCGAGCAGGGAGATATGGCATGATGAACAAGTGCATAAATTATGAGGATTTCGGGACATAGAAGGAAAACAAAGTCAACCTCTCCAAATCTAGGGTTTGCGTGGAAACCGAGGTTCATCGAGAAAGTCGCCCGAGTTGGTGGTCGGAGACAGTAGGGCAGCGGATCCGGCTGGAGTGGAAGGAGGGGAGTCGCTAGCGAGGTGGTCGATCGGAGTAGCGGGGCGGCGACCGGCGGCTGCGACGTCGAGGCGGCGGTCTGCTGGCGAGGACGGGCGGCAGCGGCGACGAGGCACACGGTGGCCGCGGGCACTGAAGGGCGGCGCTAGGGTTGCGGGGAGGCGCGGGCGGCGGCGATGGAGCTACGGGCCAGTGGCGCGCGGCGGTGGAATGGCCCACGTGGCACGCTATGGTTGCAGGAGGGCATCGGGGGCGGATGCGTCCAGTGCCTTGGGACGTGTCCGGCGCGCGGAGTGAGATGGTGGCTAGGGTTTGGACACAAAATTTTGGGGGCGACACATATTTATAGGTAGGGGGAGCTAGGAGAGTCCAAATGAGGTGCGGTTTTCGGCCACACGATCATTATCCAACGATGGAGAGCATGGAGGGGGTTTAGATGGGCTAGTGGACTGGGTTGGAGGGATGTTGGGATGCAACAAAAGAGGGGCTTTAAAGGTTACCCGGTTAACCGTTGGGGCATCAAACAACCCCCAAATGGAACGAAATTAGACAGGCGGCCTACCGGTGATGTACCAAGGCCACTCTACAAATCTCGACCCATTCCAAATGGAACATTTTTCTCCCACTCACGAAAAGAGATTAGAGGGCTTCCATGGGTGCATGTGGGAGTGTCGGATCACGAAATGGACAACGGGGAAAATGACCGGATGCATGAGACAAACGTGAATGCAAATGAGATGCAGATGATGACATGAGATGAAATGCATGACATGAACAAAATGCAAAACGAAGACAAAAAACCAACCATGAGGTAAATATCATATAACATAGTCGGAAATGGAAAGGGTTGGAGTTACAATTATGGAAATTTACATCCGGGGTGTTACAACACTCCACCACTACAAGACGATCTCGTCCCGAGATCTAGGACTGAAAGAACTTCGGATATTCAGAACGGAGGTGATCCTCGTGTTCCCAGGTGGCTTCTCGGAAGGAATGGTGTGACCACTTCACTTTCAAGAATTTGATTGACTTGTTGCGAGTCTTGCGCTCAGTTTATTCAAGAATAGCAACGGGATTCTCATGATAAGACAAATCTTCTTGGAGGTCAATCTCTTCGAAGTTGATAGTGTGCTTGGGGGTCTTGAAGGACTTGCAAAGCTGTGTCACGTGAAACACATCATGCACATTTGCGAAGTTGGACGGAAGCTCGAGTTGATAGGCGAAGTCGCCTTCTTTGCCAATGATCTTGAAAGGACCCATGTATCTAGGGGCAAGCTTCCTTTTGATACTGAAGCGACGAGTGCCTTTCATTTGATAGACACGGAGCTAGACATGGTCTCCGATCTCAAAAGCCAAGCTAGGGTGCTTGGTATCATAGGAACTCTTTTGGCGCGATTGCGTGGCTTTGAGGTTTTCACGGATGACTTTACACATTTCTTCAACTTCTGTGATCAAGTCGTTTCCAAAAAGATGGCGTTCACCAGTCTCGGACCAATTGAGAAGAGTATGACACTTTCCGCCATAGAGAATTTCGAATGGGGCCTTGCCCGAACTTGCTTGGAAGCTGATGTTGTAGGAGAACTCGGCATATGGAAGGCAATCTTCCCACTTCATACCGAAAGAGATGACACAAGCCCTGAGCATATCTTTGAGAATTTGATTGACTCGCTCGACTTGGCCACTTGTTTGAGGATGGAAAGCTATGCTGAAGCGAATGTTGGTGCCCATGGCTTTCTGGAAAGAGTCCCAAAACTTAGAAGTGAATATGCTTCCGCGGTCTGGAGTGATCAATTGCGGAATACCGTGCAATGAGACAATCCTGGAGGTGTATAGCTTTGCCAACTGAGCTACTGTGATAGATTCTTTGATTGGAAGGAAATGAGCCACTTTAGTAAGCTTGTCAATGACAATGAAGATAGCACCATTCCCACAATTGGAGTTAAGAAATCCAGTAACTTAGTCCATTTCGATATGATCAAACTTCCATTCTGGAGTAGCAAGAGGTTGGATGATACCAGCTGGTCGTTGTTGTTCTGCTTTCACCCTTCGACCGACATCACATTCATTCACGAATTGAGCAATTTTTCGCTTCATTCGAGTCCACCAATATGACTTCTTGAGGTCATGTTACATCTTTGAACTACCTGGATGTATGGACAAAAGAGAATTGTGCACTTCGTTCATTATGACCTTCCTTAGATCACCTTTAGGAAGCACAATCCGGTCCTCGAAGAATAAGGTGTCCTTGTCATAAATGCGATAGCACTTGTATTTGGATGAGCCCTTGGCAATACCATGTTTCATCTTCTTCACCATGGTGTCAAGGAGTTGCGCCTCACGAATTTGGTCTTCCAAAGTTGAAGTGACTTGAATGTTGGCAAGAAAACCTTGAGGAACAACTTGGAGGTTGATTTTGCGGAAAGCTTCACAAAGATCCAGTTGGAATGGCTTGAGAATTAAGCTGTTGCAATAAGCCTTCTGCTCAAAGCATCTGTAATAACATTTTCCTTGCCTGGAATATATTCAATACTTGGATTGCACTATTGAATCATTTCGACCCAATGAGTTTTCCTAAGGTTGAGGTTGGGTTGAGTCAAGATATACTTGACGCTCTTGTGATCGGTGAAAATATACACTTGCCTTCCCAACAAGAGATGTCTCCATGTTATTAATGCACGGACAACTGCCGCCAACTCAAAATCGTGAGTGGGGTAGTTCCTTTCATTGGGGTTCAACTGACGAGAGGTATACTCCACAACTTTCTTCTCTTGCATTAACACAGTGCCGAGACCTTGCAAAGAGGCATCACAAAAAACTTCAAATGGCTTGGATTCATTAGGAGGAGTTAAGACAGCAGCTGAGACGAGCTTCTCTTGTAGAGTGTTGAAAGAACCGCCACAATCAGGATTCCAAACATACTTAACATGATTCTGGAGGATGTTGGAAAGAGGCTTTGCAATCTTTGACAAATTCTCAACGAATCTTCGGCAATAACTTGCAAGCCCAAGGAAACTACGAAGCTGCTTGACATTCTGAGGAGGCTCCCAATTCACAATTACAGAAACCTTCTCCGGATTAATAGAAATGCCTTTGGCGAAGATGATGTGGCCAAGATAAAGAACTTCATCAAGCCAAAACTCACATTTTGAAAAATTCGGATAGAATTGATACTCTCTGAGCTTGTGGAGCACCAATCTCAAATGCTTGGCATGATCCTTCTTATTCTTGGATAAGACAAAGATATCATTAAGATACACCAGGATGATTTCAGTAGTTTAGGGGTTAAAGATGAATTTCATCATGCGAGAGATCATTGGAGGAGCATTGACAAGGACGAAAGACATGACAATATATTCATATGAACCAAAACTTGTTCTGAATTCTGTCTTAGGAACATCTGGTTCACGAATGTGAATATGATGATAACCCATATGGAGATCAAGCTTGGAGAATACTTTAGCACCTTTAATTTTCTCGAATAGCTCATTGATGTTGGGAAGTGGAAACTTGTTCTTGATTGTCTTCTTGTACAATGGACGGTAGTTGACGCATAGTCGGTCCGTGCCATCCTTCTTCTGGACAAATAGAACACCACAACCCCATGGAGATGAACTCCGTCTGATCAAACCCAGACGCTCTTGTTCATCGAGCTGTTTCTTCAATTCCTTTAGCTCCTTTCGTCCAAGCTTTTATGGACGCTTACAAACGGATTTAGTGTCAGGATCAAGATCGATAACGAATTCAACTGGCCCGTGAGGAGGCATTCTCGGAAGCTCTTCTGGAAAGACATCTTGGTACTCACAAACAACTGGAATCTGAGAAATTATATCTAACTCGTCTTTCTCATTGAGAGAAAACATTCGAATGGTTTCATCACGAGCGGCATAGATGATCACATCCTCAAAAGAGTGTGTCAATTTAATCTCCTTGGCAGAACATTCAAGAGAAGCCTTGTGCTAAGAAAGCCAATCCATTCCAAGAATGAGATCAATATTAGAATTGCCGAGAACAATGGGGGAAGCCAGGAATTTATAATTGCCCATCTTGGTGGTAACATCAGGAGTAATCAAACTAGATCTCAATCGTTTACCGGAGAAATGACAACCATGGGTCTACACAAATGTGAACAAGTGAATTCATGCCTGGTAGAGAACGTCGTTGACATGGAACAATGCGATGCACTAGTATCTAACAATACTTTTGCGGGAATGGAATTAACTAAATGGTTACCCATGATCACTTCTGAAGAATCCTCTGCTTGAGCTGCATTCATCATGTTCACCTTTGCATGCTTGGGATTATGCTTGACCACTGCACTTCTAGAAGATCTCACATGAGGAGGAGGCGGAAGGCGCCTTTGGTTGAAGCAATTGTTTGCATAGTGACCTTTTTGCTGACACTTGTTGCAAGTCACCTCTGAGAGCGGATGATGATAAGGAGAACTTGACCTTGGAGCTTGAGTCTGAGACTTGTTCTGATAGCCTTGGTTGGGTAGGGCTGACGAAACGGAGGAGGAGGAAGACAGAACTTCTGTTGCTTAGCTGCCACTTGTGAGGAAGAAGAAGGCTGAACTGCATCTCTGATTCTCTTCTTTGATGCCTCACACTTGAGCTGAGCACCTTCTTGCCTGACGGCCATGTTATATAATTGATCAAACTTAGTAGGCTCAAGAAGCATGAGTGCTGACTGCAAATCTTCTCTGAGGCCACCCCTGAAGTGATAGATCATGCTCTTTTCATCAGGAACGTCCTACCTTGCGAAGCGAGCAAGTTTCTGAAACTGGATGTTGTATTGATACACGGATATGATGCCTTGCTTGAGACTGCGGAATTCCTCACGCTTCCTCTCAGTAAGACTTGTAGGAATGTGGTGAGCTTTGAAATCCCAGCAGAAATCATCCCAGGTAATCACTCGACCTCCTCTGGAATCTTTGTATTGTTGATACCAATTAGCTGCTTGGTCCTTGAGCTGAAAAGAAGCGAACTTGACAAAGTCCTCAGGCCTGACATTGCTGATGTCCACAAGCCAATCATCGGTGTCCATGGCCTCGACACAGTTGCTGAAAGACTTTGGCTGATTTGCAAGGAACTGGTTGAGGGTAGCAAACTCAGGCTGATTGTTGAATTACCCTTGACCTTGATTTCCTTGGTTGCCTTTTGCCTTGGTTGCGCTCTTGAAAGAGTTGCAAAAGCATATGGGTGTTGGCGTTGGTGGATGCCATGATTGCTTGCGATGCCTCAGGAGGCGGAGGTGGGGGTGGAGGGTTTGCCTGACTCCCTTCATTGCGGTCCGAATTCAGACACGTTGGAGGAGCCATCCTGAAGAGGCCACTCGACAAATCTTGACCCATTCTGATAATATTTTTCTCCCGCTCACGAAAAGAGAATAGAGGGGTGCCACGGGTGCATGTGGGATTGTCGGATCGCGAAACGAACAACGGGGAGAATGACCAAATGCATGAGACGAACACGAATGCAAATGAGATGCACATGATGACATGAGATGAAATGCATGACATGAACAAAATGCAAAACAAAGACAAAAACCCAACCATGAAGTAAATATCATATCTCATAGCCAGAAATGCGAAGGGTTGGAGTTACAATTATGGAAAGTTACATCCAGGTTGTTACCACACTCCACCACTACAAGAGGATCTCGTCCCGAGATCTAGGACCTAAAGAACTCCGGATATTCAGAATGGAGGTCATCCTCATGCTCCCAGGCGGCTTCTCGGTCGGAATGGTGTGACCACTTCACTTTCAGGAATTTGATTGACTTGTTGCGAGTCTTGCGCTCAGTTTCTTCAATAATTGCAAAGGGATGCTCATGATAAATCAAATCTTCTTGGAGGTCAATCTCTTCGAAGTTGATAATGTGCTCAGGGGTCTTCAAGCACTTGCGAAGCTGTGACACGTGAAACACATTGTGCACATTTGCAAAGTTGGACAGAAGCTCGAGTTGATATGCGAGGTCACCTCTTTTGCCAATGATCTTTAAAGTACCCACGTATCTAGGGGCAAGCTTCCCTTCACTAGTACAGCGAGCTCCTAAACAAATGGTTATTAACTCCTTTCCACGACGGCATTTGGAACCGTCGCCAAGTGAGTGTGGGCGATAGGGGGGTCCTTCCCACACGATCCAGAAACCGTCAGGGATATGCCCTCCTAGCATGCACGCTTGGCAAAATGAGATCGTGTGCGACCGACGAGCTCTCAAATACAGAAATACATACAATAGAGCTAAAAATACAATTACACGGCGAAATTGTTTCTGGTCGCAAGTACATCCCACATAGTCAGTCCCCGCCAAATGTTTTCGTTCGTATGTACATCCCACACAGTCGCTCCAAGGAAAACGTTTCCGTTCATAGGTACATCACAAACATTTTTCCCATTAAATCATTTGAGTTATTGAATGTATCACAGACGGTCCATAGAAGAAATTGTGTGGCAAAGGCTCTCCATCACACACAGTTTTTACGTGGTAAACGTTTGGGCAAGGTGGCCTAACGCAAACAGTTTTCAAGAGAAAGTCATGTGTGATTGTTCATTGATCCAACACGGTTTATTCCTAGAAACTGTGTGTATTGCCCGAGGTCATCGTCCACAGTATTTTTTCAACAACCGTTTGCAATAGCAAAACCCAATTAGCAGGCTAATTCTCCACTAGCAAGCTAATTATCCAATTATTCATAATCCATTTGTTAATCTAATTAACATTTCATATTAAGCATGAAATATATTTCATTTTCATAATTGAAATACATCAGAGTACAACATCATATAGCTTCAGCACTCAGCTACCCGAATACACAACTACACCAGGACCAAGTTTCACATGCAACATCTATAACCTTTCAAAATTAGCATAATAGACGGTACATAGACAGATGTATCTCATCTGGAAAACTGCTGAAGTAGAAGGCGAATAATGACCCTTCATTGATGTTGAAGGTCTTTGTAACTTGTAACTTTAGTCCAGTGCCTGTGGATGATTGACCGTCCATCCTTCGTCCCCTTCATGAACACATCAATACTGAACTGTGGGTGTCGTATGAATACCTTCCTCGCCTCCTGACCATACATGTGGTTTGTGAGGTAATCATCAGTGAATTGCTTTGGAAAGGCTTGAAAACAAGGATGTGCATAAATATCTTCTCTATATTGGAAATGGGGCAAAGCAATAAAAAAGGAAAGGTATAATAGTTAGTACCTTCCTGTAGTGAACTGATGTCTTCTTCATTGTGCAGACAAAGATATTGTTGTTTTTTGTCGCTAATTTCTTTATCCTAACAATCTTTCTGAGTTTCTTGACTTGACTGATATTCATGGAGAACTCATTTCCCTATATGCAAAAGGGTCGAAAAGTGGGTCAAAACCACTGACAGCAGGACCTACATGTGCAAGACCAAATTGTTAAAAACCTAAATATTAGAATGGTTCCTGCAATTGCACAATAATGTGCTATTAGACAACGGACCATGCACGTGCTAAACTCGATTGTAAACCTCAATGCTTCCCGTTGTTTCCCTGCAACACATATAAGGTAGTTAGTCATCAGGTTAAGTAAGGGTTCGCATGCTATTTGTAAAATATGTTGATGAAAAATAAGCACACTGCACATTCATCGGATTAATTCAAGCCACATGGAAAACCCATTTATCCAAACCAAGCATGATTAAGAACTAGGAAATATAGCACCTGTATATGTTTCTCATGTATTAAGTGCAGCGAAATTTGATTTATTCCTCACATGCACAACAATACAAAATTCTACCCACAACAATTGGACATCGCATTGCAAAATTGAACCAAGAAGTTAACTAAACAACACAACAAATGAACCAACATTAACTGAGCACCACATTGCACAATATAACATACTCCTAATAGAAGATCAGATAGTTAACCAAACAGTTAACTACACCCGATTGTATCAATTGTATTTGTTTCTCATGATTTACTACATCCAAATTCAATTTATTCCTCACATGGCATACAATAACAGAATGAACCCACAACTATTGAACATCACATTGCGTAATTGAACCAAACAGTTAACTAAACACCACAACACAAATGAACGAAACGTTAACTGAGCACCACATTGCACAATGTATAACCAAACCAAGCATGCTTGACAACTTGGAAATATAGCAATTGTATTCGTTTCTCATGTATTTTGTAAAGATAAATTCGATTTATTTCTCACATGGAAGACAATACAAAATTGCAACCTGAAGAATTGAACATCACATTTGCAGAATTGAACCAAACAGTTAACTGAAGATGAAAACTAATTAACAAAATAGTAAATAAGTGAGCACCACACTACATGACATATAGAACATATACACTAGAGCAACAGATTGCATGGTAAAATTAGATAGCATAATTCACTAGAATTTGTGAAGGAAAGGCAGGAGCAGCACACGCAACGGGTAAATAGAGCATGCTTAACTTGCGTAGCTAGCAAATGGCAAGGTGATCCTTCAAGATCTGGGGGTCGGCACGAATGGCGGCCATCGCGACCTCATCTGCGCGTGTGGCCACGATTTGCTTCTCCACTGCCAAATGCTCCTTGAGGTCCTAGCTATACTGCGTGCACCATGCTACGAGAGACGCTTATTTGGTGGAGGGGTAGGTGATTTGGGTGGAAGGTGTGGTGCTCGCATCGGCGGTCGGGGCATGTGGGATGTGGAAAGAGGACGAGGATGGGGGTCGGGTGTGGATTACCTGCCTGGATAGGCGAGGCCGAGCAGTGTGAAGGAGGGACGCCTGCGACGAGGCGGCGGCGCTGCAAGCAAGGAGTGAAGGTTTCAACTTGGAAAAGAAGGCAGAAACAGGGGAAATGTGGCTTTTGGTAAGGGGAGGTGGCGGGGAGGTAGATATTTCCGCATAAGCCAAAAATTTGGAATCGCTTCAGCCAAGAAACTAACACGCAAAGTCTCATCAGATACGGTCCCTTATTCAGACACGGTCCGAAGATATTTTGTGCTACATCTCACATGGTTGGTTATAATAAAGTGTGTGGGATCTATTTGATTTTTCGTCTTGATTTGAATTACATAATGGGGTCGCAGTGGCCATGGACGGTGTTTCAATTGCTAGAACTTTTATCTGCAGTGAACATGCAACTATAGATGTGCCGTCAAAAAAAGTTGGAATTATTGAGGCTTCGTTTGGATATTTTTATACATTAACTGTGTTTTCTAGGCATTTTATGCGCATAATTCAAATTTGAACTACATGCACATGCTATAGTGCATATAAATTGGTTGAGATTTCAAATATGTGTCCTTCGTTGCATGCTTAGGTCTCATGCAAAAAATGGGAATGAATTTCAAACACCCTGCCACCGTCAGTCGGCCGCACATATTGAGATGCCTAGTTTTTTAATTCTAATAAATCCAAAACTGGTCTGAAATTCATGAAACTTGGCATGATATCATGGAGCGGCATCAACATGGCATGGTAAAAATTTTGTCCCATTCCGGGGAGGTTTGGGTATAAGCTTCTCACAAACTAGCGCTTCTCACAACAAGCGTGATGGTTTCGGTAGGGAACGTGCCACCCTTGGGAATGAAACATTATCCATTATATCTTATTGCTTTCAAAAAATTTCGAGTGTCAACATAGAATAACAAGAGTGTTGTGTTCAATTTTGGAATTTTTCGGGGTTTGTTTGGACATTTTGATACATTAACAGGGTTTTCCAGGCATTTTATGTGCATAATTCAAATTCGAACTACATGTACAATCTCTAGTGCATACAAACTGGTTGAAAAATCAAATATGTGTCCTTGGGTGCATGCTTATGTCCCATGCAAGAAATGGGACTGAATTTCAAACACCCTGCCACCGCCACTCGGCCGCAAACATTGAGCTACCTGGTTTTTAAATTCTGGTAAATCAAAAACTTGTCTGAAATTCAGGAAACATGGCATTATATCATGGAGCGGCATCAACATGCCGTGGTAAATTTTTTGTCCCATTTGGGGCATGTTTCGGTATAAGCTTCTCACAAACCAGAGCTTGTCACAACAAGCGTGATGGTTTCGGTAGGGAACGTGCCATGTTTGGGGACGAAATGATATTTGTCACCTCTTATTGCTTTCAAAAAATTTTGAGTGTCAACATAGAACAACAAGAGTGTTATGTTCAATTTTGAAATTTTCTGGGGTTTGTTTGGACATTTTTATACATTAACTGGGTTTTCCAGGCATTTCATGTGCACAATTCAAATTTGAACTACGTGCACATTCTCAAGTGCATATAAACTGGTTGAAAATCAAATATGTGTCCATGGTTGCATGCTTAGGTACCATACAAGAAATGGGAATGAATTTCAAACACCCTTCCACCATCACTCGGTCGCACATATTGAGATACCTGGTTTTTAAATTCTAGTAAATCCAAAACTCGTCTGAAATTCATGAAAATTGGCATGCTATCATGGAGCGGCATCAACATTGCCATGGTAAAACACTTGTCCCATTTGGGGCAGGTTTGGGTATAAGCTTCTCACGAACCAGCGCTTCTCACAACAAGTGTGATGGTTTCGGTAGGGAACGTGCCACCTTTGGGGATGAAACGATATCTGTTGCCTCTTATTGCTTTCAAAAAATTTCGAGTGTCAACATAGAACAACAAGAGTGTTATGTTCAATTTCAGAATTTTTTGGGGTTTGTTTGGACATTTTTATACATTAACTGGGTTTTCCAGGCATTTTATGTGCATAATTCAAATTTGAACCAAATGCACATTCTCCAGTGCATATAAATTGGTTCAAAAATCAAATATGTGTCATTGGTTGCCTGCTTAGGTTCCATGCAAGAAATGGGAATGAATTTCAAACACCCTGCCACCATCACTAGGACGCACACATTGAGATACCTGGTTTTTAAATTCTAGTAAATCCAAAACTCATCTGAAATTCATGAAACTTGGCATGCTATCATGGAGCGGCATCAACATACCGTGGTAAAAAAATTGTCAGCTTCCCCAGGTTTAATTCGTTTTCCCTTGTTTAATTCGGTTTTTAAATATAAAACAATCATCGCAAACGTTTTAGTTAGAACACCCGTATGCAAACTGACAGCTTCCCCAGGAAGCCATGGGAAAATGTGTCGAGCAGGATTTGTGCAGCTCTTGATCGCAAACGTTTTAGATAGAACACATGTATGCAAAGTGAGAGTAGTGCAGGATTTGTGCATCCCTTCAATGCAAACGGTTGTTTTGGATGACCCATGTGCAACCACATACAAATAATTATTGTGTATGTTGCCATTTGTCAATCTAGAAAGATTTACATTTGTTGATCTAGTAATGTTGCCATTTCTCAATCCTTGTAACACTGCGATTTTTCAAAATATGCAGCTGGAAATAATTAGCACTATCTAACTTTTACAACTAAAATTCAGCAATTAAGCATATATTTCATTCATAGATTAAGCAGTCGTTCTTAATTTATACAAACAGTTCATCTTGATAGCTGAACCAACCAAACTTCTTCCCAATTGTTGCCAACCATGTACTGAAATAGCTAGTTTAACTATATATACTAGCTATTTTTAAGTACATTGTACAGTTGGAACAAAATGTATAGTCAAATGAACTAAACAAAATAGCCCCTAAATAATACTACTGCCACGGAGGGGCTTTGTGCTACTTCCGGCAGCCTCTCCTTTGCTGAGCACGATCACCCCCTCAGTAAGAGGCGGCGGAGGAGGAGGAGCCTACGGACGAGCTGGACAAATGCAATACAGTGCCTGCCGGTGCTGCACGTTCAGCGATGCTCGCCAGCTCGAACGCCCACTGCCGCTCTAGACCATCGCTCTCGAAGCAGCTGGACTGCTCGTAGTTCTCCTAATTCCTCACCTCTGCGTCGCCGTGTGCTGCTGCCACGACTGCGGTAAGGCTCTTTGCATTCTCGACGAAGCGCTCATCCTCCTCCTGCGGGAACTCAATATAGCGCGCAAGGTCGCTGATGCACGTGCGGGCCTCCACCTCCTCTTCTTGCCTTCGGGCTGCGGCTGTGGAGCGGGTGATAATCCCAACGGTCGGCGGTGGGCTGGCGGCCACGGCTGCCGACAATAGGGTGGCGTCCACAACCACCACCTCCCACCTTCGGGCCGTGGTGGTGGAGCGAGTGATGGCCACGGTGGCCGGTAGTGGGCTGGCAGCCACGACGGCCACCTCCCGCCTTCAGGCCGTGGTGGCGGAGCGAGTGATGGCCATGGTGGCCGGTAGTGGGCTGGCGGCCACGACGGCCACCTCCCGCCTTCGGGCCACGATGGCGGAGTGGGAGATGGCCCTGGCTTTCGACGGTGATGCGGCAACGGCGGCCAGCAACAGCTGCCGACAGGCAGCGGCGCCGGAGCATGTGGTGGGTGTTTCGTGCACCCCCAACAGGGACGCCACGTGCACTACGCCGGGGACTGCGCCGCCGCCGCGTTGTAGCTTCCCAGCTAGAGCTATCCTCTGATGACGACGGAGTGGCTGAGCGACGATGATGGACCTGTGCCATTGGCGATTGTGGAAGAAGCAGATGAGATAAGCTACAGGGAGCGAGGGCAAAATGCGACGCAGAACTCGCCGACTGTGAGGGTTTTATAGCAGGCCGGTAAGCTTTGCGATTTTGGGGGATTTCACCGAGTTGGAAGGGAAGCTTGCGTGGGAACCTGCGAGGTTTTGCGGGAATGGGCTCACCGACGATTCATTGGCCTAAAGAACACCCCCGCGCGCTGCGCAAGCTTGCGCTATAAGCCGTCTGCGGCAACGGGGTGAGAAGACGTGCGAGAGGACTTGTTTAATAAAAATACGTTTGCGATTTACCTACCTACTATACCCTCGTCCTAGTTAATACGTAGGATTTAACTAATAAAATATGAATGCATGTCCCTAAAGATCATGTTGTTGGAGTCGTATTTGAACATAGTTTCCACCTATACAATTTTTGTAACATACATTAACACTGTTTTGGTTAAATTTAAGGTTATATACCAGCAAGCGTTTGCCTGCAACACACACGACTTATTCCATCACCGCTGTATGCCACGTATCGCACACGCAACTCTAATCTGGTTCGTGCTTGATGTCCACTACAAGAAATATGTCAACTTATGACCTTCTGTCAGTGACCCTCGAAGAATTGGTCATAAATTTATGACCATTTTAGACCAATTGGTCAAAAGCTGTTCAGGGGGCTCCAAACCCTAAACCATTGCGACCATTTTGGTCAGAAAGGTCGTAATTTCCTTACACGAAATAGTCACAAAGCAAACAGTGCTAGTCTGCTGCCTTATTTCTAGTTGTTAATGACCAATATAGATGGTCATAGCCTTGTAGATTGTGGTGGGTTGTGATGACTAGGCGCCATCTCATCAGTTTTGCCTATGTGTCATGTCCATGTGGCAGTTTTTTCCCTAGGTTGTGAAGCAACCTATATTTCTATCATTCCCAAAATTCCCAAAAAAATCTCATAAATTCTTTGGGGCATATCTTCATCAAATATGTAAAAATCCTTCCTTGCCTAGTTCAAAAGTAATTCAACAATATTCATTTTCCTATTCTGTTCACAATAACACTTTATGAAGGAAGTGCTATTTATATATTCTTGATTGCCCTCGGAATTTTTGGGCACTCTTTCCTATCCAAATCATTACCTCATGACAAAATTCAGCTCCATTTTCCTAGCAAATCTTCCTCGGCAAATTTCCAAAGTTTTTGTCCACCTAGAAGCATTGTGAAGGAAGTACCTTTTTTATATCTCTAAATGACATGAAATTTTTACAGTTCCTTCATATGACCAAATTATCACCCTCCTCCAAATTGCAGCTCAGTCAAATCATCTATGTGAGCCCAGGTAAATTTATATTTTATGGCCAAATTGGCACGTTGCAAAGCAAGTGTTATATAGACCCCTCCTATTACCCTCAAACTTTTCGGGCACTATTCTATACCCAAATCATTGCCACATGATAATATTCAGCTCAATTTTCCTAGTAAATCTTTCTCAGGAAATTTCCAAAGTTTCTACCTCGAGAGAAGCTTTGTGAAGTAAGTACTAGCTAGGCTTACCCAAATGATCTAAAAATTTACCAGCGCATGACCATACCTAAGTAACTTACCTACACCAATTTTGAGCTCATTTAATTCATCCAATATCTCTCACTAGTTTTCCCAAGTTTCTGTCCATAGAAGAGCATTGTGAAGGAAGTACTACTTTGGCATGTCCAAATGGTATAAATTTTCTACAGTGCTTTCCTATGCCCAAATAACCATCCTCCACAAAATTTCAGCTCACTCCATTCATTATTTTGAGCCCAGCCTCAACATTCATATTTTTGTCCAGCGTGGTACTTTGCAAAGCAAGTACCACCTAGGATCCTCCTTTTGAGCTAAAACTTTGTGAAGACATTCTCCTTAGTAGATGATCATCCTCAGCCAAAACTCATGCCCATTGTCCATGTGCATTTCCCGTACCGCTAATCAAACACTTGGCTGCTAATTCATATTTGAGCATCGATCGGTCTCCTCGTGAGAATCTTATGTTGTATTTTTCTTCCTAGCACCAACCTGGGGAGTGCCCAACCCACTAGACATTCCTAGGCCGCGCAGAACACATGGCAACATTACGGTCACGCGGTGACCACGCGACGGGCATGCGAGTTTACGCGCTCTAGAGTTGGGGCCTCGGCCACCGCCCAAACCTCTACGTATCGCCACCAAACCATGTATTTATGATTAAATAGGTCCTTATGTAACTAGAAATGATTTTTGCAAAAAATAAATAGCAAACTATGAGGCAGCTGCAGTTCAAATTTGACCCGCTTCCAACTGAATCGGCGGAAATTTGTCTTTTTCACGAGAGGTGGATCAAAAAATGTTACACCCAAACATTTTGTCAATTGTGCATTAAATATGGCCTAGTATTTTATAAAAATGATTTGGTCCAATTTTGCAACAATTATTTGGTAGTTCCTTCACAAAAAAACCTCCTTTCGGGCACTCGAAAAATGGAAATTGTTTTTTTCGTCCAACAAAAATGAAAAGTTCCTTAGGCAACATTGTTTGCCATTCCAATATGCACACTTGTGCACAATATGAGATCATTTGAACAAACTATGCCATGAATGTGGCCATAAGATTGATCATTTGGCTTGAAAGCCATTGATCTCCACACGTGATAGCTCGTTTCTGAGAACACTTTTTTAAAATAATTGCCGTATTACAAGTTTGTTATTTTTCCTGAGAACTTGGCCACATGTAATGACAAAATGAGAAGGTTTCCCAATTTTTTGATTTTTTTTTGAATTTTTTATGCCCGTTTCAAAGTGCGGTCAAAACGGCGGGAATGACCGTTCCTAGCTAGTGGTTGAATCTTGGAATTTTTTTCGTGTTTCTCTGATTAAATAGGTACTTATGTACCTATAAATGATTTTTGTAAAAATAAATAGCAAACTATGATGCAGCTGTAGTTCAAATTTGACTCGCTTCCTACTGAATCGACGGAAATTTGTCTTTTTCACGAGAGGAGGATGAAAACTTTTTACACCCAACCATTTGGTCAATTGTGCATTAAATATGGCCTAATATTTTAGAAAAATGATTTGGTCCAATTTTGCAACAATTATTTGGGAGGTCCTTCACAAAAAAACCTCCTTTCGGGCACTCGGAAAATGGAAAATGAATTTTATGTGCAAAGAAAATAAAAACTCCCTTAGGAAACATTGTTTGGAATTCCAATATGCACCCTTGTGCACAACCTGAGATCATTTGAACAAACTATGCCATGAATGTGGCCATAAGATTGATCATTTGGGTTGAAAGCCATGAATCTTCACGCATGATAGCTCATTTCTGAGAACACTTTTTTAAAATAATTGTCGTATTACAAGTTTATTATTTTTCTTGGAAACTTGGCCACATATAATGACACAATGCGAAGGTTTCCCAATTTTTTGATTTTTTCTGAATTTTTTATGCCCGTTTCAAAATGCGGTCAAAACGGCGGGCTTGACCGTTCCCAGCTAGTGGTTGAATCTTGGAAAACTATTGATATTTCTTTGATTAAATAGATACTTATGTACCTAGAAATGATTTTTGGAAAAAATAAAGAGGAAACTATGAGACAGTTGTAGTTCAAATTTGACCCGCTCCCTGCTGAATCGGCAGGAATTTGTCTTTTTCATGGGAGGTGGATCGAAACTTTTGACACACAACCATTTGGTCAACCATGCATTAAATTTGTCCTAGTATTTTAGAAAATTGATTTTGTCTAATTTTGCAACAAATATATGGTAGGTCCTTCACAAAAGAACTCATTTCGGGCACTCGGAAAATGGAAAATTGATTTTTCGTGCAAAGGAAATAAAAAATCCCTTTGTCAATATTGTTTGCAAATCCAAGATGTAACTTGTGCACAATATGATATCATTCGAACAAATATTTGATAGGACTTTCATAAAAAACCTCATTTTGAGCATGGAAAAATGGAATGAAATTTTTAGCTTGAATAGATCACGACCAATTTATATGGTCATAAGGTCATCAAATGGTTTGCTACGTTCTAATTGGTCCATGAGCATATCACGCGGATCATGCATCAACCACCGTAGGATGCTTCCGGATCCAACGGCAGCCCTCACCCCCTCAGCCAACCACAGCCCAACTACCCAAACCCTAACCCACACCCGCACTCCTCCTCCCTCGGCTCCTCGCCGCCGCCACCTCCTCCCCCTTCCAGATCGAGACAGAGTGAGAGCTCGCATCCTCCCTTACAGATCGCTGCCGCCACCTCCCTCCGACGGAGCTCGCCGCCGTCCATGGCCTCCTCCACGCCCTCCTTTTCTCACCCCTCCCCTTCCCTCACCAGGACGGAGAGAAGAACCTGAGGGAGGGAGATCCAACGCGATCTAGCCTCGACCTCCACTGCATCGGCCTCGCGCCTCACTAGAGCAGCTCTGTCGTCGGCCGAAGTTGCGCAGGTCACCGTGTTCCCCCGCTCTTGTTCCTCCCTCTGTTTATCTCTTCCTTTTTTTCTCTCAAGTCTCAACCCCCCTCTATACTTCTCTTTGCAAGGAGGCCGCCATGGACTTCCTCGTCGAGCTGTTGCTGGAGTTCCAAGTCCGTGCCGCTCGAAACCGTCTTCAACCTCCATCGGCCCTTGTTCCTCCATGCCCCGCCAAGCGCGCGCCAAGCCGTCGCCGCGTCGAGCTCTACCGCCCAAGTCCACCGTCCCGCAGCCCACCGGACCTCTCTGGCTGTCTTCCTCCACTGTATCTAGTCGCTCCTCGAACGCAACAAGTCCACCTGCATCAAGCGTCGCCCTCGCCCATACGCATCGAGCGTTGGTGCTCTTCTGCCTCATCGGGTGGATGACACCCAGCGCACTCACGCGCGTGGGGTCAAGGGCGTTGACCGCGCCCCTACCTGGGCAGATCGCCAGCGCCTCCCGGCTCGATCCCCTGCTCGACCGCTCGCATGGTACGCTCCCTCCGTCCCCTCTACTCGAGTTGTACCAGACAGTGGCACCAGGTTTGTATGCTGTGGCTGAGTATTTGACTGGGGGTGCAACTGCTGAACTTACAGGTGGATACATGCTTCCAGGTGAAGGAGCTTGAGGAAACGTAGCTTTGCCCATGAAATGGTGAAGGACTTGTTTTAATCCTGATATATCTGATGAAATAGTACTTCTCTACTTCACTGTTCAATCAGGCGATGCAGAATCCCCGTTCCAGAATGTTTTTCAAACTATATTTGCTAGAAAAACGATCTTATATTATTTACATGGGTCAATCTCGACCATCATGACTCCTAAGTTAATAAGGTTGGTTGTGTGCTCTCCTTGCAGCAGCCTGAGCTCCGGCGAGGTTGATCTAGATGGCTCGGCAGCGTCACCGGCGGTGAGAACCCCCCTCCCTTTGCGGCTATGGACAAACTGGATTGCGTGTTGCCTCCTGCCTTTTGTGCTCGCGTTGCGGTGGTTAGGTTAATGAAAATTGAACTAGTTAACTACTATAAGCGATTCTGCAATTGTTTGTGGATCTGGTAGCAAGCTGTATGAACCATAGTTAGCTTCTTTAGATAAGTACAACTTATTAGGTTAATAACAATTAGTAGGACTTCATCACAGTTCTTCTGTAGTTCCCTTTAGCTGCTTTAGATAACCATAAGTCTTATGTAGTTGTAGCTGGACTGTTAATTTGGTACTCCATCACATCGGTGTGGGTTTTGGCAGTACGAGTGTACTGCCATAATGTCACCAGCTGGTGCAATTGCAACTAGTAGAAATGAGAATATAGTATTGGCAATTTGGCATAATATACACCTGAGTCAGATAAGACTTAGGACAATGTCCTTTGAGGCTGCAGAAGATTAGTTGCTAGTTGGTACCATGTGCATAGGATAAGATCAGATGCTGATGCTGCAGGATAGTTATCCTCTTCGTATGGCAATATGCTTATTTTCCTTGGTTCCAACTACGCAGCGAATTCTCTTTCAAAAAAAATGTGGCGCATGCATGAGGATCAATCCTGTTGACTGCGTGACAATCATGTTTCCGTGAAGTTATTAGACATACAATACTTTTGAAATACCCATACTGTAACTGACCAAAGAACTATAAGCAAAAGACATACAGTACATCACTTTTCAAATGCTCAATACTATAGCTGACACACTAGAGAACTAGAAGAATAACCTGCATTAGAAACACTCGTTGGGTGCTTACCTTGCCCCTGGCAATGTCAATGAATCATAGTGGTACTATAGGCACCGAGGAAATTATGGGAGACGTTGATTGTAAATGTCAATGTAAACAGAAATCATGATGTAAATTTTCTAATCTGAATTCTGAATTTGAATCAGAGTTGATTGTTAACTCTGAATCTTTCAGACCTCACTTCTTCAGTTTATCCTGAAGGTTCTTCTCCTAACCTTCACTTCTTGTATGTGCATGTGCTCCAGCTCACCCATGGTCTTGTTTGTCCTGCAGGTTAGTGAGCAGCATCAGGAGGAGCTCAAGCACGACCACCAAGAGGCACCACCGCAGCAGCAGGTAGCATGTCCATATCCGCCTTCCTCTCCCTCTGTTCCCAATCCTTTTTATTAGAATATACTGTGTACATTCTGAACCCCCTAATGTGACACAAGTATATGCACATGCTATGGTTTAAGTGTTGCTTGTGTATGGTAAATAGGTTGAGCACCCACCACTATTTGATGCTATTTTGTTTAGGATTCTCCTCCTCTATGCATGTAATCTCCAGACCATGATCAAGCATAAACACACAGTTAATTTGCATGGAACGATTACTACTAACTAAAGAAGGAAGAGGACTTCTTCACATAAAGGAAGATGTCTGTTTTAGTAATATAAACAAATAAAAAAAATATTGTTTGCATACAATCAGATCATTCTCACTTATTAGTGGAGTTCTAAGTATGTAGAATCTTTAGTTCTCTGGTTATATTACAGTCAGAATTATACTATGTGCATGATTTTATCAATTGCTGGCACTATGGATAGAGCTTTATGTGTAGTCTGGAGTTGTTCCTATTATTGTTCTATCCATTTAATTGGTGTTACATGTGTAGTCAGTAACCAGGACCTGCACTTGTGCCATGCATATTCATATTGTCTCTATTGTCTTGTATGAATATCTCATTTTAACTAGCTCGGCTAAAAAAGCTCGGTACTAGCTGAAATGTGTTTATCATTCTATAAAGAATTGTCCTTTACTCCTTCACTCCTTTTTTGAATGGAATGTTCATAATATATTGGCTCTAGTTTTTCTAATTCTTCTAAGATGATTCATGTAACAGGGCGATCATGGAAGGCAAGCAGTCGTTCTATTAGCCCAGTCCCGACTGTGGCATTTGATCTCTATTGAAGGAGCTCCATGTTGAAGAAGAATACACTTGTAGAGCTTGTAACATTACTTGGAGAGCTTGTAAAGTACTCTAGAGCTTTGCATTTGTAGAGCTTGTAAAGCATTGTATATATTAGAGCTTGTATTACGTGTCGTTTGTAGAGCTTGTAGTGAATCTGGCTATTGTTATTTGAATTATTATGTGTGTTTTCTGCTTGCCTATTTAAATACTGGTTATTTTCTTACTATGAAATTCAAATATGATGTCAAATTGAAATATGAAGAATCTGAGCCTAATAGCTGGGACCTACTTATCAAAACCTGACAAGTGGGACCTGTTTGACTAATGGACCCATTGAAAAAAGAAAACTAAAACTGTTGGTGCAAAAAGGCCATGGCCCAGACAATAAAAAGGCCAAATTGTAGGGCTTGGCCCGTGTAGTTCACCAAAATTAGTAGCAAAAAAAACACAAATAGGCTGAATTGTTGGGCTAGGCCCATGTAGAAAATCGAATTAGACCGGGCTGAATCTTGTGCCACGTCAGATTGCCACGCTGGATGCCTACGTGGCCTGGGGAGGTTGCTAGTGACCACAATGCCACAGTAGACGTATTTTGGTCATAAACGTCTTCGACCATTCCAGAAGAAAGGTCGCTATAGTCAGTTTATGACGGCCAGCTTTTGACCTTATGTTTTTGGTCACAAAAAGGTCACAAATGGAAATTTGTGACCATTTAGTGACCAATAGTGGTGGTCACAAGTTGACATATTTCTTGTAGTGGTCTCCGACACCGCTCGCACAGTTCGTCTTATTTGCCACGTATCTCTGTGTCGTCCTCTTCTGGTGTCCCTCGGCAAGCTGTGCTCGCCGTTAGGCACCACGGCACGCTTTGTCGCGTCTGTTGGCACGCTCGTCTTGTGGACAGCTTTTCCTTGTGCGTTCAACTGCTATATGCATATATATGCTAGCAAGATGCCCGTGCGTTGCACGGAACATCAAGATACATTTGTACGAGTAGTTTATCTTGTGAGAGAAAAGGATGAACGAGAGAAGTCCTTATCTGCAAGTGTGGAGAGAGGTGCGGGTACCTTTTGCAAAATTGTCATAGTTTGCTTCCTAACCGTCAGATATAGATCAGATGGTCTATATTACACGATGGTAGGCACACCATCATCACCAACTCGGTCTTTTATAAGAGTAGAGATAGAGATGGTTGATCGCCGTTGAGGTGACCGTGGAGCGCTCTGCTTGCGTCCCTCCGGGCGCGCTCTGCCAGCGGTTGGGCGTGTGCACGATCACGTCGGGGGGCCCATATGCATGCAGATGCGCCGCGCGCATTGCCACGCGATGTAGTTATGTGCTGCACGATGGAGTTATTCGCTGCAAATTAGAACTGCCATCAGGGCCTGCCGATATTCCTGGCCGTCCGGCTTCCCCCTTAATTCCTGCGGCCATTATAACATTAGTCTCTTCAACCTTTCGATCGCGCCCCACAACACAGCAATCACACCCACGACGAGACATAGAGAGGGGATTTCCAGCAGCGCTCCAATGGAGTTCGGTGAGAATAGAGTGGAGACCTATGCGAGTGAGACGGATCTCTCAGTGATGTACACCATCGACCCGGCCATGGTGGATGACTACATCAATAGCGTTGAGCAGTTGCTTGCTCGAGACAAGTACAACGTGGTCGGCATCGACCTCTAGTGGAACACCAGTCGTCCCAGCATAGATAAGAAGGTTCCCGTCGCCCAGTTGTGCGTGGGCCATCATGTCCTCATCTACCACTACTGCATGGCCACAGAGCCTTGCGACCGTTTCAACAGGTTTGTCAACAGCTCCGACTACAAGTTTTGCATGGTGGAAACCACCAACGATGTAAACACGCTCCGTGTTACGGGCTTGGCATGCAAGAACCTTGTCGAAATCCATGACCACTATAGGGTCCGGGGCAGCACAAAGAAGGACTTCCTAATCGAACTCACCTCAGCCATCATTGACCCCTACTGCAAAAAGATGAAGCAGGATGCCAAGAGAACAAGTCCCGTATCCTGGCACCAGTCCTGGATGCGGCAAATGGATGTACCTCACCTTGGGTTCACGGCCAAGAGCGTGTACACATGCTATGAGATGCACAGGCGGATCGTTGACATGAGGAAGTGCCTCGTTATCAAAATCGACGAGCTCGGATCGAGCCACAAGCAGAGCAAGCGTCACAAGAAGTAGATGATGATCAGTTGACCGTTTATGCTAGTTAATCATGCATGTAATATATAGTTTACTTTATTGTTGGCGTGTGGAAATGTCATGTGTGTAGTAGCCACCTATGTAATTATGCATGTAATAGTTTACTTTGGTGTGTGCAAATGCCATGGTTGTTGTAGCCACCTATGTAAATGGATGTTTAATTTGGTTATGCAAGCATGTCCTTATAAGTGTGTGTGTCTATATATATATATATATATATATATATTGTTGTCATGTATGCAATCCCATCACACAACACACACGTCTTGTTAAGTCGAACCATTTATGTTCTCTTGTGTCACCACAAACAGTTCATCCGAGTGAACCGCATGTCGTATATCGCACACACCTTGATTTGGCTGACTGTTTCTTTCGTGTTGCCTAATCACAAACAGTTCATCTGAGTGAACCGTATGCTGTATATCGCACACACCTTCATCTGGCTGCCTGTTTCTTTTGTTTTGCCTAATCACAAACAGTTCATCCAAGTGAACCATATGCTGTGTCTCGTACACGCCTTCATCTGGCTACCCATTTCTTTTGTTCCTCCTCATCGCAAATAGTTAATTGAACTGAACCATATGCGCTTCATCACACAAACAACTAAAATCTGAACCATGTTTGATGCATCCGCCATCGCAAACGTTTTGCACCTTTTTTGACGGTTTTCATACACCACCATTTGCGATTATTGCATCGCACACAGTTTCTCGAAGGGTCTCTGATCGTAGTGTCGCGTTAGCAGCATCCTGCAGTAGTGCTTTGATACCGTAGCGACGAGTGCCTTTCATTGGAGAGAGGTGGAGGTAGACATGGTCTTCGATCTCGAAAGCCAAGTCACGGTGCTTGTTATCATAGTAACTCTTCTGGCGCGATTGCGCAATTTTGAGGTTTTCAAGGATGACTTTACACATTTCTTCAGCTTCTGTGATCAATTCGTTGCCAAGAAGTTGGCGTTCACCAGTCCCAGACCAATTGAGAGGAGTATGACACATTCTGCCATAGAGAATTTCGAATGGGGCCTTGCCCGAACTTGCTTGGAAGCTGTTCTTGTAGGAAAACTCGGCATATGGAAGACAATCTTCCCACTTCATACCGAAAGAGATGACACAAGCCCTAAGCCTATCTTTGAGAAATTGATTGACTCGCTCGACTTGGCCACTTGTTGAGGATGGAAAGCTATGCTGAAGCGAATGTTGGTGCCCATGGCCTTCTAGAAAGAGTCCTAGAACTTAGAAGTGAAAATGCTTCCGCGGTAGACGAGATAAATTGCGGAATACCGTGCTATGAGACAACCCTGGAGGTGTATTGCTCGACCAACTGAGCTGATGTGATAGATTCGTTGACTGGAAGGAAATGAGCCACTTTAGTAAGCTTGTCAATGACAGCAAAGATAGCATCATTCCCACGCTTGGACTTAGGAAATCCAGTAACGAAGTCCATTTCGATATGATCAAACTTCCATTCTGGAATAGCAGGAGGTTGGAGGAGACCAGCTGGTCGTTGGTGTTCTGCTTTCACCCTTCGACAGACATCACATTCATTCACGAATTGAGCAATTTCTTGCTTCATTCGAGTCCACCAATACGACTGCTTGAGGTCATGCTACATCTTCGAACTGCCTGGGTGAATGGACATAAGAGAATTGTGTTCTTCATTCATGATGACCTTCCTTAGATCACCTTTAGGAACCACAATCTGGTCCTCGAAGAATAAGGTGTCCTTCTCATTAATGCGATAGAACATGTATTTGGATGAGCCCTTGGCAATACCATGTTTCACCTTCTTCACCATGGTGTCTAGGAGTTGTGCCTCGGGAATTTGGTCTTCCAAAGTTGGAGTGACTTGAAGGTTGGCAAGAAAACCTTGAGGAACAACTTGGAGGTTGAGTTTGCGGAAAGCTTCACAAAGATCCGGTTGGAATGGCTTGAGAATTAAGATCTTGCAATAAGCCTTCCTGCTCAAAGCATCTGCAATAACATTGGCCTTTCCTGGAGTACATTCAATACTTTGATTCATAAGAACCAAAACTTGTACTGAATGTTGTCTTAGGAACATCTTGTTCACGAATGCGAATCTAATGATAACACATATGGAGATCAAGCTTGGAGAATACTTAGCACCATTAAGTTGCTCGAATAGCTCATTGATGTTGGGAAGTGGATACTTGTTCTTGATTGTCTTCTTGTTAAATGGACGGTAGTGAACGCATAGTCGGTCCGTGCCATCCTTCTTCTCGACAAAAAGAACACCACAACCCCATGGAGATGAACTCGGTCTGATCAAACCCAAACGCTCATGTTCATCGAGTTGTTTCCTCAATTCCTTCAGCTCCTTAGGTCCAAGCTTGCATGGACGCTTGCAAACGGGTTCAGTGTCAGGCTCAAGATCTATAATGAATTCAACTGGCTGGTGAGTAGGCATTCCCGGAAGCTCTTTTGGAAAGACATCTTGGTACTCACAAACAACTGAATCTTAGAAATTGCATCTAACTCTCCCTTCTCATTGAGAGAAAATAGTCAAATGGTTTTGTCATGAGCGGCATAGATGATCACATCCTCAGAAGAGTGTGTTAATTTAATCTCCTTGGCAGCACATTCAAGAGAAGCCTTGTGCTGAGAAACCCAATCCATTCCAAGAATGAGATCAATACCAGAGAACAATTGGGATATTCCTTCTCCCGGAAAGACCAAATCAGTCTTGGAATCCCGGTTACAATACATTTCGACAATGGTAAAACAAGACCAGCAAGACCGCCCGATTGTGCCAACAAATCCCGATAGGAGCTGCACATATCTCGTTATCAGCGCACACCAGATGGGTCAAGCTATGAGTAAAACCAACCCTCGAGTTTCCCCGAGGTGGCCCCGCAGGTTGCCCGGTTCAGACCAACACTCAGAGGAGCACTGGCCCGGGGGGTTAAATAAAGATGACCCTCGGGTTTGCAACACCCAAGGGAAAAAGGCTTAGGTTCGTAGGAAAATGTAAAACCAAGGTTGGGCCTTGCTGGTGGTGTTTTATTCAAAGCGAACTGTCAAGGGGGTCCCATAACCCCAACCATGTAAGGAACACAAAATCAAGGAACATAACACCGGTACGACTGAAACTAGGGCGGCGAGAGTGGAACAGAACACTGCGAAAAAGGCCAAGCCTTCCACCCTTTGACAATTATATAGATGAATTAATTAAATAAGAGATATAGTGATATAGCAACATATACATGTTCCAATATGGAACAACCTGCAAGGCACCTGAAACTAGCAATGCTATAAGAGGAGCTGAGCAAAAGCGGTAACTTATCGAAACAACGGTTTGCTAGGAAGGTGGGTTAGAGGCTTGACATGGGAATATGTGAGGCATGATAAACAAGTTATAAGTTGCGCGACATAGAGATAGAACGAACAACAAGCAAGCAAAGATAGAAGTGATATCGAGGGTAATGGTCATCTTGCATGCAAAGATCTCAGAGTTGTCGAAAGCTTGCTCCTCGTTAGCGTACTCAACAGGTTCCTCGTTTGCGAACTCGTTTCCCAGCTCTACCCAAAGCAAGAACACAAGCAATGGAACAACAATCAAGCACGGTGCAATGCACAAGCAACATGATGCAAGACATGGCATGATATGCAAGATATGATGTGCAATGCATATGGGTACACCGGAAGGGAAAAGATGATCAAGGCAACAACTTGGCAAACCAAGTATGCCTATGGAAAGATGATGTGATTTCAGTCGAAATCAATATAAGGATCTCCGGAAACGGATGCACGGTTTGCAAATGACAAGCAACACAATAATGATGCAAATCTTTGATTAACAGAACTATAGCACTTAGAATTTAACAAGAAACTATGTTACAGCACTCCAACATAGCAACAAAGCACAAGGCATTAAATTACAGGTGAATCTCTACAAATCATGAACACTGAGCTCCTGCTAGGACTCAGTAGAACAAGGTGAAAATAGCCTGGCAAAAATGCAAATCATATCTGCTTCACAGACTTAGAGAAAATACTGAACATGTCAAAACAGCATCATGTAGCAATATTGAGAGCTAGCAAACAACATGCTACAAGAACATATCATGGCAAATAAAGGCATGTCATGCTAATACTAAAGGCATAGAACAAAATTCCCTTACATAACTTTAACCAAAGATGCAGGGAAAATGATGTGGCACCCATGTAAACATAGCAAGTTATATTACCAGTTTCAAACTTAGGAGAAAACAAAGCATGGCAGAAACAGATTAATGATAGCAACTTTGCAGGCTCATGCCACTCAACACAAAGAATCTCATGGCACAACAAGGTAACCAAAATGAATTCGACATATTCACGAAGCTAAACATGGCAAGTGAAAGTTCATAGGGGTACATGCATTACTAGCAAAACACATGGCAAAACTGAATCTCATGTTAAGAATCTGCCAAGAACAATATTTAGCAAAAGTAGGGCATGGTAATGACAAGCTAGATTACTCCATCATTGCAACTACAGGCATGAATGAATAGATAAATACCACATCTTCAAAACACTCTTACTGAACTATCTCAAAATGTGCATGGATCTCATGGTAGCAACAAGTTTACATAGCATCAAAACGTAACAAGAAATGACAACAAATATTCTAACTGTCTGAAATCAGCAACATCATGAAGCCTACTATGCATGCTTGTGCTAGTCACCACATAGATCATAAAAATACAAGGCTTTCACCACTGTAAACATGGCATGATGGAGCTCACAAAACATGTAGACATCATGATCATAGGATGCACACACAAAATGCAACGAAAATGACAAATCAGCAAGTTATGTTGAATTCCAACAGACAACATCATATAACACTTTTGCATGGACAGTAACTTGCATGCAAAAGCCACTACCACAAAGAGCATCACGAGAAGAACATTTTGATATATCATATGCATGATCCAGAGCACCGAGCACGGAGATATGGCATGATGAACAAGTGCATAAATTATGAGGATTTCAAGACTTCGAAGGAAAACAAAGTCAACCTCTCCAGATCTAGGGGTTGTGCGGAAATCGAGGTTCATCAGGAAAGTCGGTGGAGTTGGTGGCCAGAGACGGCAGGGCAGCGGATCTGACCGAAGTGGAACGAGGGGAGTCGCCGGCAAGGTGGTCGACCAGAGTAGCGGGGCGACGACTGGCGACTGCGGCGTCGAGGCGGTGGCTCCCGCATGGACGCCGACGCGGCGGGCTGCCGGCGAGGGAGATGGTGGCTGGGTTTGGACGCAAAAATTCTGGGGAGACACATATTTATAGGTAGGGGAGCTAGGAGAGTCCAAATGAGGTGTGGTTATCACCCACACGATCGTGATCCAACGACGGAGAGCATGGTGGGTTTAGATGGGCTAGTGGGTTGTTTTGGAGGGATTTTGGGCTGCAACAAAAGCGGGGCTTTAATGGTTACCCGGTTAACTATTGGGGCATCGAACGACCTCCGAATGGAATGAAATTTGACAGGCAGACTACCGGTGATGTACCAAGGCCACTCTACAACTCTCGACCCATTCCAAGAACGTTTTTCTGCCGCTCACGAAAAGAGATTACAAAGGTGCCACGGGTGCATATGGGAGTGTCGGATCCCCAAACGGACAACGGCGAAAATGACAGGATGCATGAGACGAACACGAATGCAATGAGATGCACATGATGACATGAGATGAAATGTATGACATGAACAAAATGTTAAACAAAGACAAACACCCAACCATGAAGTAAATATTATATCACATAGCTGGAAATGGCAAGGGTTGGATTTACAATTATGGAAAGTTATATCCAGGGTGTTACGGAGGGCGCAACTTCGCCACAGAAGCAGTGCTTAGGTGGCTATCTTAGAGTTCTGTGGGTCGAAGGTACTGCTGCCGTCGGATCTGGATGATGGCCGGTATTTGTGGATTAGCCCGAGGCGGCGCAACCACGGTCGTGCGGTGGGGCGGTGAGCGGGGTTTTGGCCGGAGCTCTAGCGGCCAGGGATGGCAGAGGCGGGCTGCTCTGTCGGTGGTCGATGGCTCTTCAGGGAAGATTCTGAACAATGTCAGCCAGGAGGCACAAGATGGCAATCAAGCCATCTGGTGTAGATCGGACAGTACCAAAATAAAATAAAATCGTGTGACCCCAATTTAGTTTTCAGTCAACAGACATGTTACTACTCTCGTACCTTACTGTTGATCTCTTAGGGTATTTCTTCAATCGGAGATATGTGTCGTTCCTAACATTATGTGGTTTCTGCATCTTCAGCCACACCGTCTTCCTTCTCACCGCCGCTGCTCCAACAAGGGAAGGATACACCAGAAGGGAGCTATAGTCCCCACTCAACAGTTCCCTACATCGAATGGGCATGCCCGACAAGGACACCGAAAACAACTGCATGGCCATCGACAAGTTAGCATATGATGCTCACTCCTATGGATGTCGGCCAGATAGGTTGTACCCTCATCTTACTTGTGTGCAACATTTATGGCTTTGTTATTCTTCTAAGCATGGAAAATAGATTATCACATTTCACAATATGTTCATGCTGATCTCCTAAGAGTCTTGTTTAGGAGTTAACATTGTTCCTTATTTAGGTAACGTTGTTCCATAGTTATCATCCATCAGCCAATGCTATCTCAGAGGCCGGTGATTATACCACTTATAGTATTACCTATGGTGTTCTTTAATACTTTTGTGTGTCGTTTATTTTATCTCGAGTACAAATGATACATATTCTGTAGCTTTCATGTATGTTCTCCCTTTAGTTTTTGAGACCTCTTGCTTCTAGTTAAGCCCAGTCCTATTATTTCTGTCATCTCCTACATGCATTCATTACATAAATCTAACTACTAGTTGTCTTCCATGCATGTCAGATATAATGTCACACACTAATATATCGACAACAACCTCACGGAGCAATGTAACGGCCAACAAACTTGATGTCAATGATACCCAATAAGATGAAATATGTAAAGGCAGTTCTTCAGAAGACTTGCAGAAATATAATAGATCCCATTCACCCCACAACGTCCTTGCTCTAACTTGGCCCATGATATGGGTACAACATGCATATATAATGTCCTGGAGTACATCTATTCTCTTGCAATGCCATGTGCTTAGCCTGCTGATCATGCATCTTAATATGTCATGCCTTCCTGTTTTTCAGTACCTATTCCATTCATGATAATATGTTGTCAAATTCAGAAATGTCATTATACTCTGTCGCAATGCCATCTGTTTAGTTTGGACATCATGCTTCTGAATATCTTATGCACTGTTATTCAACAGTATGTACATCATATATCTACCATACCATGTTTTTTCAATTGAAGTGATGTTCTAGTTATCTGTTGCAATGCCGTCTTAGTTTCCCAAATCATACACGCATATGTTGCCTCTGAGTTTTTCTGTATGTATTCCGCTATCATACATCTTTACATTCAACTAGTGTTTTTTACTCTGTTGTCCTGTTGTATCCCTAGCTCTTACATCATACTACCTCCATCCGGATTACATGTCATAGAAATGGATAATAATGGATGTATCTAGAACTGAAATATGCCTAGACACATCCATTTATTTCTGGATGGAGGGAAAACATGTCAATATGTCATGCCTTTCTATTCTTCAGTACCTATTCCATCTGTCTACCGTAGCATGTTTTATAATAGAAGCACCTTTCTTCTATATAAGGCATGCAAGGGGAAGACGACTATGTTAGAATCTGAAGGGTTACAAACAAGGTCTTTGCAAAAGATCCAAATGCTAGGAGATAGTAAACCAACTCCAGCCTTCATAGATACTTCTCCAACATAGAGAAACCCAACTCCTACTGGAATAAGAAGATTCAAGTGGCCATAGAACTAGTCCGCTCTAGTACAACAAAAATATGCCAAGTCCATTCTGAAAAGCGTGTCCGTATCCTCACATCATGAAATTTTATAGCATTCATATCATATTTCCTACATGTTTCTTACCCATCTCTCTTTTAAAAAATAAGCTTATAGGATAGAAGACATTCTAAATTGGGATCACGTTCGAGGAAAGTGTCTTGTGGGAATTCTCTGTGCTGCAATGCTGATGTAAGTACCTGTTGTATATCACTAAATTTGTACATCATCATGTATTTTGTTAATCGGCATGAATCTAGCCTTTATCTGATCTCAATTTACTTCTAGCAAAATGTATAATTAAAGGCGAAAATGTTGATTTTTGTAAGGAAAAATGCCTCGTAGTTTTGCATATTGAGTTGCATGAGTGTACTATCTCATATCATGCACATTACTAAATTGTAGTGTTGTTCTAGTTTCCCAATCATTTATTGTGTCAATGTTGATTTCCAATTACCTTACCTGGCTGATGATAGTTCTGCATATTGTGTTAACTTGGTGTAGGCTAGTGTGGTCTGGTTGCCCAAACGTTCATTGTGTCAATGTTGCTTTCCTATTATCTGACCTGGCCAATGATAGCAATGCTCGTGTGTTAATTTGGTGCATGCTGCTGAAGATAAGAAGACAAACTTTAAAAGCAGCAAGGAAACCCCATTGTTTCGTTCCAATAAATCTAGGCCAGGTAATATGGCAATAACTCTTGATTAATCTGTTTGGTTCCCCTCCTAATTTATGTTATGATGCAGTGGTTGAGACACTCTCCACTATCAATAATACAAGCCTACCAAAATCGCCATCTGAACCTTTGAGTTTCCTCTGTCTCGTATACAATGGAAGAAATTTATGTTTGTGAACCAATTACTGGCTGAAGCAATGATGGAAATCGTGGAGGAATCAGAGGTGCACATTCTTCCGCAACAACAACTGATCAATGTTTTCCGAGGTAGCGTAGCAAAGAAGGAAGAACTTGCTCACATGCTTATGGGCATCGTCCGCGCTAAGGTTGTAGATCTTTAAGTTCTATTCATTTATTTGCACTAGTGTCGGGGTAAACTAACAGGGGTATGTGTTTCCCCCTGACTCGTTCCCGGACAGCCGACCACCAGGTCAGCAAAGAACCAAGATCAGATCAACGCACAAAGATCAGTTCTTTGAAGGATCAAAGTGCATATTAAGAAGACCAAGACCAGCCGGAGTGACCAGATACCACTATGAGAAGAACCTCCCTTGCTGGGTAGGCGAGCCTGGCGAGGTTGGGGTTACCCCGGAAGCGAGCCTCCAAGATCGCCCCAGCAGGCCTGCCGAGGCTCACTGAGGCAAACCACTCCACCACACCACCTCACTGCGACTCTCGTCATCGATCAATGCAATGTCAAGCTCCTAAGTGACTAAGTGGCTGCTCCCTACAACATGGCAGCCACTTCCTATAAAAAATACCTCCAAGCGACACCCGCCCTAAGATGTGTCAAGCAAGCAGGCGCGAAGCTAGCAAAACAGCCCAGCAGGGTCTGTCAGGCAAGCAGTGATTTGACATTGAGCGGTGCATTTAATGCGCTCTGTCAGGCTGCAGAGTTAGGTATGATAGCTCTGTTTGCTATCTAATCAATATGTAAAGACTGATTTGCCATTGTGGTGACCCCTTGATCTACAAAAAGAGGCTCATGGAAACCGTAGAAAGGATTCGGATCCCACACATTCATACGCAGGTAGACACTCTCGCTGCAAGGCAACCCTGCCAGGTAAGAGCGCTGCATTTATCCACCATCAATCCACCAAAGCAGGAGTAGGGTTTAACGCCTCGCTGCGGCCCGAACCTGGGTAAAACTACACGTGTGATCTATGTCGTGTTGTGTTACACTTCTCCACTCTTTGTCCAACATTCCCATACCGACGCCCAACCAAAGGGGGATCATGGCCCCACAGGTGGCCGTGGTTTCCCACGATAGCTGGCATTAATCTTTGATTGCCCAATGGATGTAATTTCCAATAATACATGCTGGATGTGCAACATTTTTTATTTTATATGTTGTACATTTTCTTAGCGCGCCTCGCATTCTAGCTAATTGGTCTCTAGGAAGCCAAAAAAGAGTGAAATTGTTAGTTAGCACGAACAGTCGTGGGCCCTATATAAAGGAAGTGGCCCACTACCCTTAATGGGCTTCCCTAATGGGCTCACATGGGCCAAAATTCTCATAGGCCTTTGATTGATCGGTTTTTGTCCCGTCGTATTGGGCTCAAATTATAGCTCGATCGGAATTGACGTTATCTAATTGTCCTTACAGACATGTTCGAACTTTAGCGAGCCCATTCAGTTAATGAGCCGTAACCAGGACGAAAGCTCTATTGGTCCGCTATAATTGAAACAAGCCAATAGTTAATGCTTGACCCTGTTACCTACCAAGTCGTTAACAGGCAGACATCGATGCGGGCAATAAGTGGGCCCATTCGATTTCACAGGCCGATACTAAGGTCAGGCTATATATGGCCCAACTGTACTGTGGGCCTTTAGTAGGCTGAAAGAAACAGCGGGCTCATACTGGACCATGAAGAGCATGGGCCGCTAAGAGGCCGAAAGTCTGGTCAAACTGCATATGGCCCAACTGTGTTCTAGGCCTTTAGCAGGCTGAAAGCGAAACTGGGATGGTATTGGCCCATGAATAGCATGGGCCGTTAAGAGGCCAAAACTCAGGTCCGGCAGCAATGGCCCAACTTATTTATGGGCCGTTAACAGGCTTTAAGAAAAACCAGGCATAAAATTTGCCCAACAGTTAAATGGGTCGCTAAAAGGCCGAAAGACGTACATCCTGAAAATTGGCCCATCCCTTGAATGGGCCGTTGACAGGCCGAGACCACATCGGGACGACATGGAGCCCAAATATATAGCGGGCTGTTAATGGGCTTGAACTGATGATGGGCTGCAATAGTTAACGAGCCATTGTCGGGCCGAATTGGCACATCTCGTAATGGCCGTGGGCTTAAATGGACCAGTCACAAGTATGCCTTATATGGGCCGGCTTGCTGATTTTGACTAGGCCGACCTCTTTCACCTAAAAGGGACATTGTTGGGCCTTGCCATGTGCCAACGTGTCATAGGTGCCTCTTGTACAATGAGTGAATGACATCTGTCCCAATGCTAATGCGACACGTGGATCCTCTAGCGAATGAGAATTTTACACATGCAAAATCCCCATTGGTCGGGGTTGTTAACAGGTTATCGGATCCAAACCTGAACCCGATAGCTTAACGGTGACCCGTTCAGTGGATGCCATGTGTCGGTTACCCTTGACGAAAACACTTCCATGATTCTCGATTTATCGTCATGCAAGTGCACACTTCCGTGATGATAATTTTGGTATTTTCATGCAATACTTCTATGACAACACAAGTATGACTATCTTGATTCTGTCATAAAATCGTCATTGATTTACATGCATGACAGAAAACGTGACCTAGTGTGACAAACACATATCATCATTAAGTGGTTTTGTTTTGTAGTGCTCGCAAAAAGCTACATCATCAATACATCAATACATAGAAATCATCATACAGAAGAGCTGGATCCAACTACGGATGAAATCAAATGAAGAAGAAGAACGAGATCTACCCTGCTAATCCCAGGTTCCCGACCTGGAGCCCATCCTATGATTGTTGAAGAGGAAGAAGAAGAACTCCAAAAGAAAACAACCATCGGCCTCACATCAAGTCATGACTTTACCTATACCTGCACGTGTTGTTGTAGTAATCTGTGAGCCACGGGGACTCAACAATCTCATTACCAAGGTTATCAAAACTAGCAAAGCTTAATGGGTATGAAATGATTAAGTGCTGAGGTTGCAACAAGCACTAAGCATTTGTATGTCGCTAACTTACGAGTAGGATAGTAACAGAGTGACTACGCATAAACGAGCACAAATTAATATGATCAAGATGTGATCCTAAACACTACTTACGAGTCAAACATAACCCCACTGTGTTCTCTTCCCGAACTCCCTCGAAAAGAGATGATCATGGTTATGCACGTGGTTGGTGTATTTTAATTGAATTTAGTGTCAAGTTCTTTACAATCGGATATTATAAATTTCCTAGTCGCCACATAACCGCGGGCACGACTTTCTAAAAAAATTAACCCTGCAGGGGTGCTCCAAGTAGTCCATTATAAATTGCCACACACATCCGATGGGAAAACCTCACACATTGATAACTTGATGCTTACTATAAGGAATCCTGGTGGACAAGGCACTCGTCAAAGGTAAAACTAAACAAGAAAGATCTCCTAGCATGTCGATGATCCTGATACGAGCTGCACGTATCTCGCTCTCAGGACAAAACCGGATGGGTTAAGCTAGGAGTAAAACCAGACCTCAAGTTTCCTCGAACTGGCCCATAGTTGCCCATTTTGGTCCAACACTATCAACACCGACCCGTCCATATTATGTTGAATTAACTCCACGGACAATGCTAACTCCCTATGCGTCAAATTTATTACTAGCATTATTATGTTGGGGAAACATTAAAACCAATGTTGGTTCTTGCTGGAAGAGTTTTATCATAAGCAAATGACCAGGGGCTCCATAACACCCCACATGTGTTAGAAGCCCTCATCAAGGAACATAACACTAGTATGACGGAAACTAGGGCGGCATGAGTGGAACAAAACACCAGGGAAAAGACTGAGTCTTCCTAATGGTGTCTTGGATTATGGGGTGCTAACCTAGTCGGCCCATGCTCCTCGAGTTTGGCTGATGGGCCCTCATTCATACCCAAGATGTCCTCCAGAGGCGGCATGCGGGAATTGTGATCGAGACTACCTCCACCGAAGACTTGTCGTATACTCCAAGATTTCTCCTGCTGCCGTGTGCCTAGATACAGTCCTTGTAACCCTTGATACCCTACCTGGCATGTATATAAGCTGTGGGTTTAGCCCATGGAGGCAACATCAATGCAATATCATTCACCTAGCCCTAGATTTAGACCACATCTTTCGATCTCAAGGTAGATCAACTCTGTAGCCAATACATCTCCATTAATATAAACAAGAGCAGGACATAGGGTTTTACTTCCATCAAGAGGGCCCGAACCTAGGTAAAGTATTGTCTCTCTATACTTGTGACCATATGTCCAAGATCCATAGCTCGGGACCCCCTACCCCGAGTTCTGCCAGTTTTGACACTGACATTGGTGCTTTCAGTGAAATTTCCGCTATGGAATCAACAGAAGGATTGATGTATTGCTCGCAGATAAACTATGCCAATTGTTGTGGGCGCGTTTACGCCCCCGGCCAGCTTTTTGTGTTCGACAGCACGATCTTCTATGCTGATTCAATGGGCCACCTGTCCTATGTCGAAAACTACGCCCTGAGTCGGATCATGACCTTCGGTGGCCTCGAGTACACTACAAATTCCCATGGCAAACTTGTCCTATCGGGTTGGATGCCTGACCGGATTGAGGACCAACCAAACTGCAGAGGATCGACCCTGGAATCTATATTTGCTGGGGACGTCAGGCCAAGACTCATAGCATCACCAGAGACCCTTGGGAACGATTCTGGATGATCCCCTTCTAATATCTGGCCCGGACATGGATCCAGCTCCCACCCATGAAGGCGCATCGGGCCCAGAGCCGACCTTAGTGCAGGATCTGCAATCTTCTTTGGACCCCCTTTGCGCTGAAGACATGCCGGGGCACATGCCAGGCATACTTCAAGTTAGCCCCGCCTACAACCAAGCAATGAATTCTGAAGAGTTGTCTCACCTCAAGGAGATGCTTGACGGCATCCAGAGCATGTCTATCTCAGACCGCAAGACTTTGGTTTATGTTGTGGGAAACCATGACCACCTATGGGCCCATGAGCCCCTATTAGTTCAGCGGTGGGATGGGCACGTTGCACAAAGAGCAGAGAAGCATAACACAACATGATAGAGATCACACGAGTAGTTTTACCCAGGTTCGGGCCGCTGCAAGGTGTAAACGCCAACTCCTACTTTGGTGGATTGATTGTGGAAAATGGTGGAGAAACGCGGCGCTCTTGCCCGGATGGGTTGCCTCGAGGCGGGAGTGGCTACGAGCATTTGAATGTGTGGAGGTCTGAATCCTTTCTACGGTTGCCATGGACCTACTTTTGTAGATCAAGGGGTCGCCACAATGGCAAATTAGTCTTGACATACTGATTAGATAACAAATACTGCTATCATACCTAACTCTGCAGGTTGACAGAGCGCATTAAATGCGCCGCTCAATGTCACATCACAGCTCGCCCGGTAGATCCTGACGGGCTATTTTGTTAGCTTCATGCCAGCTTGCTTGACGCGCCTCAGGACAGGTGTCGCTTGGAGGTAGTTTCTGTAGGAAGTGGCTGCCATGTGGCAGGGAGCAGCCACTTAGTCACTTAGGAGCTTGACACCGCACTGATTGACGACATGCATCGCTGTGAAGTGGTGTGGTGGAGTGGTTTACCTCCGTGATCACCAGCAGGCCTATTGGGGCGATCTGGGAGACTCGCTTTCGGGGTAACCCCAACCTCGCCAAGCTCACATGCACGGCAATGGAGGTTCTTCTCGTAGTGGTATCTTTTCTCTCTGGCTAGTCTTGGTCTTCTTGATCTACATGTTGATCCTGCAAAGAATTGATCCCTCGCGCTTTGATCTGATCTTGGTGTTCTAATCTTGTTCTTGGGCCTGTGCACAGTCTCGGCAATGGACCCAGGGTCTGTTGCACCGACAGAAGCCCTCGGGCATGGGCCGAACATGCTGTCGGGCATCGTCGGGGTGGGCCCTAACTAGTGCACAGGCGGGGGCATAAAGGTGGTTGGCCCCTTGAGATCTTCCTAGCTTCTTTTTTAACTTGAGCCTGGCTAATTTTCATTTCTTCTACGCGTCGGGAAATGCCAATCCTGGTGGGTCCACTCTTGTAATGGCCCATGAATGACGTTAACGCATGGGCGAGTAACTGCCATTTGACTCTACCCACCACACCCCTTATCCTTAGCCACATATGATGCATGCGCCAAGTGGGGTAGTTAACGGAGGTGTGTGGTATGGGAGAGCATCAAGGTAGGGGCCCGGTCTTCTTGAATTGGTGGAGAAGGGCCGTGATTACAAGTCATGGGATCGGTATCTTCCCTGACCCTCCTATAAAATGAGGGGCAGGGGAGGAGCGAAGGAATTCATCCTCACACCCCTTCTCCTCCATCCTATGCTTTCTACTGGTCATGCCGAAGGGCAGATCCCAGGGCCAGGCCCCAGGCCGTAGCTTGGGGTTGGCGATGTCGAATGCTCGTGTTGATGCTTGGGGAGTGAGTCTAGTCCAGGTCTGGAGGAGGTGCGGATACGCCTTCATTGGGGCGAGATTCCTTCCTCATCTTCCCGCAAGACTCAGGAGGTTGCATGGGAGGCGCGGCGGTAGCACCGGAGGTGGCGACTCCTCTTTGGTCGTTGCTGGGCTGTCCGTGGCTTCAATTTTTGTGAGGGGCAACACAAGAGACACAACGCCGAAGCCCGTAACGGGCGTAATGCGTGGTAGCCGTTCATGGACTATTCCTCCTCCTCTCGCCGCACCGGAGGGAGGTAGTAGAATGGCCTCGCCATCGGTAAAGGCATACCTGACCTCCTCGGGAACTATCCGCTCGACGCATGGGATAACTCCTTGTTCCCATACATGCTTCCATAATGTGCGATGGCTCCTAATCTTCGGGTTATCGAGGACAACCATGCTCTCTATGGGATTACCCGGAGAGCATGGCACCCGATTTGGTTATCGTGATGAGGTCTTCGGACGGTAGTCATACGGAAGGTGGCGGCAACCAACAACGCGTCAAGAACGGGGGCGATCGTTCGGACGAGTCGTGTTTGCCGGTGACTCTGCCGCCCCCATCTGAGCTTCCGGCAGTGTCACCATCCCGGGGAAGCGGCACCACCCTGATCCTGGGGAAGCGCCGAATCCCAGCCTGGCCTTCCCTCCACCTTCTTCATCTCTCCCTATAGTTTCGAAGGAGAGGAAAAAGTGAAGGCATCACGGGTATTTTATCTGTATTTTAATATTAAATCTGTAGGTACTTGCCAAATTTTTGTTCAAATTATGTAGTCTCTTGAATCCATGTTTGTGTCTTATAAGATCAGTACTTGTTTGATCAGCATATTAATGAAAAATATGAACCTTGGCGAGGACTCATGCATGTAATATGTTCATGTAGAGGTGGAATGCCTCTATATTTCTAAGCAAACAAGTTTCTCCCAGCAGGCTACCCTGCCGGTACCCTCAGTTTTGTTGCCGTGGGGTAAGGCCTACCGGGCACAAAACACAAAGAGGGACCAGCCCCCCGCCAATCTTTTTTCATCAAAGGCCACTGTGATAATCCTAACCGAAGCAACATTCAACTCATTGGATGGGAGCACCTAAGTTTCAAAAAGTGGCGATGTTTTCTTATGCACAAGTATTTACTTATAGAACATGTATGGATAAGAGAAAGAAAATCTGTTTGTCTTGCCGAAGATTGCAGTGTAGGCTCATCTTTCCATCTCTCTTTGGACCAAGTCCTCGGCCGGAGCCTACAATTTATGCAGATGAAAAATGATGCCAGATGCAATCTTATCTACATGAACATGCGATTCTCATAAAATTCTTATGCATGCATGCAACTTGTTGGGGGCCCCCAGTGCTTCCTTTATTTATCTGTTGCTCAGGGTCTACGCTAGGCTTTGTACATGGGTTTACATGCAACTATGGCAAGGCCTATACAAAAGGGTGGCTGCCGGGCAGGGCCCGACCGCCGCGCCTTACGGGTAGAACTTGCGGAGATGCTCAACATTCCATGAGTTTTGCAATTGAAAGCCATCTCCGGTCTCCAGATGGACTGTGCCAGGCCTGGTGACTCGTACTACCCGGTAAGGGCCCCCACTTTGACGTCAACTTGTTTGCACCCTTGGCAAACTGAACACGCCTAAGGACATGGTCACCTTCCTCAAAACACCGGGCTTGAACCCTACGACTGTGATAGCGACACGGGGCTTGCTGGTAGCATGCAGCACGCGTAGCAGCCCAAAGACAGTTCTCCTCAAGAAGCACAACATCGTCACGCCGGTGCTGATCCTATGCTACTTCATCGTAGGCAAGCACTCAGGGTGTCATTCTAAGGTGACCCATAAATGAGTTCTGTGGGGATTACTTCTTCTTCCCCATAGTCTAGGGAGAAGGGAGCCTGCCAGGAAGCTCGATCTGGTGTCGTTCTGAGGGCCCAAAGAGCCATCGGCAGCTAGTCGATCCATTGCCTACCGCACTGCTGCAGCTTATCAAATGTTCTTGTCTTGAGTCCTCTCAACACTTCAGCGCTCGCCCTCTCAACTTGTCCATTGCTTCTGGGAAGGGCAACAGAGGCAAATGATATCTTGCTTCCGTGGGCATGAACACATTGCATGAAGGCACGACTCATGAAATGGGTGCCATTACCGGTGATGATCTGGGAAGGGACCCCGAAGTGGCACACCAATCCTTTCAAGAACTTGATAGCTGACTGAGCAGTCACCTTTCTCACAGCTTCTACTTCTGGCCACTTTGTAAACTTGTCGATGGCAACAAACAAGAATTCAAATCCCCCGGTAGCTCAGGGGAAAGGACCGAGGATATCGAGCCCCAGACCGAAAACGGCCATGACAAAGGGATTGTCTAAATAGCTTGGGTAGGTAGATGGATGTTCTTGGAATGTAACTTGCAGGCTTCACATTTGGTGATTAGCTCGACCGCATCTTGGAGGGCTGTGGTCCAATAGAATCCTTGCCAGAATGCTTTCCCAACCAACGCCCTTGATCCAATGTGGGAAATGCACATGCCTTTGTGTATTTCTGCTAGCAGTTCCTTTCCTTATTCCCGACAAATGCGCTTCAATTTCACACTGTTGGGCCGTCATCTGTATAGTGTGTCATCGACAAACTAATACATACTAGCTCTCCGGGCTACTCTTTCAGCTTCTTCTTGCTCTTCGGGAAATTCTCCGGTTTGGAGGAAGTGGACTATGTGCCTTGCCCAAGTTGGAGCCTGGGGCTCGACAACGAGTTTAGCGGCACCTCCTCATTAGTGGGGGTGCGTTCCTCGACTGCGGGGACCAGTGGCCCGGCAGGGGGGTGCAGCACGGCAATCGAAGGGGAGTTGTTTCCAGCAGGGTCGCTGCCAGGAGCACCAAGAGCCTCTACCGGGAGAGGCTTACCGGTGTCTAGTTTCCTCCTCTTTTGGGCCATTGTTGCCGGGGATACGGAGGGTTGAGTAAGATGGAGAATAGAAGTTCCTGGTTCCACAGGAAGCTTTTGCGCAGCACACTTTGAAAGATTATCAGCGATGCTATTTTCCGCATGGGGTACCTGCTCTATTTGCAATCTATCAAAGCGCTCCTCTAGTCTTCTCACTTCCTCAACGTATGCCTCCATCAATCGAATTTTGTAATCCTTGTTGACTTGTCTCACCACAAGTTGTGAATCTCCTCAAATGATCAGCTTCTTGATTCATAGTTCAGTGGCAATCCTGAGCCCATCAGGGAGCCCTTCATACTCTACAGTATTGTTGGTCGCCTCCTCCTGGGGTAAATGCATCTGGACGACGTACTTCAGGTGCTCTCCAGTGGGAGAAACGAGAAGTACGCCAACCCCTGCACCTTGTAGGGAGAAGGCACCATCGAAATACATGATCCATTCTTTGGGTGCTTCCCTCCCGGGAATAACTGTTTCCAGCACTTATTCATCAGGAGTTGGCGTCCATTCTGCAATAAACTCTTCCAATGTCCTGCTATGAATCATTGAGTTGCTTTCAAATTTCAGGCCATACCTGGATAACTCCAATGCCCACTCCACTATTCTTCTGGTAGCCATAGGGTTTCGGAGTATCCATTGCAAAGGAAAGCGGGTGACAACCATGATCTCATGGGCTTGGTAGTACTGGCGCAGTTTCCCTGTGGCCATGACAAGGCCAAAAATCAACTTTTGCACACTAGAGTACCTGGATCTAGCCCCCTGCAATAGGGAGCTGATGAAGTACACTGGGTGCCGGACCACTCTCTTCCTTGCCGTATCCTTGGGGTTGTTTCTGCTACCGCACTCTTCCTTGTCCTGATACATATCTGGCCTTGTTGGACTGTTCTCACTTGCCCCCCTGGAAGGGACACCAACTAAGGTTGCTGCATCCTCCACTTCCAGCTGCACCACCAGTGCTGCACTAACCACTTGATTAGTTGCCGCCAGATATAGAAGCAATGGCTCTTGTGGTTTGGGAGTAACCAAAGTGGGCACAGAGGACAAGTAGGTCATCAAATCTTGAAGTGTTGTATCTGCTTACAGGGTCCACTTCATGGGTCCTCCCTTCTTCAAGATCTTGAAGAACAACAAGACACACTCGGTAGACATGGAAATGAACCTGCTAAGCGCGGTAATGCACCCTATCAAACGCCTTACATCATTAACTATCTTTGGTGCCTGAATCTGCTCGATAGCCTTGATCTTATTGGGGTTCGCCTCTATCCCGGGATGGGACACAATGAAACCAAGTAGGTTGCCGGAGGGAATGCCAAACACGCACTTCTCTGGGTTCAGCTTCAAGTTGATCTTGCGCAGATTAGCGAATGTTTCTTCTAAATCCTGGATGAGGGTTGATCTGTCCTTGGTCTTGACCACAACATCATCCAGCGTCAATGTTCCAATGCAACTGTGATCCAAAATCAATCTAGACTACTCTTGCAAAAGTGGACCCAACACTCTTCAACCTGTAAGGCATGCGCACGAAGCAGTATGTGCCACATGGAGTGATGAATGAGGTCTTGTCTTCGTCTTCCTTGGACATAAAAATCTGATGATATCCAGAGTATGCATCCAAAAAAGAGAGCAAATCACATCCTGAAGTGGAATCCACAACTTGGTCGATGCGCGACAAGGGAAACGAGTCCTTCTGGTAGGCCTTGTTGAGATCTCTGAAGTCTATCAAAATCCTCCATTTTCCGTTAGTTTTGCGTATGACCACTAGGTTTGCTAACCACGTTGGATGTAGTACTCCTCTAACCAAACTAGTTGCCTCAAGTTCCTTGATCTCTTCTGCAATGAATTGCTGCCGCTCCAAATCTTGCTTTCGGACCTTCTTATTGACAGTTTGGCATGTGGGCAGTGAAACACCCACAATGCGGCTATATCTCCCACGTGTCGGGGCACGACTTAGAGGCATAGCCGCATGGTAGGCAAGTCGCAAGAGGGGTAAAGAGTTGGCTTACAATCGCCACTTCACACAATACATAAATATATCATACATCATCCAGAATACAGTCAAGGTCCGACTACGGAACCAAAATAAAGAAAGACAACCCCAAATGCTAGATCCCCGATCGTCCCAACTGGGCTCCACTACTGATCAACAGGAAACGAAACAACACAACGAACACAATATTCATCAAGCTCCCACTTGAGCTCAGTTGCATCATCTGCACTGGTATCATCGGCACCTACAACTTTTTGGAAGTATCTGTGAGCCACGAGGACTCAGCAGTCTCACACCCGCCAGATCAAGACTATATAAGCTTATAGGTAGGAAAGGGTAGTGAGGTGGTGCTGCAGCAAAGCACTAAGCATATATGGTGGCTAACATACGCAAATGAGAGCGAGAAGAGAAGCAGCGCACGGTCGAGAACTAGAAGTGATCCTGAAACTACTTACGTTCAAGCATAACACAAGAACCGTGTTCACTTCCTGGACTCCGCCGAAAAGAGACCATCACGGCTACACACGTGGTTGATTCATTTTAATTAAGTTAAGTGTCAAGTTTTCTACAACCGGACATTAACAAATTCCAATTTCCCATAACCGCGGGCACGTCTTTTGAAAGTTCAAAACCCTGCAGGGGTGTCCCAACTTATCCCATCACAAGCTCTCACGGTCAACAAAGGATATTCCTTCTCCCAGGACGACCCGATCTGACTCAGAATCCCGGTTACAAGACATTTCGAAAAAGGTAAAACAAGACCAGCAAAGCCGCCTGATGTGCCGACATCCTGATAGGAGATGCACATATCTCGTTCTCAGGGCAACACCGGATTGTCCAAGATTCCGGTTGGCCAGCCCAGAGTTGCCCCTGGTGGCCACTTGCGGCTGACACGTTCGGACCAACACTTAGACACGCACTGGCCCGGGGGGTTAAAATAAAGATGACCCTTGAGTCCGCAGAACCCAAGGGAAGGTGATAGGTTGTCAGTCAAATGTAAAACCAAGGTTGGGCCTTGCTGGAGGAGTTTTATTCAAAGCGAACTTTCAAGGGGTTCCCATAACACCCAACCGCGTAAGGGATGCAAAATCAAGGAACATAACATCGGTATGACGGAAACTAGGGCGGCAAGAGTGGAACAAAACACCAGGCATAAGGCCGAGCCTTCCACCCTTTACCAAGTATGTAGATGCATTAAAGTAAATACGATATAATAATGATATCCCAACAATATCCATGTTCCAACATGGAATATACTTCATCTTCACTTGCAACTAACAACACTATAAGAGAGGCTGAGCAAAAGCGGTAACATAGCCAAACAACGGTTTGCTAGGAAAGGTGTGTTAGAGGCTTGACGTGGCAATATGGGAGGCATGATATAGCAAGTGGTAGGTATCGCGACATTGCAAAAGAGCGAACAACTAGGAAGCAAAGATAGAAGTGATTTCGATGGTATGGTCATCTTGCCTGAGATCCCGCAAGGAAGAACACAAATGGACGTGGTCGGACGAATCCTCACAACTCCGGAGGGAAACCGAAGCTAATGGGAGAAGCAAACCGGAAAGAAGCAAGCAACATAGTAAACAACCATCACATCAACATGGCATGATATGCGAGAGGTGGTATGCAATGCATCTGCGTGCTCCAGAAGGAAAAGAAAGATCATGGCATCAACTTGGCAATCCAAGTGTCCCACTGGAAAGATGAGATGATTTCGGTCAAAATCATTATAAAGATCGTCGAAAACGGATGCACGGTTTTCAAATGGCACGCAAAACGAGAATGGCACAATTCTGCGATTAACACGATGATGCCATCTAGAATGCAACAAGAAACTAAGCTACTTCACTCCAACATAACAACAAAGCATATGGTAGTGATCTACTCAAGATGCTTGACAAAAACAAGCATAGCATCCGCAAGAAGACATGTTCATGAAGCTAACCATGGCAAGAGCAAGTTCATAGCATGCATGGATCACTAGCAACAACCATGGCAAAAATTGATTAACATGTAAACAATCTGCCCTGAACATTTTATAGCAAAAGTAGAGCAAGATTAAGACATGCTAGGGCACTCCATAAAATACAAACAGGGGCATGGACCGATAGAGCATAGCCATATGTCCAAATCATCCTTACTGAAGCAACTCAAAACAAGCATAGATCTCACTGTAGCATCGTGTTTACATGGCATAAAAATAACAGCAGAACAAGGACTTAGTAAAATCCTAAGTCCCTGAAATCAGCAATAACACGAAGGCTACTTTGCATGCTTGTGCTAGTCACCATATTGATCACAAAAATACATGTTGAACACCCCTATAAAGATGTCATGGCATAGATCAAAACATATGTAGAGCTCATGCCCATACGATGCACACAACAAATGTGACAAAAATGACAAAACCTCATACTCTGATAAGTAACAGCAACTAGCAATTTATAGCACTCTTGCATCAGTAATTTGGGCATCAAGATGGACTCAAACAAGCATGCCACAATGGGAAGAAATGAAGAGCATCTCTCAATGAACATTTTGATATATCATGCGCATGAAACGGAACTACGGCTGAGAAGTTATGGCATGATGAACAGAGGCATAAAAGGTTAGGGTTTGAGGACTTAGAGAAATATACCGTCCTCGGATCTCAGATCTAGGGTTGCACGGAAAACGAGAATGGCCGGGGTAGTTCGCCGGACAGGAAGGAGAGGCGGTGGCCGGAGCTTGGGAAGTCGCCGAAGCTCATGGGCGGCCGGATCTGGTCGGCCCGAGGTGCGCCGATGATGAGGAGGCGCCGATCGGCGGCGACGCGGAAAGGCGACGAAGTCGGTCGGGTGAGGCAGCGAGGTCGGTCGGGGTGGCCGCGAGCTGACCAGGCGGCGCACGGCGGCAGCGACGGGCGGCGAGCGGCGGGGTCCGGTACGGCGGCGGGGGCGACGTGCGGCGGCGGAGACGGGCGTTGCGGGCGCGGGGATGCGATGGGCCAGCGGGGGCCGGAAGCGGGCTCGGTGGGCCGGCGGTGCGGGGAAGCGGCGGCGCGTGATTCGCCGGGCGACGGCGGCGGATCCTGTCCGGCGAGGCCGGACGTGTCCGGTGGCGGCGGGGGAAGAATTTTTTAGGGTTTGGACCCGAAATTTGGACGAGGAGCACATATATATATAGGTGGGAGGAGGTAGGAGTGTCGAAATGGAGTGTAGTTTTCACCCACGCGATCGTAATCCGACGGCGGAGGACATGGGAGTGGTTTGGAAGGGTTATTGGGCCGTTTTGGACGGGTGTTGGGCAGCAACACACAAGAGGCCTTTGCGGTTCACCGGTTAACCGTTGGAGTATCAAACGGACTCCAAATGACACGAAATTTGGCAGGCGGTCTACCGGTGGTGTACCAAGGCCACTTCGCAAATCTCGGTCTATTCTGAGATCGTTTAACACCCGCACACGAAAATAGACAAAAGGGGGCGCCGGAGGACGTAGGAGTGTCGGATTGTAAAACGGACAATGAGGAAAATGCTCGGATGCATGAAACGAATACGTATGGAAATGCGATGCACATGATGACATGATATGAAAAGCATGACATGGACAAAATCAAAACAAATACAAAACCCAACCACGAAGGGAATCTCATATCGCATCTCCGGAAAAGGCAATAGGCGGAGACACAAATATGGAAAGTTGTATCCGAGGTGTTACAGGCAGATAGCAAGGTTGTGCTCGATTACCTCCCTGGCAACACCGGGGATATCAGACGGTTGCCAAGGAAACAGATCAATATTCACCCGCAGGAAGGAAACGAGCGTGCTTTACTACTTGTCATCAAGGGTGGCACTGATAGTAAAGGTACCATCAGTGCCAGCTAGCCCTGCGGGGACCTTTTTCACATCAGCGCCAGCCAAATAGCGGGGAAAGTAATCAATAGGCGCAGAATACTCCGAAGAGGTACGCTTCCCGGATTCCTTACCGGTGTCCCTACTAGCCTTCTTCTTTCCATTGATTTCCTTTGCAGGAACTGCGGCTCCGCAGCCTCTGCCGTACAGCGTCCCGGTACATCTTATCCACGCAAATAATTGCATCCTTCTCGTCTGACAGAATGGAAATGACTCCTAGCGGCTCTAGCATATTCAAAGTGTTGTAGGCATAGTGGGAGGCTGCCATGAATTTTGCCAGAGCTGGACGTCCAATGATTCCATTGTACGGCAGGGCGAGGTGGACCACATCAAACACAACCTTCTCAGTCCGGTAGTTCAACTCTCCTCTGAATGTCACTGGCAACATGATCATTCCCTTAGGATGACTCCTACCGGGGTTGATTCCTTGAAACACCATGATTTGAGTTCTTCCTCTGCTATCTCAAGTTTGCTGATAACCTTTGGGGAAATCAGATTCAACCTGGCCCCGTAGTCGACCAATATCTTTGTTACTTTGAGGTTGCGGATTGTTGGTGAAACGGACAATGGAAAGCATCCTACCGCGGTGGTGCGATCAGGATGGTCCTCTTCGACAAAGATGATGGGCGTGCGTGATCACTTGAGCGGCTTCCGAGACTCTGTCGCTGGTTCCACGACATTGACCACATGCGCCCACCGTTTAAGTAGGCAGTGAGAGGAGTGCAGAAATGCACCTTCGTCAATGCACAGAGCGTTAGTGGTCTTCTGGAATTCCTGCTTGCTGGTTTCCCCTTCGTCCCCTCCATCACTTCCATCATTGCAATCTTCTGTCTCTCGTCGCCTGGTTGGTTTTCCTTGGTTCTGAAGAGCCTTGCCGAGGTGATTTACTTCATCGCCTCGGCCCTTCCCGCCAGTGCCATTCTGACATTTTTCCTTATCACGCTTCTCATATTCAGTCCCTACTTCTTGATGAGCTGCTCAACCTGATGACATTCCTGGAGATCATGGCCCTTGTTCCGGTGAATCTTGCAATATGGCACATCATCTTTTCCAGCCTTCTCAGCAGCCGCAGCCTCCCGGCAGTCAGTGGACGTGGCAACATACTTGCCGGAGGCTTCGTCCTTAGCCTTCTTGTCGGTACTAGGCGTGCCCGGTCCTTCAACAGTCAATACTGTTTTATCCTTGCGCTTCTTGTTCTTCTTCTTCTAACTGGTGGCCTCGTCGTCATCTTATGAGTCGATGTCGACGCCATCATCTTCTCCAGGGAGTTTCCTCGCCTCCTCCACTCGAGCACATTTGTCCACCAAGGTGTAAAGTTCCTTCACAGTCTTGGGAAATCGAACGTTCATCTTGGAACATATCCGACGGTTGTGCACGTTCAAATGGAACGCAGCTATCACAGCTGCTGGGTGGATATCTGGAATATTCTTATGGACTCGGTAGAACCTCTGCATGTACTTTCATAGATTCTTTGCTTCCTTTTACGGGACAAGTTGCAAATCGCTGGGACGTCCTGGTTCTTGATGGCCGCCTATGAAGGGGCCAACGAACTAATGGCACCGGCCAGCCAGGACGAGATGGAGAGCTCCGGCAGATGCATCAGCCAAGACCTCATGTTTGGCTTGAGCGCCAAAGGGAAGTAGTTGGCAAAAACCTTCTCATCTCTTCCCTCGGCAGCTTGAACAACGATGGTTTAGATGCTCAAGAACTCTGCCTGCTTCAGTCTCCCATCATACTTCTCTGAAATCTCCGGCTTGAACATGCGAACGGATGGCCAACGGACTTGCCGCAGCTCACGGGTGAAGGCAGGGCACCCAGCCTCGAAAGGCAGGTACCCACCTTTGCCGAGCGTGGGCTCGTTGATGTTGGGGCCATCACACCCATTGGATTGGTCGTGGTCGTCGCGGCGTCGCTCAATTGGGACTTGCATGACGGGGCTGGCCATCGGCCTTGACATGCTCAAGGATCGGGTGAAGCCATCGATACGTACGTCATCAAGCTCATGCTCTCATGGCCCTCGCGCTGGTTGCCGTGGAGGGTATTGCACCGTGAAGGTGGCCCCTTCTGCACGGCCAACAGTGTGGGCCGCCATCGACATATGGGGAGGCCGTGGCGGGCCAGCTCGCTGTGAGCCTCTAGCCTCAGCAAAGCCAATCATACTTTGAATGGTGGCTCTCCGCTCATCCATCTGACTAGTTGCCGACAGAAACCTCAACAGCAGCTGGCTCGTACCATAGCCTCCGACGTGGTGCTTGGAATTGGCGATGATGATGTAGACCGCTGGGCCCAGGCTCCCGTCATTGGGAGCCAGTCGCTGGGATGGCATGGTGACGAGGTGACGGTGTGCACGGGCCAATGAATCCATTCGGAGCATTGGCTCGCCAGTTTGCTCCGGGGGTGGTGCATGTCCTGTGACCGTGCCCATGACAGGGGCGGCCGTAGGATTGTGATTCGCCTCGGGATAAACGTCACTGATGTGGCTATTCCCCTCGGCCAGGCCAGGAGGGACGGAAGGAATAATCTGTCTACCCGTATCTTGCAGAGCGTGGTCGTTGGGATGTTGTTGGTGCTGTCCTTCTCCGGTGCCTCCTACTCCTTCTTCGGCCGCGGGGGAGGTGGTGACAATGTCGCTTGTGCCGACCACCTCTCCCGCAGCGCCCACATCCTCATGCGCCTCCACATTCCCCGCGGCATCGGCGTCGCAGGCCGCGGGGCCTTCGAGGTTGATGGGTGAGCTGCGGCACCGGACTTCTTCTTGGGCGCCATAGTCGATGGAGCCGTCGATGATGAAAATTGCAATGAAGATGGTGCGCTGCTTACGCTCTTGGGTTTGCACAAATGATCCCCCTACCTGTCGTGCCGAAGATGTCATGGGAAACCACAGCCACTTATGGGGCCAAGAGACCCTTTTGGTTCAGCAAGGGGATGGGCACGTTGTACAAACAGCGGAGAAGCGTAACACAGCATGGCAGATATCACACTAGCAGTTTCATCCAGGTTAGGGCCGCCGCGAGGCGTAAAACCCTACTCCTGCTTTGGTGGATTGATGGTGGAGAAAGATGATGCTCTTGCCTGGCAGGTTTGCCTCGGGGCGAGACTGGCTACGCGCATATGAATGTGTGGAGGTCCGAATCTTTTCTACGGTTGCCATGGGCCTCCTTTTATAGATCAAGTGGTCACCACAGTGGAAAATCAGTCTTCACATACTAATTAGATAGAAAACAGTGCTATCATAGCTATATCTGCAGGCTGACAGAGCGCATTAAATGCGCTGCTCAATGTCACACCACAGCTCACCTGGCAGACCCTATCGGGCTGTTTTGCCAGCTTTGCGCCTGCTTTCTTGACACATCTTACGACGTGTGTCGCTTGGAGGTATTTTATGTAGGAAGTGGCTGCCATGTGGCAGGGAGCAGCCACTTAGTCACTTAGGAGCTTGACACTGCATTGATCGACGACGTGTGTCGCTATGAGGTGGTGTGGTGGAGTGGTTTACCTCCGTGAGCCCCGGCAGGCCTGCCACTTAGTCACTTAGGCTCGCCTGCCCGGCAAGGGAGGTTCTTCTTATAGTGGTATCTTGCCTCTGGCTAGTCTTGGTCTTCTTGATCTGCACTTTGATCCTTCAAAGAACTGATCCCTCGCGCTTTGATCTGATCTTGGTGCCATAATGTTGTTCTTGGGCCTGTGCACATTGTGGGCAATGGACTAGGGTCTGTTGCACCGATAGTTTATGATCGGATCGGACTTAAATCCGACGATCGGGAAATTTACATCCTACCCGCCACCCACCGGTCAATGGTTTAACCGACGTTGTAGACTAAGGCGAGGCCACAAACATGGATGAAGATGCCGATGTCCCCATAAAAGCACCTCGCCTCTTGTAAACACTGGCAGGTGACTGCAACATCCACTTGTGATGTCTACATGGTTAACACCACCAAGTCTCCTCCAAGATATTGGCGTAAACGCAGAAGGGCCAATAATGGGGAACCCAGCGGTAACAATGCTACCGCCAATAATGACGACATAGTAGCGGGGGGCGCTGACGACCTTGAGGAGGACCCTCAAGCTTCTCTAGTACGAAAGGACACACCTGATGGAAATCTCAAGGACTTAGATACCGACAACCACTTTGAAGGGGCTGACGACAACTATATGCCGGAATTCGAGGGAGACAAGAACCTCAAAACTGAGGACTACATCATTCCCGAAACCCCTTCGAGCAAGAGCGCTTCCGGCGGCGCCTTATTGCCACATCTCGGAGCATGAAGCAGAAGCAGCAGCAGTTGCAAGCTAACACCAATGCACTAAATAAAAAGTTCATCGAAGTGCTCTTTGCTGAGCGAGATCTATAAGATCGGCACTGTAGTGCACCAAAATCATACCCCCGCAGGAGTCTGCTACCAGAGTTCGACGAGGAGGTCGCCATCGATGAGCCTAACCGACACCCTAGAGGACATGACAGGCCAGTACCGAAAAACATCGACGCTCGGCCACCTCCACACTACTATGACAAGGACTCATGGACAACCTAGAACCTCGTAGTGTTCGACATCATAATTAAGCGCGCCCGCCAGGACAAACGGCTGTGACACCTGGATGGACAGGAAAGGCCGCGCCCGAGATCAAGCCTATAGACGACTCTCATTGGACCTCCGGCGGGACGCCACCCAATTCCGAGGTCTAGCTCACCCCATCTGTTTCACAGATAGGGTCATGAACACTAGTTTCGAGAGGGGTTTAAGCCCATCAACATAGAGTCCTACGATGGAACTACAAACCCTATAGTGTGGATTGAAGATTTTCTTCTCCACATACATATGGCTAATGGAGACGATCTCCACGCCATTAAATACTTGACACTCAAGCTAAAGGGGCTGCCTAGGCATTGGGTTAGCAACCTTCCTCCTTATTCCATTGGTAGCTGGTTGTAACACCCTCAATGCGACTATATCTCCCATGTGTCGAGGCACGACTTAGAGGCATAATCGCATTGAAGGCATATGTCGCAAGTAAGGTAATCTTTACAACATCCCATGTAATATAATAATAAAGGGGAGATAACATAGTTGGCTTACACTCACCACGTCAATCAAGGTACATAAATAACATTACATTAACCAAACACTCATGGCCCGACTACGGCGCCAAAATAAAAGATAACCCAACATGCGACACGGTCCCGATCACCCTAACTGGGCACCACTACTGATCATCAGGAAAGGAAACATAGTATCATTGAGAGTCCTCGTCGAACTCCCACTTGAGCTCGAGCGCGTCACCTGGAGCGGAATCATCAGGCCCTGCATCTGGTGTAATAGTAATCTGTGAGCCACAGGGACTCAGCAATCTCGCACCCTCGCGATCAAGACTATTTAAGCTTATAGGTAAGGCAAGGTAAATATGTGGAGCTGCAGCAAGCGACTAGCAAAAATGGTGGCTATCCTGTTCACAAAAGAGAGCGAGAAAAGGAGGCAAAGCGCGAGCAAGAAACTAGAGAGCAACCTGCGCAAGCATTACTCCAACACCGTGTCCACTTCCCGGACTCCGCCGAGAAGAGGCCATCACGGTAACACACTCAGTTGATTCATTTTAATTAAGTTAAGGTTCAAGTTATCTACAACCGGACATTAACAAACTCCCATCTGCCCATAACCGCGGGCACGCCTTTCGAAAGTTCAAATCCCTGCAGGAGAGTCCCAACTTGGCCCATGACAAGCTCTCATGGTCAACGAAGGAATAGACCTCCTCCCGAGACGTTCCGATCAGACTCGGTACCTCGGTTCTTCAAGACACTTCGACAGGTTAAAACAAGACCAGCAACACCGCCCGCATGTGCCGACAAATCCTGATAGGAGCTGCACATATCTCTTTCTCAGGGCACACTCAGATTCTCTTAGGTATGGGTAGGCCAGCCCAGAGTTGCCCTCGTGGCCACCGGCAGCTGACAGGTGGACCAACACTCAGAGGAGTACTGGCCCGGGGGGGTTTAAAATAAGATGACCCTCGGGCTCCGGAAACCCAAGGGAAGAAGAGGCTAGGTGGCAGATGGTAAAACCAAGGTTGGGCATTGCTAGAAAAGCTTTAATCAAGGCGAACTATCAAGGGGTTCCCATTATAACCCAACCGCGTAAGGAACGCAAAATCCAGGAACATAACACCGATATGACGGAAACTAGGGCGGCAAGAGTGGAACAAAACACTAGGCGGGAGGCCGAGCCTTCCACCCTTTACCAAGTATATAGATGCATTAAGATAACAAGGCAATATAATGGTATCCCAACAAGTAAATAAAGTTTCCAACAAGGAACGGTCTCCAATCTTCACCTGCAACTAGCAACGCTATAAGAGGGGCTGAGCAAAGCGGTAACATAGCCAATCAACGGTTTGCTAGGACATGGTGGGTTAGAGGTTTGACATGGCAATTTGGGAGGCTTGAAAGCAAGTGGTAGGCATCGTAGCATTGGCATAGCAAAAGAGCGAGCAATCTAGCATAGCAAAGATAGTAGTGATTTCGAGGGTATGATCATCTTGCCTGCAAAGTTGTCAGAGTTGACTGGATCCTCGAAAGCAAACTCAACGGGCTCCTCGTTAGCGAACTCGTCTCCCGGCTCTACCCAAACAAGACAAACAAGCAACAAGGACACAATCAACCACGCGCAAAGCTCAAACACTATGATGCAAAGATGATATGCTATGCGGGATGCGATGCGGGATGCATATGCAAGATTTGACAAGGGATGCAAGAATCTGACCTCAACTTGGAAAACCAAGTATGCCACTTGAAAGATGAGATGAAATCACTTGAAAACGATATAAAGAAAGCCGGAATCGGAGTTACAGTTTGGAAATGGCAAGCAATTCAAATATGACACCGGTCTGCGATTTACAGCAAGTAGCCATCTAAATGCAATGAGATGAATATCCTACAGCACCCAAACATGGAATCAAAATACATGGCAGGGATGCATTCTAGATGCTTAACAAAAGTCTAGCACTGAGCTACGGCCAATTCATCCATTAACAGGTTCAAACAAGCATGGCAAAAATGCATATGGCAAACAGATCTCAGACTTAGTGAAATTAACACTTGTCTGGAATTTCAGATCAGATAGCACTCTTCGGAGCAACAAAACTACATGCTACAGGACCTGAACATGGCAAAGTAAAGCATGGAATGGAGCTACTCAAAGAGCTTAACAAAAGTCCCTTAGTGACCCTGAGCCAAAAGGGATCAGAAAATACAATTGCAAGCATGTGAACATGGCAAAACATAATCAGTTCTCAGACTTAGTGAAAAACTGGAGCATGCTGAAAACAGATATCAAGTAGGCATGTTTACGAGCTCGATGCACTCACTACGGAGCAATTCATGAGAAGCTAGGCATACACCCATCAAGAATACATAAAATGCAAGCTAGACATGGCAAGAACAATAGCATAGCATACACGGATCAACTACAACATCATCGTCAAAATCGCTAACAAGTAGACAATCTGCCCAGATTCACGAAGTAGCAAAAGTAGAGCTCGATTGACTCAAGCTAGGCTGCTCCATAATTGCAAACAAAAACATATAGGGAAAGAGCACTACAAGATTAAAAAAAATCCTTACTAATCATCCTCAAAAGAGGTACGGATCACTATGAAACAACATGAACATATGGCCATATGAGATAAACAGCTCAAGGACTTTGTGGAAAAGCTAAGTCCCTGAAATCAGCATCACCAAGTGCCTCACTTTGCAAGCTTGTGCTAGTCACCACACACATCACAAAAATACATGGGTTGCACCTCTGGAAAGATGACAAAACTCTTAACAAAACATATGTAGAGCTCATGGGCATATCATGCACACAATAATCATGGCAAAAATGACAAATATCTAAATGGAGTAGCAGATCTGACAATTATCTCAATTAGCCCTCTTCTAACAGCATTTCGGGCATCAAGATGAACTCAAATGAAAATGATGCAATGGAATGAAATGATGTGCTCTCTGAGGCGAACATTTTGATATGCTATATGCCCAAAACGGAGCTACGGATGAGGAGTTACGGCACGATGAACAAGGGCACTTGAACTGCAGACTTAGGAAAAATTATACCGTCCGGATCTAGGTTTCGTCGTCGGCGCGTGAATCGAGAACTCCGGCGAGAGGAAACTGGCTCCGGCGAGGTCGGAGAAGGACGAGGAGGGCGGGGGCCGACTAGATCCGGGTACAGGGGGCTCCTCTCCGGCCAGATCTAGCTGGATCCGGCAGGGCGGCGAAGAACGGCGGCGGGGCGAGCTCGGCACGGGGCGGCGACCGGCGAGCGCAGGGCGGAGGCGCGGCGAGCTCGGCCTTGGCGCGTGGCGGCGGAGGTGGTCGGCGACGGCCGGGGTCGGGGAAGAGGCGGCGGGGCGCGGGCGAGCTCGAACTGGCCCGGGTGCGGCGCGGGCGGGCCTGCTCCGGGCCAGCGGGCCTGGCGGTGGGGAAGTGGGCGCGGCACCATGTGTCGGTGCGCAATTTGCTACGGGCGACGGCGGACGTGTCCGGCGGCCGGCGGACGTGTCCGGCCGCGCGGAGAGGGGTTGATCTAGGGTTAGGTTTGATCCGGAATTTCTGGGGAGACGCCTATTTATAGATAGAAGGAGCTAGGAGACTCCAAATGAGGTGCGGTTTTCGGCCACGCGATCGTGATCGAACGATCTAGACGATGGAAAGGTTTTAGGTGGGCTTTGGGCCAAAATGGAGGGGTGTTGGGCTTCAACACACACGAGGCCTTTTCTGTCCCTCGGTTAACCGTTGGAGTATCAAACGAAGTCCAAATGATACAAAACTTGATAGGCGGTCTACCGGTAGTAAACCAAGGCCGCTTGGCAAGTCTCGGTACAATACGGAAATGTTTAATCCCCACACATGAAAGAAAGGTAGAAAAGACCACCGGAGGAGAACGAAGCGCCGGAATGCAAAATGGACAACGGGGAAAAAGCTCGGATGCAAGAGATGAACACGTATGGAAATGCAATGCACATGATGACATGATATGAGATGCATGACAACGATAACAACACACGAAGACAAAAACCCAAACCCGAGAAAATAAAATAACTTAAATTCGGAAACGGCAAGAGTTGGAGTACAAATTGGGAAAGTTACATCCGGGGTGTTACACTGGTAAACTTCCAAGGCACATACGTTCGACCTCCGGACGTTGATGTCCTCAGTCGTATCACCCAGGAGCCAGACGAATTAGCTCGGAAGTTCTCGAAGAGGTTCCTCATGAAAGAGAAACATATCACTAACTGCTTCGACGCTGAAGCCATCTCGACATTTGAAAATAATATCCCAGACGAGTGGCTTTCCCACTAGCTCGACCAAGACAAGCCGGGGACCATGGAAGATCTCACTTCTCTCGTGACCCTCTTTTGCACAGGAGAAGACAGCTGGCTCGCACAAAGTACCCATAATAGCGAAGCGGGCACCTCGGAAACACGTGATGCCAATGGAAAGACGAAGCGCAACTAGAATAAGAGCATGCATAAAAATGGCGGGAGTGACACAAAGGATGCCACACTCAATGCAGGGTTCACCGAACCTATATCCGGACAAAAAAGGAAGCCCTGTAAGGGAACAAAGACAGACCTAGCCAGCTCGACAGGATCCTGGACCGGTCGTGCCAAATCCACAGCACCCAGGATAAACCGGCAACCCATACTAATAGGAATTGTTGGGGCTTTAAACAGGCTAGCAAGGTGGCGACGAAGGGCCAAAGTAAAACCCAAAATCACAGCGATAACGGGGATGAACCTCGGTGGCCCAATAATAGAGGCCAAAAGAAGTTTCCTGATGAGGTAACGGAGGTCAATATGATCTATGTTTCTCACATCCCCAAAAGTGAGAGGAAGCATGCACTTCGGGATGTCTACGGTTGGAGCCAGTCACCCCAAAGTTTTACCCACGATTGGCTTACCCGATCACATTCGACAAACATGATCATCCGACCCGCATCAGGTATGTCGGATCGGCAGCACTCGTCTTGGACCTAATTGTCGATGGTTATAATCTGACACAAGTCCTTATGGATGGAGGAAGCAGCCTCAACCTAATTTACGAGGACATAGTTAGGAAGATGGGCATCAACTCATATCGGATCACGCCGAGCAAAACCTCCTTTAAAGGTGTCATGTCTGGCGTTGAAGCCCAATGTATTGGAACAGTCACGCTAGAGGTAGTCTTCGGCTCACCCAAAAACTTCGGAAACGAGGAGTCAATCTTTGACATCGTCCCCTTGTGAAGCGGATACCACGCGCTCTTAGGGCGCACAACTTTCGGACGCTTCAATGTAGTCCCGCATTACTCTTATGTCAAGCTCAAAATGCTAGGACCTAACGACGTTATCACAGTCAATAGTAACACTGAGTGCTCACTCCGAACGGAGGAGCAGAACGCGACTTTTGCAGCCGAGGTACATGCGTCCGAGGATGTGGCCCGTAGTGATAAATGCACTACCAGCTCTTCAAAGTGCAATTGGGCCACGCAAGTCGAACTTAGCCACATACACCCGCACCCTAAATAGGGATGTGGGCTCCTTGCATGCCCTCCTTGGTTGGGACACTATGTCCCTAGGGTGCATAACTTTGTACTCAAAATTCCCTGGGTTGTCAGGGAGCCGAAATCTACAAAAACAGCTTGAATGAAGAGCAAGGTGGTATCGAGCCCCCACTGGCGTGTTCTATCAAAGAATTGGCCAGCATGATTACATCAATGTCTCCTAAACCACACACCGAACTCTTTCAAAACCTCCTTCAAAGGGCTCGACAATAAAGCGCTTGGAGATCATACAAGACCGAGATTGCATCAGTCCTCGTAAGCCCCCACCATCAATGGCAATAAGTTGGTCAATAGCATGGAAGCACAGACATGCCGCAGGAAGCGGTCTGGGTTTTAAATACCCGATGATAATATCCGCCCTGTTTTTCCTTCCCTCTTTACCTACTCTTTTACGTTGTATTCTTTAGTTCCTCTCATTGCAACTCGACATGTAATAGCTTGAAGTTGTGAAATAAATAAATCGTGGACTTTAAATTTCCTTATCACATTTCTGCACAAGCACTGCCTTTGCACCACAAGAATGTCTTTAACATAGAAATGTTATGGGGCCCCATCCCCCTGCCTTGAAATACAAGTCTAAGGTACTCGATGTCTCGGATGTTGCTCTATATCCATCCATTTTGATCCTAAATTTTGGTCAATAGTCGGGTTGCCCTGCTCCTATGTGTACCTCTGACGTTCGCGATGAATTCGGCTAAGGGTGTAACGGGAGAACCAGTACGATTGTGCTGCTTGTCGGATTTCGGGTTCCGGCAGACCCTTGAGGTTCGAGCACTGGGGTGCGCGCGGAGATCTCTCCCCTACCGATCTACGCCCAATCTCCTCGCGTGATCTAAGCTGGAAACAACGAACAACACAAGGGACATGAGGTTAATACTGGTTCGGGCCACCGTTGTGGTGTAATACCCTACTCTAGTGTGTGGTGTGGTGGATTGCCTCAGGGGCTTCTCATGAACAGTACAAGGGAAGAACAGCCTCGCAAGAGGTGTTCTTGAGCTGGTGCGATGAACTGCTAGGGTGAGTTCAGTCGCCTCTCTCTCTCTCTCTGCTAGGGCTCTACCAGATTTCTAGATGTCCCTCTGCTCTGTGTGGCTAGTTCTACTTATAGAGGCCTTGGGCCTCTCCCCAAATAATGAGCGGGAAGGGCACCAACAATTGGCCATTTTGAAGGGGAACATCTAGTACAAGTTATCCTGACCAAAGGTGGTCTTCGGCTGCCAAAAGTACTGGTGATGACGCCGTCTTGGACTCCACGGTGACCTCCGTCCTGCCGCTCTGCTGGTCTTGGTCTCGTTGCACCAGAATGGTAACCTTTGCCCGATGCCATGGCCTGTGCTTGCCCCCTTTGCACTAAAGGGGAAACAAGGACACTGCGCAGGCCGGCGCCCGCCTGGCACCCGCCTGGTCTTGATCGTCATGGCTTCCGTCACAGGCTCCTCGCGAGGTAACCCTGCCTTGATCTCTCCGCCTCCTCGCGAGCCTGCCTGATGAGGCTGCATCTGAGGAACCTTCCAGTCATCCGCCTCGCGAGGCTTGGCCCCTCGCGAGGGTCTTGAGCTTGAGCTGATGAAGATGGGCCGCGCTGGGCCCTCACTTGAGCCATGCCGCAGGCCGCGGGCAGGCAAGTCTGGGGACCCCCATTCCCAGAACGCCGACAGTAGCCCCCGGGCCCAAGGCGCGCCCGGGCTTGGCCTAGCAGGAAAGCGAAGGGGCAAGTGCGAACCGCCACGGGCCCTAACAGCATGCATCCTTGGGCGCCGCGTGGCGATTGATTGGACGTGGGCGTCTGCACCTCCCCATGACGCCTCGGCAACCGCACGATTTGACATGTCCCTGCATGCAGAGAAACCGGTCATGATTACCTGCGATCATGGTACTCGACGGTTGGCCTCCTCCGGCTATAAGTACGGGGCTGCGCGAGTCCCTTCAGTCCATCCCTTGCTGCCACTCCTTTCCTTCTTCTTCCTCGCTCTTTCTTCTCCTAACGCCAATGGCACCAATCCGCCGGTTTTCTGCAGAAGAAAAGGGAAAGGCCCCCCGAGAGGGTCCTGACCCACTTCCGCCGAAGAAGTGGCTGGTCCTCTGCCATCGAGAATAGGGTGCTCAGCAGGAGGCACCGAGGCCTTGGTACGGGTGGCCGCCGCCTAGGTATCCGCTACCCTTGTACGCCCGCGTCGTGGGCCCTGGGGAGAAGGCGTCGAGCGACATCGACGGTGTCGCCGTCGACGCCGGCGAGTCACGGTGGTGCGTGTCGTTCCTCCTGGATTCCACGTCGAGCGCTCCTCTCGCGAGCTCGTGCTCCACGCCGCCATGCCTTCGAGCTCTTGGATTCGCCTTCCCCCCTCCTTCGCCTTTGAGATGCCGCCGAGCGAGGAACTAGAGCTCTGGCTGCAGCACACTGACTACGGTACCCCTGCGACCGGAGCAGAGGTCGAGGTCGTCGCTCCGGGCAAGGTCTTCATGACCCGGGGCTGGGGCGAAATCGCCCGGGTCTGCCGGACGGTAGGTGCCCTCGTGATTCATCTTGAATATGACGGCGCCTCCCTGATGTTCTTCAAGGTCTTCTATGCTGAAGGACGCCGGCTGGAGTGCTGCCCCAGGGAGAGCGGCAGGGGCAACGAACCGGCGAGGACCTGGCCCGCCCATCGGCCCTCCAGCAGCTCCTCAGGCGGCAGCGGAGGAGCTGGGGAATCCATCGGCTCCCCCGAGCTCCTCGCGACTCCGGAGACGAGCGACGACAGCTATGAGCCCCCGAGCTCGCGCCGTGCTCGGAGCGGGGCAGCTGCGTCCCGCCGTCGACGCCACTGATCTGGATGAGGTTGGCGTCGACGTTGGGCAGCCCACTGTTGATGATGGCGTCCCTTGCGGCAGCGCAGGCGATTAGCGTTCCTTAGGATTAGTACTCTTGTTCCCTGCGAGGAATCGAAGCAACATCCCATGGGGGCATGTAAGGCGTCTGCCATGTCTTTTATGAATATTATATCCTTAATATGAATCAATGTGAGGTGCTTGTCCTGTCTCGGCTCGGCTCCCCCTTTCTATCCTCACGAGGACTTGGCGCTCTCCGCTGACAGGTCCCAGTCCCCAGGCAGGCTTCAGCAATCGCTGGTACGCTAGGTCGCGATGTCGTGTTGAAGGCCAGGAGGTGAGCGGCCCGAGGTTCGGTAAGAGCCCCCAAGTCGCGATGCTCGGGAGGTCCCCTTTAGCGCTCAAGCACCCCTCGCTGAGCGAGAAAGGAAGGCAACGTCACCGTGACAGAGCTGCACTGGGCGAGGGTTTTTGCGCTGCATTGGTTCAACTCCTGTAAGGGTGTGACTTATCTCTTGAGTCTGGTGTAGTTCCTCGACGAAGCGCCTGGCCCGAGCGGTGGCAGCTAAGGCGCTGTTGGGTTAGGTCCTCACGAGCTTCTTCGCTCTCCCCCGCACTTTCCTCAATGCTCTACGTCCTGAGGTCCCGGCCCTCGAGCGAGCTCAGCCGCCGCTGGTATGACAGGTCGCGATGCCGTGGGTCAAGGCCAGGGGGTGAGGGCTGGAGAGCCAGTAGGAGCCCATGAGTCGCGATTCTCAGGTGCCCCCCTTTTAACATGCAAGCGGTCCGTGCTGGAGAGAGGGAGAGGCAGCTCGCGATGTCCCTAGCGTTGCTCCTGGAGTAGGTCCTGCACACCAATCATAAAGGGAAACAAGACCTATTGTTATGGTTGCCAGCCAACCTTTGGTCGCTCCGGGGGAGTGATTGGGGCACTGAGGGCCTGGTGAGGTGGCGCCTTGCGGGGCTGCTGCAGCCAGAGCTCGACCGCTCAGATTTATCAGCGTTGCAGGGACGGACCCGTGTGTAGATGCCTTGCCAGAGTGAGCGGCTCCATAGGTACGCGTCAATCGAGCACGCGATTAGGTCGGGTATGTTAAGCACGCAGGAGGAAATTCATTTAAATAGACGCGAGAAAAGCAAACGCCGTTGGGCCAGGCCCGAGCAGCTCAGGGATGATGCAGCCCGAGGCGCGCCCCCAACAAGGTAAGTAAAGAGCATAAGCAAAGCGGATACATGCCGCAGGGATGGACCCACGCGACCTGGGAATAATGCGGCCCTGTGGGCGCTCCCAGCTAAAAACGGAACTTAGAAAGATGTCACCTGGTGTCGTTTGAAGATGGGTGATGTTGAAGAAGCGGGCGATGCGCGATGTAGACGTCGATCCTCATGAGCCCCCAGGCCATTTCCTCCTCTTCAAACGTGACCCGTTTCGAACAGGATACCGTTTTGAATGTGGCCGGTCGAACACAAGGTCGTTTCCTCCGTTCTGCGGTACGCCAGGCCTCGTTTCCATCGCCTGTTCCGTCCAAGCCCTCCCGATGAACACGACGCATTTCGTTGCCTCCCCATGAACATGATGCATTCTGTTGCCTCCCCATGAACACGATGAGGACGTTGTTTCTCCGTTCTGACCCATGCATGTACACGAGCCCTGGCCGTACGTATGCGGGAGTAGGCGTTTGAGACCCCACCCGTATGTGCACATACATGGCCGTATTTTCTTTCTTGCACCCTGGCCGTTGTACGTACGTGTACATGCTACGTGCACGCCTCTACTACGCCACGTGCGCGCCTCTACATCGACCAGTATGTACGTACACATTCGCGACCAGAATGACAACGCTACGTACGCTTCGACCAGGTGGGTCCCGACTGTCAGGCACTTCCTTGCCTACGAAGATGTAGCTGGTGGGTCCTAGCAGTCAGGGGGCGAATCGTTTTGTTTTTTTTGCCCGGACGCACTTCCTTGCGTGCGAAGGTGTAGCTGGTGGGTCCCAGCAGTCGGGGGGGCTGGTGGGTCCCAGCAGTCAGGGGGGCGAATCATTTTTCTTTTCCAGACGCACTTTCTTGCGTGCGAAGATGTAGCTCGTGGGTCCCAACAGTCAGGGGGCGAATCATTTTTTTCGTGAAATACGGTGGCCCGTCCGGTGGGTCCCCGCTGTCAGGTGGAGGAATAATTATTTTGCGCGTAATAACGAGGCACTTCCTTGTAGCTGCCGTGGACCCAGCTGTCAGCCTCTCCACGTACAGTACTCTTCCGATGGAAGTCGGTCGTTGACCACATTGACCACGCCGCGCCGAGAGCACCAGGGCGGTGGTCTGGACGACGGCGAGGCCTAGGAAGGGGACGACGCGGAGCTAGGGAAGACGCAGCAGTGGAAGCCCGCATGGAGAGGAGTACGAGGGTTCACTGGTTCGGCTGCGGTGTGAGGCTACCATCGCCGCAGAATAACAGGGGGTGTGTGTGAGTAGAGGGATGGCCTGGTCAGCGGTGGGAGTAGTACGGGGCGGTGTGGCCTCCGCGGCATCACAGCCGGCCACGGGAGGCAGGAGCACGCGACATGACCGGCGCTGCTTTGGGCGGCTGGAGCAAGAAGACCAGATGTTGAAGAAGCACTATGGCCGTTGGATGGACATTGTACGATCACTGCAGCTAGAATTGTTTATATTGACTAAGTTGACAAAGCCCTTGGTACACGTCAATTTAGTAGGCCCACAGCTCGGATTTGGCAGAGAACATATAGCCCATTTGCGATTTGTAAGAATGTACAGCCCATTTTTTAATTCTAATGGAATTTACTACAGCCCATTTATAGTTTGTTAAAAGTACAGCCCAACTTCTAGCTAGGACAATGATTAATAATTTCAAACAACCGCTCAAAACAGAATTCAAAAAAAATTCCCACATTTTGATGGGATCCGAAATATTTTTATCCGAAATTTCTAGTCAGGTTAAATATAATTTCAAAATAAAGTTGTATTACGTTAAAATCCAACGAAATATTGCGCACGCAACAAGTAATGAAATTAAAATTTTCAAATTCCAAAAATAATATATTTTTCGAACTAATTACATTTTTGGTGCATAGTAATTGTCCACTTATTATAATTACATCCCATTTATTATTTCTTAAAGTCCATTTTCCTGTTAAGCCTAATGCATACCTCCTAGGAAAGTTTGCAGCCCAGCGGGGCGGAGAATAACAAGTTGACCGGGATATTGTGTACAACTGTCGGCCCAGTTGCATTGCTGATGTTGAAAAAAAGCTATTTTTATACACACATTTAAATTTTTTTGTATAGATAAGGAACATTTTTTATACACACATTTAACAATTTTTAAATACATGATTAACACTTTTTAAACATATTTTTTAGTCAAAAGTGGGCCCACAGCGAGCGGAGGAGGTCACAATACACATATTTTTTAAATACATGATTAACACTTTTGCAAAAACAATTAGCCCACATCGAACCAATTAGCTCCAGTCGGCCCACAGTGGGCCGACAGGACCCAATCAGCCCACAGTGGGCCGACAGGGGCCTGTCGGTCAGCTGTAGGCCGACTGGAATCCAATCGGCCTGCTGTGGGCCGACTAAGTCTAGTCGGCCTGCAGCGGGCCGATGGTGTATTATTTTTGAAAAAAATTTACCCAGCGTAATATTTATGAAAATTAATTTAAAAATGCATTATTTAAAAAAATAGCGTAAAAGGCCTGTGTAGTACAGTACAACCTAACATGGTTACTCAGCCCACATTCAGCGACGCCAGAAAGGCCCAAACAAGGCTTCTGTACAACTTTTTGAAGTCATTGAGCTCAATTAATAACTTAAGAAAAAAGTAAGATTACAGTGGAACCTAATTAAAAGCTGTCACGAGCAAATAAATAATTCAACGGGTCCCACTTGTGCGTGAGCGTGTGTGTGTGTGTGTGTGTGAGAGAGAGAGATAGAGAGAGAGAGAGACCCATCGGCCGATGCTCATAAATACATCTTTCAGCCATATGCATTGTTGATGCTCAGTAAAAACTTATATAGTTGACACAATCATATAGAACATCATAGCACACTGAACTTGCATACAAAAATTTCATGCAGGCGGCACAATCAGGATGCAAGCAGTGGATCGCTACGGGAAGGACTATGTTGAAACCAACGAAGTCGTACATAATGGTTCATCGTCTTTATCAATGACAGGGAAATATCTTGAATGTTGTGCAATGAAAACAGACAGACAACACAATAAGTTCTCCTAGCACATTAAGTTGACGTACAACCCTTTCTAAAATAAGTTTAGGTACAAAATTAGAACAGGTCACAATCAAATGTACTGGCATATCAGTGCATCACACCCATAGCTCGGATTTAACTAGTATCTGACAAGATTCAGTTGTTACCTCAAATTAGAGCACATCCAGGCAGCCAGCCTTGCCTCTTCTCCCAAAGAAACAGTGGCCTCCGCCGCGCGATGGAGTAGGCCCTGTGCCATCCATCGTTCCGAGCAACACAGGGAAAGTCTGACATTGACTCCTGTAATGGACGTCGTCGACGGACCCTGGCACCAGCGGCGGCGGCAGGACTTCGATTGATGGATTGACCACTTCTTCGACATGAACGAACACTTGCTACAGGTACATCCCTAACGTGGTCCGCGGCGGCCTTGGTGGCGACGAATAGTACAACCCCGGTTCCTGCACCGGTATCTCAACACCAATCACCTTCGGTATGGTGGACGGCTTCTTCATCCATGCCATAACCGTCAGAGCCCAGCTGTCTGGAGGAACAAACATACTTACGAGCTCACCTCCAAGGTCGTTGATAAGCTCGTTCATGGAATCGTTGTTCAAAGCACGTCGAGGCATCCCGTGGAAGGTAAGCTTTGTTAAAAACTCAAGCTCAGAGGTCACCAAGCCCCATCCTGGGTGCCACCGATCAAAGCTCACCAGCGTGCCATCGCAGAACAAACCCCGGGAAGATTCGAACACACGACTGAAGTCGAAAGTTGTCCGGAACCTGACGAAGAAATCAGCCGGTGGCGGACAGACTTCGATGAGCAAGTCACTTATTCTGATGCCATGCGCAATGCCAAGAGCTTTGACAAGGTCATTCGGCAAGACGGGAGGCCGGTCGCCGCTGATGGTTACCATCAGCACTTTGCCGGCAAACTAGTCATCAAGCGCCACCATGACACTATTGAGCGACAGCACACAGCGACCAAAGGCAGGACGGACCTCAGGATCTCCGGCTCGGAGATCCGCGTTGACCAGTGACATGATAGTGCGCTTGAGTACAGGGAGTACAGGAGTGGGATTTGGGGGAATTGGAGTAGGAATCGAGATTTCAGAGGTGGGGGAGGGGCGGGAGACTACAGATGAAAATGTAGCATGAATTTCGAGCATGCGCCAATATGCTGTCGGCGCGCAAGCGCACGAAAACACCGGTGGCGCCCACATGTCGGCCTAAGAGTCCTTATTCATTCTTTTTTGGAGAGCCTGGCCTTTTTTTCATGAACTTTTGAGAGCCCGTCCTGAGAGTCATAATTGACCAGTTTGGCATTGCATTACTACTCAGCCCATATTCAACGACACCTCACTAGCCCAAACAAGTGTACATCATCATCGAAAAGACACTGAGCTCAAATTATATAACTTGAAAAAAGGAGATATACTCTGAACACTGGAGAATGGTGATGCCCTCATTTAGCCCACCAGTAGTTCGAGACAATAAATAGTTCGAAACAACGATATATACAACATCCAAACACTGACTAGTGACTACTACTGACATAAACAGCAAGACATCATAGTTCATAAGAAGTCTTGCTACATCACCAAAACGCACCCATCTGCAGCGCTCAGACTCTCGTGATCCAAACGATAATGACATTCTAAACAGAAGCAACTATTACATAGTAAGAGTGACATAGACAAGGATGACCAAATGACAAGGAATATGCATAACAAAAGAAAGAACTACCCATCCAGAACCAGCAGCAAAGACAACAAAGTCATTTGAAAGAGATGATCGAACACCATCATAATTTGCAGCCCCGCTTCAGCAACCAGTAATCCGAAGACACCAGTACTCCACCCTTACGATGCAACAGCCCAATTACCTATCAACATGAAGGCTCAAACCACATCACTGCCTGTCGTAATTGAGACATCCAAGGATCAAAGTTAATCCGGATGCCTTTGTCATTCTCACCTTCTTTTGGCTGCAGGCTGTATCGTTGACAATCAGGGGAGTTTGCTCCCGAACTCCTAGGGCTCGCCGTGTAGACACAGTTTTCCAGAGAAAATAGAGCCTCTCTGCCATCAAGGTCCTTGCCAACGGTGATCTCCTAGTTAATCGGATAATTGAGTCCGAGAAACAGAGAGTGTGAACCAAGGCTGTTTACCCGCCTCCAACTAAAAAATCCTAAAGGCCCCAACAAGCTGGTATCCTGCTCATAGACGTAACAGCCACTGTCCGGATACTCACGTATTACACGGTGCTTGTATACAGTGGGGTTTTTGCAATATTACTTTCCCGGCTCATGTGTCCGAATGATCGTCAGTCTTTTGTCGTCGTCTGATCGAGCGAGGAACCAGTTGTGCTTCCGTGTTTTTGGCAAAGGTGGTGTGATTACAAAGGGCAGTAACTGTAGGGACACTGCATCATATCAAAAAGGACAGGCATTGTTAATGTAAGATCAGCATTGTTCAGAGTATGAGTAGGATAATGCAAGAAACAACATTGATATGTCCCTATTGGAACTGGGAGGAAAATACAGGGAAATGTATACTGGGTTCAAAAATATAGAAGTGCCATGCATGGTTATACTCATGTTATCTCGCAATCGATTCTTCACAGGAAACTACCAAGTCATGCATGTTATGTAATCATGTACTGTCCTCACAAACAAATTCTTCAAGGTAACTAACAGACCATGCATTGTTATATACTCGTGTTCTATGGGCAAAAATTTTGTGAGGATATTATTCTAGCCATTTATTGCTGAAGGGCGAATATAGGTATGTACACATGGTAAGCATTGCAGGATTTCACTACTTCCAAATATAGAGTTCTCCATATGCACATTTACTTCCCTAATGTATGGTTAGATGAAACCAACAGTGTGGTGCATGTTTCTACATCATGAAAATGAGGAAACTAACATGGCCATTGATACACACTCATATTTAGTAGTAGTATATAGATTACTGTAAAATAAGGATAATATCTATATATTCCTAACCGTTTGATTATTCAGGGTACAAATTGGCTATAATGACATGGTCACAATCGCATGAATTAACTCATTCCAAATATAGCTGATTTACGGCGTCTCTAGTACATTGCCATTGTTCTACTCGAATTCTACTCAAACAGAGATATGGCAATCATCACAGAAAGTTCAAAGAGTGTCATGGCGTCATCATTAACATGAGAGGAAACAACTTACACGCGCCGTCCTAGCAATACGTGGTGCCATCTGCTTTGTCGATCGCGTAGATGATGCCATTGTGTTCAATAGCATCACAGAAGTGTGTATCAGCTTTGACGATGATCCACTACGAGACGAGTTGTCTCCAGCTAAAGAAGGCACCGGCGTAAAGATAGGCGAGTCCGCGGTCGAACAAGGCAATTAGCTTGAAGTCTGCGTAATTCGCATGTCGTGTGGGCACTTGGCAGATTACAATCTTCTGCAAAACAAGGTCCGTCCAACTGACGTAGTAATCTAGATGACTTGGACCACGATGGTAATACTCTATATAATCCAACGGATTAAGGATAATATCATGGGTGGTCTGGAAGTTCACGAGCACCAACTTTTTACCATCTTCTCTGAAGGCAGCCATCCAGTGGGAGTTCATGCCAACCAAGTACATACCTGCCAAGAAGTTTCGGGCGATGGTGATCGGATCGATGTTGAGGGAAATGATGTACGGCGACCCACTACATACCTGCAAAGAAGTTTCGGCTAATGGAGATCGGATTGAAGTCGAGGGGCATCATGCACGCCTCCGTATCATGGTGATCCAATCTCCAAAGACCAGATAGCAGCAAGCAGGGTGTCTTGAAAAGCTTACGCCTCGGTTCGACGATGGCCATGTGCATGTCCCTCGAGCATGCAGCCAGCCGCAGGGCGCTCAACATATCCATACACGAAGAACATAGGTTGAGAATGTCACTGGGGAGATTGCTCCAATCGCGGCTCATATGGATGTTGCACGGTTCGCGTTTGACCATGGTGGAGTTTGGAAGGGGGCTTGATTTACGGGGGAGAAGGATGTCAGTGCTGAAGCGGCTAGCGAGGGAATAGTGGTACTGGGGGAGGCGAGTGAGGCGACGGTACACGGGGGCACAGTGAGATGGAGACGGAGAAGGAGATGGAGATGGAGATGGAGTGGTGCTATGGGAGCGGAGAGGGAGACGAGGCGAGGCGCCAATGTGCTATACAGCGGCGGTGACAGACTGCACTGTGCACAGGGTGAGGTTGACTTTGGTAACCCGAACACGCCGTCTGGACTAGTGTCAGGTGCAGGGTGTTGTCACTTCACTATGAGGACCGGATGAATAGTATTTTGACCATCAAGTGTACCACAGTTGTACTACTACTACTACTAGTAGTAGTAGGTACATGAGTACTCCAGTATTGTATAGCGTAAATAGGTCTCCCGTGCTAGCATGCCTGTTCACTTCATCGTTCAGGTATCATCCATATTGCGAGCAGAACCAAATTCTCGTGCATGCCCAATCAACGCTCTGCCGCGATGCATGCAGTGGCCGTTCTGGTGCATCAAGGACGGCATGCAGATCATTCCACACTTGAGAAGAGGAAAAATGGAAAGGTAGAACGGGGCATCAGAGGAAGAGAACGCTGGCTAACGAGGTTGGGAGGGTATCGAGCAGGAAGTTAATGCTCCACTCCTAAAGGTTTTGGGAAAACCTGATTTTCATAAGGTGACTTATACTCACCTAAACAGAGGGAGTATTCCTTAAACAGAGAATGTTGTGTCTCCCACTGACGCGCTCAAAAAAAACTACGACACATTTTTCTATCTGTTTGCATAGGTCCCACCTATCAGGAAGGATGGGCATGTACACGAACAGGTACGACTCAATAGTCTACCCGCATAGCCTTTTCGTTTAGTCTACCTAGCCGTCTAATAAACTGCATGCACGCCACTTCTCCCATTTACTTCTCCATCGGGAACCTATTCTCCTCGGCTTCTTCACCTCCCCTTCGTCTTCATTTGCATCCAAACCCCACTGTGTTCACATTGTTTTAACCTCTTTAAATAATCATCTAATACTTCAGTTAGACTAGCCATCTAATCCTAATTCTCCAAACCATAGCCCTCCGTTCCAGCGGTTCCAAATGGCGATAGATATCGAGATGCAGGTTTTTAGCGTCCAACATGTCCTCATCGAAGGCTCGATGTGCATAGTTGCCACCGTCACCGTCCACCCAAGGGTTGTTCGGCAGTAGATCAACAATGTATCCAACTCCCTCAAAAAGGTAGAGACGAGGGTAATCGGTCTCGATGTAGAGTACACGGAGCGTGCCCTGGGAAGATCCAGCGCGCCGCCGTCCTTCAGCTGTGCCTCGAAGATGAAGTTTTGGTGTACCACATCATACACTCGCCCTCCATACTAGGTGAGCTTCACGATTTCTTGTCTCGGGAGGAAGTATACTTCTGTGGGGCAGCCATCGAAGGGGATAAACAGAATCTAGAGCCATACAACCTTAATTTGAATAGCATCACTGACCTATCAACCAGAATCAAAATTCCTATAGAAGTCTATGATAAACAGATACAATCCCTATTCGACGTAGAAAATTTTGTGCTCGGTACAAATCTTCAGAAGGGTGACGAGACGGTGGCATTAAGGTCGTCTGGATGGGAGAATTATCCCTTGACGTATGAGCGGATAAAATATGCTGCCCTCGATGCCCGTGTGAGTCTCGAGATAGCTGCAAGGTCCAAAGAGCTTGTTGCGAAGCCGTCTCCCACAGAGAATGAGAACAAGAAAAAGAAGAAGAAGAAGAAGACGACGAAAAGGCTGCACTAGCAGGAGGGCATTATGCATGGATGAACTATTTACTCTCTTGTAAAAAAATTATTCCCTCTCGGTGTATATTGATATAGATGGACTATTTCGATGCTGTGCATGTCTTTGGAACAGAGTAGTAGCGTGGGTCCGCTTGACTATAGGGAACTATTTATCCGCATATATAGCTTTCTTTGCTACTCCTTCCAGTGATCGGTATGCAGTGCATGTGTCCGTAGACATGACAGCTTGTCCATGGAAGTTCAACTACGGCGACCATGACGTTTCATCTCGCGATTCCCACGACGCCTCTCCAATCCACGGCACCACGCCCCCCGACGTGCGCCTCACCCCTCTCAGCAGCACCGCCCCTCTGCCTTTGTGTGCATGACATGTGGGCCACCTAAAATTAGGCGAGCATCAAGTTTCTACCACAGCCACCCGCGGTTCCCACGATGTCGCTCGAACCCATGAAACCACACGTCCCCCGACCTGTGGCTCACCCCTCTTGGCCCCACTGCCCCTCTGCCTATAGGAGCATTACATGTGGACCAGTCACCTATCGGGTCCACATGGTATTGACTCAAAGGTAGGTGTAGTAAGGCGTTGAAGCTCAGTCCCGACGGCCCTGAGAGGGAAATGTAACTCCTGCGCCAGGGCTTGTGGTGCTCCCGCAGCATGAACTTGTGCCAAACTCGAGATTTGTTTCTTTACTATGCATGCACGCAACGATTTAATGGACATTGTAATCTGAACATGTGATGGGGAGCTCTAAATTTGAATTTGAAACTTATAAAACAAAAAGATTCAAAACAAATAAACTGGGAGAGAGGGAGTATATCATAGGATGTGTCCCATACAAAATAAGTCCCCTGGTTTGTCACAGCGAAGATGCGGTTAGAAAGGAGCACAACGTCTTCCTACTCATACGACAACAAATCGGCCGCAGACAGCATTGTCCGCCTTTGACCGCCATGTGCAAGGTTCGTGCTATCTTATTCAATCTCACCTTGGTTCCATCGTACCAATTCATGCGGTGGCCCGTTGCATGGTTGATCCCAATGTTGGACAAAGGTTCTACGGGAACGGTTTCACCATTGTAAATTTTGTGCAAATTGATGTTGGTAACCTCCCGTACATATGCAAGCCAATCTCCACTCGCACCGTGCCTAACCTGTGAAACAGTGGACAGGGGGAGAATTAGGAAATGGACACGGAAGTAGTCTTTAGAATGCATTTACGACGTGATCAAACTCATCTTACCTGCTCATCGGAGGAAATCCGAGTGCCCCTCAACGTCATCATCTCAAGGGGCGTCAACTTGCAACTATGGCCACGCCGTGCTGGAGAGACCCCCAAGGAAACATCCTCGTGCGTTCCACGGAACATCAAGATGCATTTGTATGAGTAGTTTATCTTGTGAGAGAAAAGGATGAATGAGGGAAGGCCTCTAGAGAGAGATGGACACTACTACTACCAATGTGCTGGCCCGTGCGTTGCAATGGATCCAAAGTAGTAGAATAATACTTGTTCACGTGCTTGAAGTATAAACACTCTAGTTTTCATATACATGTGTCAGCAGACATGACAGCTTGTCCATGGAAGCTGAACCACGGTGACCATCACGTTTCTTGTTTCTACCACTGCCACACCCACACGCGATTCCCATGATGCCGCTCCAACCCATGGCATGACATCCCCCAACGTGGACATGGATCCTCTGACATGGCTATCACTGCCTTGCCCTGCCTTTCCTTCGCTGACAGGTGGGACCCACGCTTATGGATCCCACATGTCAGTGACAGAATGGTAGGATTGTTCGCGTCTGGGGATCCTCATCCCCCCGACGTGCCCCTCATCCCTCTCGGCCCCACCGCTCCTCTGCCTTTGTGTGCATGACATGCGGGCCAGCTGAACTGCGGTGACCATCAACTTTCTACCACAGACACACCGGATTGGACGCGGTTTGCCTGCTCCGCTGCTATGCTCCGATCCGTACCCCCGCACCATCGAATTTTCATCCAGTGGCTGTGACACATTTCGTCCCGGGCATCAATCCTCAGCTGGAGTACTTATGTACTACAGGTAGTACCCGCCGGTGTGGCCATCTACGCCTCGTAACGCCCCAACGCCCAGTTGTGGCACCCTCGCCACGGCCACGCCACCACCAGCCGGTTCATCTCGAACGAGTGAGTCGCGAACCACACCACCACCATGAGAATGACATGTGGGCCAGCCGCATTTAAGGTCCGCATGTCATTGACTCATAGGTCGGGCACTAAGCCACTGAAGTTCGGTCCCGTGGGCCCCGAGAGGGAAATGTAACTCCTGCGGTAGGCCTTGTGGTGCTCCCGCAGTACGGGCTCATGCCAAAAATGGAATTTGTTTCTTACTACTACTCCTACCAACTAGTACTAGTAAGGTACACATGCATTGCACGCATGAGATTCTGGTGGTTTGTGCATTATGCTTCTACATGTGGAGCTTTCTGGAATCTAACATGTGGCAAAATCTCGTGGAATGTAAGGTTAGGCAAGTTTGATTAACTTAGGTGAGTGTTTGGTTCAAGCCACACCTTAGGCAACCTACACTAAGGACCCACATGACATACACACAATCTAAGATGACTTATTCACCTAGACGGAGGGAGTAGTGTTTCTAGCAAGATGTCCGCGCATTGCACGAAGTTGATGGAAAAGGTAAGCACAACTTATAAATTGACGGATGGAGTACTAGTTATAGTGATGCATATAATTAAGCAAAGGGAATGCACATGTTGGTATTAACTGGAACGAGAATGCAACAGCACAATAAGAATTAAGGCCATGATGATGCAATCGCCGTGGTGGTTAGAGAAGGCAAGAAGAAAGATGGACCCACGAACGTACGACCTCCTTCTCCTCAACTTAGTGCGCCGGGCAACCGACCAGCGGCTAAGGAGCGGCGGCTTTTGTGGCAAGGTCGAAGTGCTTCTCAGCAAAGGCATCCAAGGCTTCCAGCCAGTTGAGGAAGGCCAACGTCGTAGCGTCCTCACTGGCCTTGTAGATACCTATGTACACGATTTGCTCGTACACGTGGATGTGTAGGTCGACGAATTCTTGCAGGGCGAGGCGCCTCGCGGCGAGCGCGACCTCCAGGTGGACATCCTTCGTGGCGTCGGCGGGCAGTCGCAGGGCCACCAGTGCTTGAAAGAGGTTCCAGCCATGGAGGCCGATTAGGGTCGTAGGCAATGAGGAGCCCGGGCGCGCGGGCTGGAGGAGTACGCGATGTTGTCTGTGAGCTTCTTGATGATGGTGAACTTGTTGCTGGTGTCAACGATCATCTGGTCCAACTGAGAGTCGTAGTTGGCATCGACGACGGCCATCCACCAGCCGGTCTCCAACACCGTCTGGAGATGATCCTCGGCGCCATGCCGCAGGCAGTATCATGGACCATCTGGCGCAGCCCTGGCCGCTCACGCGCATCGCCGCCATGGGTCTGGAGTGAGCAAGAATTCGTTAATGTAGGCGCTTAGTGTAGGTTCTTAGGCAAATGCTTAGGTGCGTACAATGTGGTAGATGAATTGGAATGGAGGGGCACCTTTATATAAGGGCAATGAGGGCAAACTGCGTTGCATTCACATCGTGCAGCCTCTTTTCCCGGACCTCCTCCCATTACTTCCCTCATGCATTAATTAAAGGAGGATGCATTGGCCATTCAACATATCGGGAACCGCTACTCCCTCCCTCGTCTGCATTAAAGCCATGGTGGGAACTGCGCCGCCCGCTGTCAAATCGAATAGTCCCTCCGTCTAGGTGAGTATTAAGTCATCTTACAAAAACCACACGTTTCTTCACATTATATATGTACAATATATATGGCCAGCATCATATAGCCAGCAGTTTAGTTGTCAAAGAATTTCAGGGTGCTTAGTTTTGTCAAAGAATTCCAGTGTGCTTAGTTGTATTTGAGGGGTGGGTTGTGCACTTATGCTGGACACCATTATTGTGACAAGCCTTTTTAATAGTACTACTGTACAAAAGTGGAGTATATACATTTTTTAAAAGGCAAGAGGGCAGGGCAGTCTAGCTCGGTCGGTTTCACGAGAGGCGAGGGCCTTTGTGATTTGCCGGCTCATTACTGCTGTCAAATCGAATAGTACTGCGCTGCCCGCTGCACGCCCGGCGCCTCCATTAAACCCCTCCGTTAAACCCGCATGCAAACCAGAATCCTACTCCGGCCACACGTCCGTTCATGAGCGGGCCGGAATTAAATGCAACACCGGCCGAGCTCCTCCCGTCCGCCCTTAGTTTAAACGAGGCCAGACGCCGGCCAAGCTCCTACCGTCCGCCCTCTATTTACACAAGGCCAGACAGACAGCGGGCAAGAATCGCACCCCTCCGCCGCTTCCCCATCTCCCCCTTCACCATTTTCTCCACTCTTCTGATGGCCTCCGATGAGCCGTTCACCGGCATATTACCTGGCTGGGTGGCCCACCGAGCCCTCCGGATACGGGCGAGGCCGCTCGTTACTGCACCAACCTCACTTGGCCCGACGGAACCAGTTGCCGCCCCAAGCAGGCGCGTGGTTCAGCAACTCGCCGCTCCAGTTCAGCTCGATGAGGAGTGGCGAGTTGCTCCACGCCAGGAACTCGTACCGCGCCACCAGTGTCTACGGTAGCCGCGCCTCCCGTGTCTGTGGGCGCGCCTCCCGTGCCTGCGGCAGCGCGATGCAGGCATAGACAGAAGCCGGGTGCGTGGAGAGCGACGAGAAGGTGGCCAGCTTCTCCGTGTCTGCCGCCATCATCGAGGAGAAGTAGAACATAGGAGGCCGCCGCCACTTGGGACCCATGAAGGCCACCGCCAAGGCGACGACCGCGGATTCAGGTGGTTTCTTCGCTGCTTCGTCTCTCCCGAGGACCTTCGTCGACCCCGCAAGTGTCTGACGGACATGGGGAAGACAAAAGGATCCACGGGCGGCCATTTAGAACTAAAATAAGTCTAGATACATCCATTTCTAGGACAAGTATTTCCGGACGGAGGGAGTATTAATTATACGAGAGAGCCGGATTGGCACCTCTTAGTTCATGTAAATGTAATGAAATCCATCATGTTTATATGAAGATCCGGCTTTTTTATACGAAATCCTTCAGGCTTATATGAAATCAGTCCGTGTTTGCACGAATTTCATCTGGTTGATTAGAGTTGTAAAAATGTATGCCGCTGGCGTTTGATGTCGTCTTCCGCTTAAGGAAGTGGGAAGAAATTTGCTGGCTGCCGTTGGAGATGCTCTTTATGTTGGTGACATCCAATCCATTTGAGTTAATTGCCTGCATGATTGTCCCTCTATAAAAAGTTAATTGCATGTACAGTGTACACGTGACTTGAAGGGTGTCTACAGCTTCGTATAGAATGTTAAAAAGAAACAAGTCCATCCTTAATCTTGTATTCGAAGTACTCTGTAGGTTCCACTGTCAGTACAATAGCAAAAGAAGTATATATTAAATGAGTAGAGTAATATATAATATAAAAATATAAAGTTAAAAGACAGAATTCGAACTCATGTCATCGCATTGCGAGCATCCGGCATTAACTAGCCCAGCACATTTTTGTTGTAGACCATGCTGGAGATATATCTCCATGTCTACTCTTATATATACTCCATTCGTTCCCAAATATTTGTCTTTTTCATATTTCAAATGGACTACCACATACAGATGTGTATGTAGACATATTTTAGAGTGTAGATTAACTCATTTTGCTCCGTATGTCTTTTCAGGAAGGGGTCAGATTTGTCCTTGATTTATTTATGAGGTATCCAGATGGCACTGCACCGCCAAGAAAAGAGGGTAACATCAAAATTATGGACTACTTTTTTGAGTATGTTGGTAAGGTCCGGTCATAGTCACTTGTTGAAATCTCTAAAAAGACAAATACTCCCTCCGTCCGAAAATACTTGTCATCAAAATGGATAAAAGGAAATGTATCTAGACGTATTTTAGTTTTAGATACATCTCTTTTTATCCATTTTGATGAATAGTATTTTCGGACGGGGGGAGTAGAAAAAGAGTTGGTGATGATGGTGTGCGTGCCATCCTGCAATATAAGCTGTCGGATTATATCTAACGGATAGGAAAGAAACTATGGAAATTTTGCAAAAATATACCCACACGTCTCTCCACGTTCGCAAATAAGGCCTTCTCTCGTTCAACCTTTTCTCTCACAAGATAAACTACTCATACAAATGCATCTTGATGTTCCGTGCAACGCACGGGCAGCTAGCTAATTTCTTTTAAAATAGTTGCTTTGATAATTGGGTTGAAGTGATATATTTTATGTCTGCCCCGAATGATTTCAGATTCACTAGTAGTAACAAAGAAAAGGTTGCCTTGTTAATTAACAGAAAACAGGGTGAAAACTATCACATGATGCCGGTAAAAACAAGGCACACTGGGTTCAGCGTCATTGTCACTACAGTTGTGAGCGCGCGAGCAGTCTACATATCGAGGGGGCTACCGAGAGAGGCACCGAGACACAATGTTTGAGAGAGAAACCAATTGACAGATTATGATCAGATCGAGTTGTCACCCTTCTGCTGTCATTGTTGGGGGGGTAGGGAGAGAAAGACGTATTGAGAGTGTGCGCGGTAGGCACAGAGGCACAACTAGCGAGTGTGTGTGTGTGTGTTAGAAAGAGGAGTAGATAGATTATTATCAAGATCGATGTGCGACCCTACTCCTTTAGTGCCGGGTAGTGTGTGTGTGTATGTTTGAGAGAGAGAAGCCAGTCGATAGATTAGTATCAAAATGGAGGTGTCACCCTACTCCTTCGGTGTTGGGAAGTGTGGGTGTGTGGGGGGGCAGTGGAACTCACATATCTCTACTCTTATAAAAAACAGAGTTGGTGGTGATGGTGTTCCTGCCATCCTGCAATATAGGCCATCCGATTTATATCCGACGGATGGGAAGGAAACTATGGCAATTTTGCAAAAAGATACCCACACCCCTCTCCACATTTGCAAATAAGTCATTCCCTCGTTCATCCTTTTCTCCCACAAGATAAACTTCTCATACAAATGCATCTTGATGTTTTGTGCAACGCATGGGCATCTTGCTAGTAGGGAGGAGTTTGGGTGACACATATCTAGCTATATTAAGGGATAGGTAGATAGCATATGTGTGAGAGACATTAGTGGCTGTGGGTGGGAAGAATTAAAGGGGTGGGTGTGTTAGACATAGAGAGCGTGTGTGTTTCTGTGTGAGAGACTTGTAGGATGGGGTAGAAAGATGAATTTAACCCTGACGGAGGGAGATAAATACACGAAGTGCACGTGTGTGATTCCGATGCCCACGGGGAAATGAGATATGTATGCATGTGAGAGAGATTGCACAATTCATTCACGTATCACTATCTAGCGACCGTGGACGTGCATCGCTTGAACATAAGTCAATATCTACTTCGTATCGTGGCCAAAGGTACAATATCGATTCAACGCTATAAAGATTGGACACTCACATATCACATTTTTTAATTTAAATAAGCCTTTTTAGTTGTGCATGCCAAAGTTATAGTGATGTTTCTTCAAACAACCAATGTAGCTTCATGAACATGCACCATTGTTACTCTTGCATTCAAATTCATTAGTCTTGGATGATTTAAGTTTCTATTTTGAAGTAATATATGTAATATTCATATATGAATTCAACGGGTACGCAATTTATGAAATGGAGGCTATGTAATCATATGAGGTAACACTTTTAAGTAGCTGACTACAATATCCATTTCTTTTTGTGCGCCTCTACACTAACACGTCAATGCATTATGTTTAAAGTAAATAACCAATGGCACTAAATTATCTATTTACACGAGAAATACATAGGCTGAGCGTTTGATCCCTTCTTCTGTGAACGCGCCACTACACCCGTACAATTGGCCGCACCCATGTGATCGTCCAAGTTATCGGCGCATCATCCCGAGTTATTATCTTTTTTCTGGGGTGGACTTCACACCAGTCATTAACTGCTGACGCGTGCCCTGTGTACACAGTCTAGCATGACCTTCCCGCTAGCACGGTCCAAAATTAGTTGAAACTTGATATGAACAATCCCGCGGGCGGCAAAATCTCCCGCCTCCTTCTAAAATTTCCGCCACGTTAGTCTTTAGCATGCGAAATCCCCCTTTTGTCCTTGGTGCACGGAGACCAACAATTACAATACCGCCCTCATCTACATGATAGGTAGGGGCTGCTCTGGTAACTTCCGGTTCCCCCACTACACGGCACCCCCATTTCCTCTCCCCCTCCCGCAAAAATGACTAACTCCACAGCACCAGAGCATCTTACATCACGCTGTCCGTACATCATCGCCCTTTCTCCCCTCCCCTCTTGAAACCCTAGACTACTCATCCACCGGCGTACAATAGCCCATTCACTGCTAGCGGCGTCCACCTCGCCGGATCTGCTTCTGCGGCCGCATCTACCCCTCCCTCCTCCCCTAGAAACAAGTAGACTGCTCATCCACCACTATACCACAGCCCATTCAGTGCCGGCCTTGTCCACGGCGCCGGATCTGCTTCGCCGGTAGTCTCGTCAACCGGTGCGCATCTGCAGCGGCTCATTCGTACTCCCCACCGGAGACGCTTCGTCCACACCCCCCGGAGCCGCCCCACCGACGCCCTCGTCGATGACCTCTGATCCTCTTCGCCGACACCTTCCTCAACCCTACCGAAGCCGCTTCGCCGACACCTTCCTCAACCCTACCGGAGTAGCTTCGCCTATACCATTCTCAACCCTACCGGGGCCGCTTTGCCAACTCACAAGTCCACGGCCTCAGATCCGCTTCCTCGCACCCCCATCCAACCTACCGGAGCAGCTTCTGACGCCCCATCCATGGCCGCAGATCCGCATCGTCGACACCACCCTTAACCCAACCACTGGAGTAGCTTCTAACGCCCCGTCCATGACCGCAGATCCGCATCGTCGACACCATCCTTAACCCAACCACCGTAGCAGCTTCACCTATGCCCTCATCCACGGCCATAGATCCGCTTCGCCCACACCGTAGTCCACCCTACCGGAGCCGCTCCACAAACACCCTACTCGACGGTTATAGATCTCCTTACCGGACCCCGACAGCCAGCGCAGCGTCATCACCCTTGACGTTTCTAACCTGATTCCCACAGTCTGGAGAGATGCCAAGCACCCGCCACGGCCTAGGTACTTGTCACCTTTAAACCCATCCAGCATCACCTGCCCGATGTACTTCAAATATACTAACCGGTCACTGTTACCTGTTATGCAGCTGGCAAAAACTACAAGGACGATGTTTCTTCTGGATCTAACAGCTTGGCCAACCAAGATCCTGGACTGAGGCATTGCTATGATCTTGTAAGCGCGTCTCTCTCTCTTGTATTGTTCTGTGCCTGCCAGTGTGCTTTGCTAGGATTTTCGACCAGTAATCCCTTTGTGCAGACAATTATTTCTACTACTGGCTGCTAAATTAGATATGTAGATGTCATACATGATACTACCTCGTACCTCCGTTCCTAAATATAAGTCTTTCTAGAGATTCCACTATAGGCTACATACGGAGCAAAATGAGTGAATCTAAACTCGAAAATGCATCTATATACATCTGTATGTGGTCCATACTGGAATCTCTACAAAGACATATATTTAGGAACAGGGGCAGTACATTACACAAAATCGTAGGGGGCATGTAGGAATTCCAGTGCACTACATTAGGCTCCCTTAGAGTGCCTGCTAGTCCAGCATACAGAGTCATGGCTAGTTTATGGTACGCACACAATCGTTAATTGGTGGTTTAAATATGCGCAAGGGATATGCAATGTAGTATCATGTAGTGATGTCTGAAATTAGCCGTGTCAACTTGCAGATAGGGTTATACAATGAAAAAGTACAAGATGTATGTGGCAATTTCATGGAACATCGCAAAAAAAGGAGAGGCAGCGGTGAGCCTATACAGTGTGCCATGGTACGTCACTCCTCCATTGCAATCATCGTGACATGTTATTTGTATGCCAGTTCTATTAGCCAAGTTTCTTAGGGACAGTTATTACAAGTTATCCTAAGAAAATAAGCACATGTGAATATAAGCTCCATGTAATAAGCCAACCAGTTCTTTTCATTGTGTTTTCAGCTTATCTTTGGTATGATCAGTGGAAAGTCTAGATTGCATTATTATTTTTTCATTTTGCTGCCCATATGGAAATTAATTTGACTTGCAAACATCATAAGTCGAACCCAGTGCAGTAATTAATATGATAGGAAAACAGACCGTCACTATTTGCTCAAAATGCAAATACAAAGATACCATCTACTTGGCACAATCTACTTTGGTCAATGTTTTCCATAGAGATCCCATTGCCTAATTTAAACGAAGAACGCATGACCCACATTTAAATGAAGAACAATTATTTGTTGAAATTCGATGGTCCAAGTGGCTGGTTATTATCGTATGGAAGCACCACCTGAAAGCATCATATAGCGGCAGCAGCTCATAGCAACTCATCATACAACAGCAGCAGTCTGCAATTCATCATATACCAGCAGCAGCTCATAGCAATTCATTATATAGAAGCAGCAGGAGTAGCTCATAGCAATTCATCATATAGCAGCAGCAGGAGCAGCTCATAGCAATTCATCATATAGCAGCAGCAGGAGCAGCTTGTAGCAACTCATCATATAGCAGCAGCAGGAGCAGCTTGTAGCAACTCATCATATAGCAGCAGCAGTAGCTCATAGCAATTCATCATGTAGCAGCAGCAGCTCATAGCAACTCATCTTACAGCAGCAACAGCTCATAGCAATTCATCATATAGTAGCAGCAGGAGCAGCTCATAGCAATGCATCATATAGCAACAGCGGAAGCAACTCATAGAAATTCATTGTATAGTGGATCAGAATGAAAATTTGGCAAAAAAAATCAGAGGAGATCCCCACCTTGTTGGATGAGCTCATCCTTCAACAGCACCTCAAGGCCATGGCCTGGGAGGAGGGGAGGGGGAATAAGGTGCCTTCTGCCGCAGTGTGGCATCAGCCGTAGTTGTGCAGCGCCCGCTGGAGTAATGCGTTGGACGAACCACAGTGGAGCAGCTGCTAGAGACCATGAGAATGAGGGGCGGCGCCAGAGGGAGGAGAAGCAAGGGAGATTTGCCCCTACTCGCCGGCCATGTAGCCAAGCTGGACATAGCATCGTCGAGGACAAGGCCAGATGGGACCAGTGGCGACGGCTCGCTGGAGGAACCCTAGTGCTACTGGTAGGGGATCGAGGTAGAGGGAAAGGGGAGAGGATATGCAAGCGGGAAGGGCAATGAATGCTTGCGTGTTTGTTTTTACTTGAGGGTCAGGTGTGACACGGGCGTCAGCAGTTGCATTTTGAGTGTAATATAGGCAGACAACAGAGCCATTTCACTATTCCCCTTCCCTTCAATTTTTAGTGAGGTTCTACCCAAAACACCACCTCCAAAGCGAAATTAGTTAAGCCCAAGCCCATAACTCAAAAATGACTTATTTACATCTTTTATCGCTTATTTTGACAATATGCCCTGAAAAGGCGGAATCGAACTGGCCCTTAACCTGCAATTCAATTGTGCGTGCAATGATGAATCACTCCTGCCTGCTATCTGTACATTTAGGCATCATCATACATGGCATAACCTAATACATGTGCACTCCATTGTAGAATCTGGAATATGCAATATTTCTGTTAGTTCATATGTTGCACATGATGTTTAAATTCCCCTTAAATCTGGTCAGTCAAGTGATGGTCTTTAAGCCTCCTTCTTTGCTTCTTTTCTTGATATGTAAGATTTGCTCACACATCTGTTCAATTACTTGTTTGCATCAGCCAGCCATACTAGGACTGTTTGCTTTGATTACTTGCTGTTCTTGACCTAACACTCTAACAGAGGTTGTCAACGATTTAAACACTAAGGGCTGCTGTAGTGGGGTCTTATCTAACTCATAGGTGACATCAAGGTTTGGATGTACACTACAGTAGGCAAGTATGTTAGGAAAGTATGCATATTTATCTTCCAAGGAGACGAGTAACTAGTTGACATAATTATGTGGTGTTGTTTTGTTATAATCTCATCCTTTTGTGTTCACAGACTGGAAAGTATGCATATTTATCTTCCAAGGAGACGAGTAACTAGTTTGTGTCACCTTGCAGAGGGATGCAATGAAGATAAGATTGAGGATTTCCAAGTACAAGATGTTAGGAAGGAGCTTTGCACAAGAAGTAGGAGCTGCGCTGAGCCTCTTCAACCTGCTAAGGTAAGTCACTGTATGCAACTCAATAGTTCAATTCCTTGTTTGTTTCAGGCATAGTTAATTTTCTCTTTTCAATTGCTTTATTTGTCCTCAGTTAATGAGATGCCCAAATAATCATGCCTGATGTTCGGTACTTTTATCACTACTAGTTGACATAATTAAAGGCCTTACCATTTAATTACTCTGCCGAAGTGTGCCTTAAGGTTTGAAGTCTATTAACCAACTATTATTGCGTGAGGCTCACAATCTAATTTATCTACGCTAATGATTGCATAGTTTTGCCTGTTGTAGTATGTTTGTATGAAACCCTCTGTTGTTCATTATGCTCCCTAAGGCTTTAATAGAGGCACAGAATGGCCAACTGCTTGCTTACTTATACGCAACGTGCTGTCTAAATTTGTAACTTGTCTGTGTTTTCGATTGGGCCCCAACATCATGCTCCTCTGGTGAGCTAAGAGGGATTTATATATGTAGGCTGCACAAACTATCTTTTTTATAATTTTTAAAATATCACCTGCTTATGCTTCATGACGTGTAACATTTTTTTGAAAGTGATGTGTAACATTATTGTTAGTCCTGTTTTGCCATGTAGTACAAAATAGTGTCTTGTTCGCTTCACTGTTGTAACTATATTTTTGCCCTAGTCATGTGTACTTATAGAAACATTTCAGGATGAAGTGACATCAACAAAAAGATCTACGAGCAGTGCGGCATGGCCGTTACCGAATGATTATGGATTGGAATGTGCTGATGTTCTCGAGCATCAACTAGAGGTGGCAAGACAATGTGTACATGATTGTCAACGTATAATCAACAAGTTGAGACTGGACATGCAGGTATTAGATGCAGGAGTCAAAAAATGAAACAAGACACTGAGGTAACCATGAAGGAATTGGAGATTTTGCATAGTGAAATTTGTGCTATCTAAATCTAGCCAATCCTATTTTCTGAAGAGATTACAGTTCAAATGGAGTTAAGTTGATGCGCGTCCATGATGTATGAGCTGTATTTTCCCAGTGTATGTAATTTGCTGTTTGTGTATGCTTTATTATCACCTGTGCCGAACCATAATGCCCAGTGGGTATAACCGGCTGTAATTTCTTTATTGTATAGTGTAGGATTATTCTACCTTTCTATGCATTCATCTCTTTATTGTAATAGTGTAGGCTTTTTAGAGGTGATAGTATTGAGTAGGATAATTCTTTGAATATGCTATATCGTTCAAACGGGGGCCAATTCGCCCGACCATGGCCCTTCACGGGCCGTCGGATCCATGGTCCTTCTACATCTCGTAGGATCCATGGGCCGCCGGCTCATTTATGGGTCTTGTACGGGCCTTTAATGGGCCGTAGACGGGCCTCTAAGGGAAATCGTATGTTTTATGGGCTGACCATAACGGGCCGTTAATAGGCCGTATTTGGTGATGCTATGAAAATGGCCCAACAGAATAACGGTCCACAAACGGGCCGACTGTAACGACGGGCTGAATTTGGCCCATAAACAGAAAATGACAGTAATGGGCCATAAGTAACCGAATGCTGCAAATGAGCCCAAGAATAAATGGGCCCTCAGAAGGCCGAAAGTTAACTTGGGCTGGAAACGGCCCAACGGAATAACGGGCTGTTAATGGGTATAAAGTGATACACTGTTCATTACGAACCAGTTTCACCACGGGCCGTTAATGGGTGTAAAGTAATACACTCTTCATTACGGGCTAGTTTCAGCACGGGCCGCTAATGGGCCAAGAGTTACAAAGGGCCTCATATGGGTCGAAAGACGTCATGGGCTATACATGGGCCAGAAGTGAAAACGGGCTGGAATCATGTTGGACGGCCCAGATGATGCTAATGGGCCCAGATGACGCTACTAGGCATAACAGGCCTTGGGTTAGCGGGCTGTAAATGGGCTATATGCGAACAGGCCGTTAACAGGCTTTCCATGGGCCAGCCTGCCAGCTTTTGACCAAGTCAAATGGGCCGGCCTTTTCACAGGAATGGGCCACTGTTGGGCCGTGCAACGTGTCGACGTATCATAGGCGCCTTCTGTCCAGTGAGTGGATGACATCTGTCCCAACGATGAGCCAACATGTGTTTCCTCTAGACAACGATGATTTTACACGTGGAAAATCCCCATTGGTCGGGGCTATTAACGGGTTATCGGATCCAAAACCCGACCCGATAGCTTAACGGCGTTCTGTTACGGTGGATGCCACGTGTCGGTCACCCTTGACGTAATCACTTCTGTGACGCACGATTTATTGTCATGGAAGTGGACACTTCAGTGATGATAATTTTGGTAATGTCATGGAACACTTCTATGAGAGCATAGATATGACTATCTTGATTCTGTCATAAATTTGTCATGGATGTACATGCATGACAAAAAAGTGACCTACTGTGACAAACACGTATCATCACGGAAGTGTATTTTTTTGTAGTGTAATGAATGGTACATTTGCATATGCATGTCATGAACTCAATTTGTAAGTGGTTTTCACCTCACTTCTTGGAGTGTTAGTGGCGTAGTAGTATAGCCATCATCCGTAGTAGTATGATGTTGCCACATCACATAGAGCCAACAAAAAGTTAGTTCTAGTTAGATCAACTAGAGCTAGGTGTCGAACGGAGGCCGAGAATACGGTGATTGCATGACTCTGTGAGGTGGGCTTGTACGTAGTATGATGTAGTTAGCTTGCCATGTTTCCTACTCCTCCGGTCTAAATGTGGAAAAGATATGGTTGAGTTCTTCCTCCTTTTGCTGACACGTGGGACATCAAGCATCCAGGTCCTGTCATGCAAGAAAATGGAGTGGTAGTTGAAGCCACGTGATGTGCATCTTGGGTTAATCTAGAAATAGGATCTTACTACTCTTGAGTAAATCCAAAAGCGGCCACCAAAGATCTTTATTGGATTTGTTTTTCATCACCAGCACGTCGAGGTGAAAGATGTGCAGGTTTAATGGGTCCTCTTGCGTTTTCACTGACATGTGGGACCGCATGTGAGGAAACAAACGATGGGCTCCACATGTCTGCTGGCTGGCTGAGAAGAGATAGAGGAGGGCTGAGCAAGGACTCTAGGAAATTTGTTCTACGTAACCAGTACCTCGATATAGGCTCCATATAGTGGGGTGGCATGGGCCATAACTAGCATTGACGTCTAGCAGTACGGCACACGCCACCCACACAAGTCCCATCCGACACCAGTTTTCTTGGAGTCCGTGCTAAAGCCATCTCTTCTCCCTCCTATTTTCTCAGCCATCGTGCGGTGGGTGTGATGGGGGTTTGCCGATAGTCGGTTTGCTCAACTACGGTCCCACTTGTAAGTGAAAATGCAACACAGCACGCATTCCCCATTGAGCAGTGTATCGGACCAACCGTTTGGGGGTGCGCCGCAAACACATCGAGCTTTTCCTTTTGAACTTGTAACTTGTAAAATTTGGTTCTGTTCCATGGCGTGACCGATAGATAGAAATAACGATTTTCCCTAGAGTAATGAGAAGTTTGGTTCTGGCGTGGTTCTTGCATGGAGTACGTACGAAAATTATGAAGTTGATGCAGAAGGTAAGATAATTACTAGTAGTACCATATGCTACTACAAGGATTTGATGGAAATATAAAGATACATACAGATCCATCAACGACGTCCTCACGCCCTAGTGCGCGGGGTCACCAACCGACGTGTGACGAGCAGCGGCATTGGCTGCGAGCTCAACATGCTTCTGAACAATGCCATCCAAGGTTGCCCTATGGGTCAAGAAGGCCAGCGACCGATCGCCCTCCTCTGGCACGTAGTAGTCCTTGTGGACGATTTGCGCATAAACGTGGGTGATTATGTCGATGGTGTCTTGCTGCGCCACGCGCTGCGCAACGAGTGCGACCTCGAGGTGGACATTCTCCGGCGCGATGGCGGGCCGTCGCAGGGCCACCAGTGCGTCGAGGAGGTTTTCACCATAGAGGCCATGGAGGGTGGCGGGCATCACAGAGCCTAGGCGGGTGGGATGGAGGCGTACGTCAAGGTCATCTGCGAGCTTCTTGACGACGATGAACATGTCGAGGAAGCCGGCGAGGATCTCGTCAAACAAGGAGACAAAGCTGTCGTCCAAGCAGCCTCTCGCCCTAGCGGCCTCGAGCACGACCTGGACACGTTCCTCGGTGCCGGGGTGTAGGCCGGCGTCGTGGACCATCTAGCACAGTCGGCTGATGCTCGCGCTCATCGCCTCCATGGGTCTAGCTTCTAGTCAACTGATCTTGTGATTGGAGTGATCACTCTTGCCCTTGGTTAGGGTGCATAGGTGCGTAGGATTTCGTATATAGGACTGGCGGGGAGCCTTTATATGAGAAGTGCAGACTGTGTTGCATTCACGTGTGTATTGGCCATCTACTCCGCGGCCTTCTACTACACCTGCCTTTGGCTGTATGACAGGTGGGCCAAACACCTGTTGGGCCCATGTGTCATTGATCCAAACGCAGGTGCAGTACATCAATGAAGTTCCGTCCCCCTTCGTGCCGGTGCAGTATAGTCATCTCACCAGACCTCTAGTTGTGGCCAAACGAGAGAAATTTGATGTTTACTGGTTTATTGGTCCCCTTTGCATTTTGCGCCAAGTTTTGACCTTTGATTTAACTAATAAAATGGTAATGCATGTAACAAAAATGTTATGTGAGTCACCTTACAAAAACCAAATAATCCAAAAACACTTAGGCATGGTACATTAACTCCCTTCTTGTTTCTTTTTTCATGACATATCAACCAATGAGAGATGTGAGCCGTGCATGCTTTCAATGACTTGAGACTACCAAACATGACATGTAGTGGTTAGTTCATTGCGTGTAATCCTATTAATTAGAAAAAGGATGTTAAGTTCTCTCGCTTTCCCCTTCATCTTGGTCACGGTGCACAACCTAATATCATGGTTAGACTACCCACAATCGGAGTAACATAGGTGGTAACATCACACTTATCTAGGCAAAATAGATGATGTGGTATGTAATTAATGAAGAAAGAGAGGCATGTGGTAACATAGCTAGTTACTATAACATCACACATATCAAGGAAAGATGTGTCTACAACCTAATAAATGAAGTGATGCATGACACAATACAGATGTTAGTACCCACTATGGAGGTAGTAACATAGACTAGTAACATATGCATGTTACTACTCTAAGTTACTGCCCACTATGACTAGTCTTAATAGTAGAGCAAGTACAATAGTGCGCTTATAGCCCGCTTACATGGCACTTTTGCCTATGTGGAGAGAGATATGAAAAAGTAATGAGAGTGAGCTCTCATGCAAGAGCCTAGATATATGCGCATTGCTAGGAAAATACAATAAATATGAAGAAAGAGAAAGAGAGAAGACAGAAACAAGTACTAGTGTAATAGCCAACCTTATAGCTCACACTATTGTATGAGTGACTATAAATGATGGCTATAGATGCACCTTCTAGATCAGATACAAGCAATCTCTCAAGGAAAAGCGCATTCTCAATGACCATAACGTGGAACAGCTAGAGTGATCTCTTGCCAATTGATGTCTTGTTGCGGGGCCACCAAGACACGTAAATACATCGGAGATTCGTCGAGGTGTTGTGGAGGCTAATGAACCTGTGGATCTACTCAGGACGAAGGTACTCGAGCGCAGTACAACTGTGGAGCAGGTGCTCCATAGCCTTCTTCGAGATGACAACGTCGAAGAGGTCAAGCTGCTTAAGTTGAGGGCGAAGAAGGGCGGGCACGACATTAATCTAGGGAAGATAGCAGTAGCTGAAGCTGGAGCGGCGCAGCGTTGGCGTGAGGCAGAGCGCAGACGACGGTAGATAGCAACATCGTCCAGCATCAAAGCTGAGCTCCTCGAGCTGATCTAGGATGGGGGATAAGAACCACTCGTTGAACTTGGCTTGGACCTTGCAGTTGGTACTAAAGATGCAGGTGTCAAGGCGTCTGGCTGGCCCTGGGTTTGATGAAAGGATCTTGGAGACTGCGGCCATGCGTTTGCAATCCCCATCGCAGAGGCAGCTGTCGATGGGGAGGTTGTGGGGGACGCGGCGCCAGAGGGGGCGGCACCGGTGGGAGAGCAGGGCGGTCCGCACGGCAAATTTGGTGGGGAGGAGGCTGATGATGATGAGAAGCATGTCATCGGGGAGGCTGCTGATGATGTCCACGCTCACCGGATGCGGTTTTTCCTCGAGACGCCTCCGCTTGTTGGCTGCCTCACCGGCCATCTCAACCGGCGGCGACGCCGGTGTACACGTGTGCTGGCCTGCTGTGTGTGTGCAAGTGCGTCCTTCTGTGCATGCCGCCACGTAGTGGTGAACTGTGCGCGAGTGCGTCCTTCATGCGGAAGAAGTGTGCCCTCAATTTACTAGTGTGCAGGGTGCTACCCTGAGTGGTTTCAACTTTGTTTACTTCACCGCGTGTCAGATGGGCTTCTAGTTTACTTATTTTCACCCTCTGCCACATGGGCCGGCACACAAAGATAGAGAATGTGAGCTGACAAGGCAGCATGTGGACTGGTTTTCCGGTCAACTAAACAATATACAGAGCTATACGTTGACATAGTGAGCATATAATCCGTCGGTATAGAGAGTTCGAGTGAGAGGGGAGGCCCATGAGAGATAGCAGAGAGAGAGAGAGAAAGAGCTACTCCCTCCGTTCGATAATGTAGTGCCAACATTTTTTTAAAGATAAAATTTTGAAACTTTGACCAAGTTTATACAGAAATTACTTATATCTACAGTACCAAAAATAAATGATAGTATGAAGTAAGTACATGTTGTGATGAATCTAATGATCGTTCCAGATGTAAATGTTTTTCTCCACATATACCTGGTCCAACTTTTCTGAGGTTTGACTTTTCAAAACATCCATATGCTTATGGACGTGAGAGAGTATGTAACTGGACAGAGTGTGTGTGAAATAGAAAGAGTGACTAAAAAAAGTGTTTGTGCGTGTGTGAAAGAGACATGGACAACACACGATAAAAGTAGAGGAAAAGCGTTTGTGTCTTATGCGATCATATCACACACGCATCTTCGACAGCGGAAGCAAGGTGAAGAGATAGTGTGTGGTTGTTTTCAACCAAGAGAGAAATACCCCTAGCACATGGCCAAGAGGGATCTGACAAACAAGGGAGAGAGGTCAAGAGAGACGTATGGAGAAAATTCAGACATAGGGAGGAGAGAGTGTATGTTTGTCATAGAGAGATCCCTTGGTGATTGTGATGGCACTACATGGGTGGGGCATCGAGTGACAAGGTGTGTGCGCGATAGAAGATACCCCAAGAGATATCGGGATAGACATATGGATGGAAGGAGACAATACGTGTGTTCCTGGTGGCTAGTGAGAGATAATCATACTTAGGGGGAGTGCGAGCGCCTATGATGGAGTGAGGAATTATGGTACTTAGGGGGGTGCGTGTCACATACAGAGAGAACAAGGGTGGAGAGTGTTAGATGGGTATATGTAGCGCGAGAGAGACATGTGTATGTGTGAACTAGGGAGATATAAAGTTTAAGAGAGATAGAGGAGCCCCGATAAGGCTGAGTGGTGTGTCAGATAGCTGAGAGGGGGAAAGAGATATTCCATGTGCTCGATAATGCAGTGCATGTAACTTTTTTAGAAGTCGAACTTTGGAAACTTTGACCTGGTTTACGCAAATGTTATTTATATCTACAATACCAAAGATACGTCATACGAAACTACATCTCATGATGAATCTAATGGTATATGTTCGCCGATCTAGATGTAAATGTTTTTCTCCACGTATATGGTCAAACTTTGTGATGTTTGACTTTTCAACAACTCTATATGCTATGGAGCAAAGAGAGTGCCTAAGTCGAGAGATATGAAGTGCGAGTGTTGGAGAATGAGTGAGTGTGCAAAAAGAGTATGTGTGTGAAAGAGAAAGAGACAACAAACGATAAATTAGAGAGAGAGTGTGTGTGTGTTTTTGTTTGTTATGCAAACATATCACACATGCATTTCCGAGATAGAAAAGCGAGGTGAGGAGATACACGAAGATAGCTAGTGTGTGATTGTTTACAACATAGAGAGACACCCCTATAGCACATGTCCAATAGAGGTTTGGCCTACAAGGAACAAAGGTCGAGAGGGACGCGTGGAGAACATGGACGCATGGGGAGGGAGAGAGGGTGTGTTTGTGATAGAGAGATCCCATCGATATCGTGAGTGGACTGTATGGGTGGGAGATCAAGGGAGGTCCGTGCGTGATAGAAAGATGCTCCGAGAGAAAATGAGATAGACCATGCACATGTTTGTGATAGAGACTAAGATTAGCTAGTCATTTACATATAGGGGGGACTGCGTGTGCCTACAATTGAGTGAGAGACCATCATACTTGGCTAGGCATGAGATTGTTTGTGTGTGCGTGTGAGATGGAGAGAGAACAATTGAGATATATAGAGTTTTAGATGGGTCTATCGAGTGCTAGTGAGATGTGCCTGTGTATGTGTCTCCCAGGGAGTTGGAGTGTTTGAGAGAGAGAGGGAAGAGCTCCAAGACGACAGAGTGGTGCATGAGAGAGTTACGTGCAACGAGCCAAGGTATTTCTGTGCGTACGATGAGTCCACCCAAGATATTTAGCTTGGACTAGAGAATCATACATAGTGTGCGAGAGAGACCTATAGATGGAGTATATATCCATGAGAACTAGAAAGACCCCCCCACACACACATACACACACACAAATATAGAGAGAGCGGGAGAGAGAGTGAGAGGGATCAACAAGGTTTGTGTGTTGGATGCGTGCAACAGAATTGAAGATTGTCGGAGAGAGAGAGAGAGGGAGAGGGAGAGGGGAGAGAAAGAGAGCAGGAGTGTAGGAGAGGGGGAGGTCGCATTTTATGCATCAAAGACTGATATAAACCATGTTTCGATATAAACTTGCATTGAGATATTTAAATTGGAGCACATGTTGTCTGCAATCCACACATGAACGAAGATATGCGTATATCAAACAGATTCATTAATTTAACTTTCAACATGTTCATTGAGTAATATAATATTGTACAACATGCGACTCCATTAAGGTGTTTAATTTTGGATTTAGTTCACTATTTTGACCTGGTGAATGAGCTATTTCATTGAATCGAGATATTTTATTTTGGGTTTGATTCTCGTTTTTGAGTGGGTTAACTATTTGTCATATAGTAAATCGTTTGCAACTAGCATGTAAAAACACATTACTCCCAAGCATCATCACTCCATCTAAAAAAGAAGTGCCAAGCTAATATTTCAAAATTTGCTTCGAATCGACTTGGTAAGGTAGACGTGGATGCTCGTTCTCCAAAAATTTGAACGAACTGTTAAACAGCCTCTGCTTAGTGGAATTCGCCCGAGCAAATAAATGGGTGATTCGAATTACCGGCCTATGTGGGAACATGCATCAATTGGCCCATTGTACATCGAGGGTAGGTTCATAACTTCATTCAAGAGCGCCTTCTCCTTGGCCGAAATGACATGTGCCGAATAATTCATAAACCATGGTTGGCAAAACACACTCTCCTCGCCCGAAATAGCCCGCGCCCATTGTTTCAAAACACGCCCTCCTCGACTGAAATCTGTCGCGCCCACTATATTTCAAAACATGCTCTCCTCCCGCGAAATATCTCGCGCCCACTATATTTCAAAACACGCGCTCCTCGTCCGAAATCGCTCATGCCCACTATATTCAAAAACATGCCCTCCTCGCCGAAATCGCTCGCGCCCAATATTTGGGAGAAGAAAAGTTACTCTACTATCCCCGACCCTCCTTACGCAGACCCAAGCCGAGAAGCCTAAAGGCGGGGGTAGAACTATAACTCTCCCCCCCACATTTCAGACAAATGCGTCCGTAAGACATGGTTCCCCCTCCCAATTCCCCATTCATACCTCGTGGGCGCCAAACCACCTTCTCCCCGGAAGCTCCCTTCTCCCAAGCCGTGAAACCTCAGGCCCTGCTCCATGGTGACCCCCACCGCACCAAATTCACAGGCTGCCCTCCTCTCTAATCCCGGAGACGCTATCCATTTGCCGTCGTGCACTAGGCCATCTACCTCTTACTCAGTGATGCCGGAGTTGCCTCGACGACAGCCGCGTGAACCGTACTGGTGCCGATTCACCCCCGCCATTGTTCATGATGCCGGAGAGGCTCCAACTTTGGATCCGTCCAGAGCCCCGGTGCTGCTTCCCCGTAGCCGTCGACCATCGCGAAGTCTCTGCTTCCCTGCCACCGGTAGCCACCGCAAACGCGTCGGCCTCACCGACTCGGCAGCTGGAGCTGCCTACTTCACTGGGCCGCCAGATAGGTCGCACCCTCTATTCTTCAATACATATTCCATCTCTGCTGTAGCATGTTTTATAATTGAAGCACCATTCTTCAATATAAGGCATGCAAGGGTAAGACGGCTATGTTAGAATCTGAAGGGTTACAAACCAGGTCTTTGCAAAAGATCCAAACGCCAGGAGATAATAAACAAACTCTAGTTTTCATAGATACTACTCCAGCACAGAGAAACCAAAATCACACTAATAATAAGCAGATTCCGCTCCAATCTAGCAAAAATATGTCAACTCCATTCTAAGAAGCGTGTGCATATCCTCGCATCATGAAATTTTATAGCATTCCGATCATATTTTCTACATGTTTCTTACCCATCTCTCTTTTACAAAATAAGGTATTCTAAAAGAAGACTTCCTCCATTGGGACCGTATTCAAGGAAAGTATCCTGCGGCAATTCTCTAAGCTCCAATGCTGATGTAAGTACCTTTTGTATTACACTATATTTTGTTAATCGGCGTGAATCCAGCCTTTGTCTGATCTAAAATTAGTTGTAGCAAAATGTTAAAGGCGACAATGTTGATTTTTGTAAGGAAAACTGCCTGGTAGTTTTGTGTATTGAGTTGCATGAGTGTACTATCTCATATCATGCACATTACTGAATTGTTGTGCTTCTCTGGTTGCCCATCCATTCATTGTTTGAATGTTTTTTTCGTATTACCTTACCTGGCTGATGATAGCTGTGCCATATTGTGTTAATTTGGTGTAGGCTGGTGTGGTCTGGATGCCCAAACGTTCGTTTTGTCAATGTTGCTTTCCTATTATCTGACCTGGCCAATGATAACAATGCTAGTGTGTTAATTTGGTGCAGGCTGCTGAAGATAAGAAGACAAACTCTGAAAACAGCAAGGAAACCCCATTGTTCTTTCCTATAAATCTAGGCCAGGTAATGTGGCAATAACCCTTGATTAATCTGTTCGGTTCCCCTCCTAATTTATGTTATGATGCAGTGGTCGAGATACTCTCCACTATCAATAATACAAGCCTGCCAAAATCGCCATCTAAAACTGTTCAGTTTCCCCTGTCTCGAATGCAACCAAAAAATGTATGTTTGTGAACCAATTAATGGCTGAAGCAATGATGGAAAGGTGGAGGAATCAGAGGTGCACATTCATGCGCAACAACAACCAATCAATGTTTTGAGAGACAGTGTAGCAAAGCAGCAAGAACTTGCCCACATGCTTATGGGCATCATCCGTGCTGAGGTTGCAGATTGTGATGTTGTAGATCGTTAGGTTATGTTGATTTATTTGCACTGGTATCAATCTTTGATTGCCCTGTGGATGTAATTTCCTGTAATATATACTGGATGTGCAACATTTTTCCCTATATGTCGTTCCTTTGCTTGATCGGTTTTGGTCCTATGCATAATTGCTTGTCGTAATGGGCTCAAATTATCTAATTGGGCTTAAAGACATGTACAAACTTTAGTGGGCCCATTAAGTTAATGGGTCGTTACCAGGCCAAAAGTTAATGGTCGGCCCTCTTACCTCCCGGGTCGTTAATAGGCCGACATCAAAGCGGGAAACAGGCAGGCCCATTTGATTTCATGGGCCGTTAACAGGATGATACTAGGTCGGGCTACATATGGCCCAACTATACTATGGGCCTTTAGGAGGCCGAAAGAGACAGCGGGCATGTATTGGATCATGAAGAGCATGGGCCGCGAAGAGGCCGAAAGTCAAGTCGTACTGTAAATGGCCCAACTGCGGTGTGGGCCTTTAGCAGGCCAAAAGAGAAACCGGGCTGGTATTGGACCATGAAGAGCATGGGTCGTTAAAAGGACAAAACTCAGGTCTGACCGCAAATGGCCCAACTCACTTATGGGCCGTCAAACAGGCTGAAAGACACACCCGGCCAGAAATTGGCCCAACACTTAAATGGGTCGCTAAAAGGCCGAAAGATGTACATCTTGAAAATTGGGCGATCCCTTGAATGCGCTGTTAACAGGCCGAAACCACATCGGACCGATATTGAGCCCAAATATATAGGGGGTTGTTAACGGGCTTGAACTGACGATGGGCTGCAATGGTGTCAAATCGTTAAAGGGCCGTTGACGGGCCGAATTGGCACATCTTGTATGGGCCGTGGGCTTAAATGGACCTGAGACAAGTAGGCCCTATATGGGCTGGCCTGCAAATACTTACTAGGACGGCCTTTTTCACCAGAATGGGCCACTGTTGGGCCATGCCATGTGTCGATCTATCATAGGCGCCTCCTGTCCAATGGACGAACGACCTAGCCCACCAAGGAGCCAACACGTGTCTCCTCTGGCCAATGAGAATTTTACACGTGGAAACTCCCCATTGGTCCAGGCTGTTAACGGGTTATCAGATCCAAAACCAGACCAGATAGCTTAACGGCGACCCGTTACGGTCAATGCCACGTGTCAGTCACCCTTGACGAAAGCACTTCTATGACGCGTGATTTATCGTCATGGAAGTGGACACTTCTGTGATAATAATTTTGGTAATGTCATGGAACACTTGTACGACATCACAGGTATGACTACCTTGATTCTGTCATAAAATCGTCATGGATGTAGATGCATGACAGAAAACGTGACCTACTGTGACAAACACGTATCATCATGGAAGTGTATTTTTTCGTAGTTATGTCGTTTGTGGCACTGATCTGGGTCCGAATCAGTTCCCTCCCTTGGTGATGGCTAGTCCTACTTATAGAGGCCCTGGTCCTCTTCCCAAATATTGAGCCGGAAGGGATCCCCAATGGCTAAATTCAAAGGGATACAACTAGTACCAGCTATCCTGACAAAAGTGGTCTTCGCCTGCCAAAGGCTCTGGTGGTGACGCCGCCTTGGGCTCCATGGTGACCTCCTTCTTGTTGTCATGCTGGTCTTGATCTTCTTACACCGATATGGAAACCTTTGCCTAATGCCTCGGGACTCCTCGCCTGCGCTTGCCCCTTTAGCACCAAAGAGAAAACGAGGACACTGCGTGCGCTGGTGCCCGCCTTGTTTCGGTCATCATGGCTTGCATCACAGGAACCTCGCAAGGTGCCCCTCGCCTTGGTCTCTCTGCCCCTCGCGAGCCAGCCTGGTGAGGCCACCCCTGAGGAGGTCTTGAATCATCCGACTCGCGAGGCTTGGCCCCTCGCAAGGGTCTTGAATGTTGGCTGGTGAAGATGGGTCGTACGGGGCCACTGGTGGAGCCACGCTGCGGGCCGCAGGCAGGCAAGTCTGTGGACCCCTGTTCCCAGAACGTCGACAATAGCCCCCGGGCCCAACGCGAGCTCGGGCTTGGCTTTGAGGCAAAGCTAAAGGGGCAAGAGCAGAGCGCCGCGGGCCCCAAAAGCCTGCGGCCCCGCTTGACGCGCGGTGATTGGTTGGACGTGGGCGTCTCTGCTTCCCCATGTCGTCTCGGCAACCGCCCAACTTGACGAGTCCCTGCTGTGTGCAGAAATATGTCATTATTACCTTAGATCGTGGAGGCCAGCGGTTGGCCTCCCCTTGCTTATAAATGGGTGGGGAGGCGGAGCCCCCATCGCCCATCCCTTCCTGCATTATAGAGAGACAAGTATGGGGCCCTGCTAGGGCGTGCGACAATTATGTTTTCTAAGTGGCAGTGATATGTTTATCATTCCAGTGTTGTGCTACGACATCATGTTTATGTATGTGCGTAGAATTACTTAGCTTGATGCGCCTGGAGTAGATTCCGCCTTGTGAGACGCACGTTCCCCAATGCCTGACGAGGTCTCCTATGCTCAGGGGCGCCTGAGAACTACAAAAATTTGCCAGGAAATCCTAATTCTTCCGGACCCTGATCATAGGCATTGCCGGCTGTAACCCTGTGCTTCGCATCGCGGTACCTGGGGGGCATGGACTGAGAAGGGCGCGCTAGCTTGCGAACTCGAGCGAGGGTTCCTTGAGAAAGACAAGAAATTGAAAACGCTCACGAGGGCGCCTGCCCAGCCACCTCGCGAGGCATGCGAGGGAGAGAACGGGTAAAAAATGAGGACCCGAGGGAAGAAAGGGAGGCAACAAGGACAAAGAAACCAGGCTAGCAAGGAACACCAAAAATCAAACTCTCACTTAAAAGAAAGGGCGACCAACCGCGGAACGAAAAATAAAAAGCCGGTTCCAGCACCTAATCTAGTCTTCTTGTCTTGTCACCAGCGTGGATCAAAGTTCTGCCACTAGGCGTGGGAGGTAGCCCCTGAGGCCCGAGGGCGGCACTCCTCAGACTCCGGGGCGTGTACAACCCCACTCATTATTACATGAGAGTGTCACGGGCGGAGATTCTTCACAGGCACTGGGCCTTGCATCATGGGTAGAACCTCCGGAGGTGCTGGATGTTTCCAGACATTCTGAATGGGGATCCCATCCTGCGTCTCCAGGGGTGCTGCGCTAGGCCTGGAGATGTCGGCGACCTGAAATAGGCCCTCCCACATGAGCGAGAGCTTGTGCAGCCCTTCCCTAGAGAGCACCCGCCTCAGGACAAGACCACCCACCTCGAGCGTCCTGGAGCTGACGATGTGGTAGTGGTACCGCCATAGCGCCTACTGGTACCTCGCAGCTCGGAGCAAGGCTTCTCGGCGGCGTTCCTCCCCCAGCACGAGATCCATCCCCTGCATGGCGTCCTGCCGCATTTTATCAAATGCCAGGACCCGTGCGGAGCGATGCTTGACCTCGTGTGCGAGAACCGCTTCTGCTCCATAGACTAGGAGGAACGGGGTCTCGCCTGTCGGCCTGGTGGCGGTGGTGCGGATGGACCACAGCATGGACTGGAGCTCGTCGTGCCAGCCCCTACCGCAGACCTCAAGCTTCTTCTTGAAGGTGCTTGTCTTGAGACCCCTCAGGACCTCCGCGTTGGCGCGTCTGGCCTGGCCGTTGCTCCTGGGGTGCGCCACAGAGGCGTAGCAGATCTATGTTCCATGGTTAGCACAATACGTTTTTAAGAGATTGCTAGTGAACTACGAGCCTTTGTCGGTGATGATGTGGTTAGGGACCCCAATCGGCTTACGAGGCCCTTGATAATCTAGACTGCTGACCCGGCCGGGATGGTGCGGGCAGCTTCGACTTTCGCCCACTTGCTCAATTTGTCAATGGCGACGTAGAGGTAGCGGTAGCCTCCTGGAGCTCGAGGGAATGGACCCAGGATATCCAGCCCCCAGACCGTGAACGGCCATGAGAGCGGGATAGTCTGGAGGTCCTGAGCAGGCTAATGTATCTTCTTGGCATGGAACTGGCAGGCCTCACAAGATTTCACCAGCTCGGCCGTGTCATTGAGGGCCATGGGCCAGTAGAACCCGCTGCGGAAAGCCTTGCCGACCAGGGTGCGCAACGACGAGTGGTGCCCGCAGTCTCCGCATTGTATGTCAGCCAGCAACTCCTTCCCTTGTTCCCTGGAAATGCATCATAGAGAAACATCATTTGGCCACTTCCTATATAGCTCACTGTCCTGAATGCAGTACGCCATAGCATGCCGGGCCACATGTTCCGCGTCTTCCTCCTTCTCCGGCAGCGTGCCTTGCGTCAGGTATGCCTTGAACTCTTCGATCTAGCTCCCCTTCTGAGGCTCGAGTGCTAAGAGGAGGCGCGCTCCCAAGGTTGGTCCGTAGGTGGGGGCTCCTGAGGCTGGAGGCTGGGGGAGTTCCTCCTGAGATGGCAGCGGCTCTGTAGGCGGAGGTGCTGCCGAGGGCTTGAAGAGCCGCTCCTCGAAGATGCCAGGCTCTTGGCGCTGCCGCTTGGATCCTCTTCTGGCGATGTCATCAGCCTCTTTGTTGGTGCCACGAGGTACATGATGTAGTTCCAGACCCAGGAACTGCTCCTCCATTTTGCGCACCTCTGCGAGGTACGCCTCCATGTGAACACAAATAAAAAGCCGCGTCCAGCACCTAATCTAGTCGTCTTGTCTTGTCACCAGCGTGGACCTAAGTTCTACCACTAGGCGTGGGAGGTAGCCCCCGAGGCCCGAGGGCGTCACTCCTCAGACTCCGGGGGGTGTACAGCCCCACTCATTATTACATGAGAGTGTCACGAGCGGAGATTCTTCATAGGCACTGGGCCTTGCATCATGGGTAGAACCTCCGGGGGTGCTAGATGTTCCAGACGTTCTGGATGGGGATCCCATCATGCGTCTCCAGGGGTGCTGCGCTAGGCCTGGAGACGTGGGCGACCTGAAATAGGCCCTCCCACATGAGCGAGAACTTGTGCAGCCCTTCCCTAGAGAGCACCCGCCTCAGGACAAGACCACCCACCTCGAGCGTCCTGGAGCGGACGCTGCGGTATGGTACCGCCATAGCGCCTGCTGGTACCTCGCAGCTCGGAGCAAGGCTTCTCGTCAGTGTTCCTCCCCTAGCACGAGATCCATCCCCCGTATGGCGTCCTGCCGCGTTTCATCAAATGCCAGGACCTGTGCGGAGCGATGCCTGACCTCGTGTGGGAGAACCGCTTCTGCTCCATAGACGAGGAAGAACGGGGTCTCGCCTGTCGGCCTGGTGGCGGTGGTGCGGATGGACCACAGCACGGACTGGAGCTCGTCGTGCCAGCCCCTACCGCAGGCCTCAAGCTTCTTCTTGAAGGTGCTTGTCTTGAGACCCCTCAGGACCTCCGCGTTGGCGCGTTCGGCCTGGCCGTTGCTCCTGAGGTGCACCACAGAGGCGTAGCAGATCTGTGTTCCAAGGTTAGCACAATACATTTTGAAGAGATTGCTAGTGAACAACGAGCCTTTGTCGGTGATGATGTGGTTAGGGACCCCCAATCGGCTTACGAGGCCCTTGTTAAACTTGACTGCTGACCCGGCCGGGATGGTGCGGGCAGCTTCCACTTTCGCCCACTTGGTGAATTTGTCAATGGCGACGTAGAGGTAGCGGTAGCCTCCTGGAGCTCGAGGGAATAGACCCAGGATATCCAGCCCCTAGACCGTGAACGGCCATGAGAGCGGGATAGTCTGGAGGTCCTGAGCAGGCTGGTGTATCTGTTTGGCATGGAACTGGCAGGCCTCACAAGATTAAACCAGCTCGGCCGTGTAATTGAGGGCTGTGGGCCAGTAGAACCCGCTGCGGAAAGCCTTGCCGACCAGGGTGTGCAACGACGAGTGGTGCCCGCAGGCTCCGCCATGTATGTCAGCCAGCAACTCCTTCCCTTGTTCCATGGAAATGCATCATAGAGAAACATCATTTGGCCACTTCCTGTATAGCTTACTATCCTGAATGCAGTACACCGTAGCATGCCGGGCCACACGTTCCGTGTCTTCCTCCTTCTCTGGCAGTGTGCCTTGCGTCAGGTATGCCTTGAACTCTTCGATCCAGCTCCCCTTTTGAGGCTCGAGTGCTAAGAGGAGGCGCGCTCCCGAGGTCGGGCCGCAAGTGGGGGCTCCTGAGGCTGGAGGCTGGGGGAGTTCCTCCTGAGATGGCAGCGGCTCTGTAGGCGGAGGTGCTGCCGAGGGCTTGAAGAGCCTCTCCTCGAAGATGCCAGGCTCTTGGGGCTTCCGCTCGGATCCTCTTCTGGCGATGTCATCAGCCTCTTTGTTGGTGCCACGAGGTACATGCTGTAGTTCCAGACCCAGGAACCGCTTCACCATTTTGTGCACCTCCGCGAGGTACGCCTCCATGCGCATGAAGATCTCTTCCCCTCTCTAGTTCACGCACTCTACGATCTCACAGCCTAGCTCGACGAACCCAAAGAACACGAGACACAAGATTTATACTAGTTCGGGCCGCCATTGTGGTGTAATACCCTACTCCAGTGTGGTGTGGTGGATTGCCTCTTGGGCTGAGGAAGAACAGTTACAAGGGAAGAGCAACCTCCTGAGGGGGGGTGTTCTTGTACGTGTTGAACTTGTGTGGTTCGGGATGATTTGGGTCTGAATCAGTTGCCTCCCTTGGTGGTGGATAGTCCTACTTATAGAGGTCGTGGTCCTCTTCCCAAATATTGAGCGGGAAGGGATCCCACAATGGACAAATTCGAAGGGAGACAACTAGTACAAGCTATCCTGACAAAAGTGGTCTTCGCCTGCCAAATGCTCTGGTGGTGACGCCGCCTTGGGCTCAACGGTGACCTCCGTCTTGCCGTCCTGCTGGTCTTGGTCTTATTGCACCGATATGGAAATCTTTGCATGATGCCTCGGGACTCCTCGCCTACGCTTGCCCCTTTAGCGCCAAAGAGAAAATGAGGACACTGCGCGTGCTGGTGCCCGCCTGGCGGCCGCCTGGTTCTAGTCATCATGGCTTGCGTCACAGGAACCTCACGAGGTGCCCCTAGCCTTGGTCTCTTCGCCCCTCGCGAGCTAGCCTAGGGAGGCCGCCCTTGAGGAGATCTTGCATCATCCACCTCGCACGGCTTGGCCCCTCGTGAGGGTCTTGAATGTTTGCTGGTGAAGATGGGCCGTACGGGGCCGCTGGTGGACCCACGCTACGGGCTACAGTCAGGCAAGTCTGGGGACCCCTGTTCCCAGAATGCCGACACTAGCATCTTGAGGACGTTGTAGCCATTGTGGGTCACTGCCATGAACTTGGCCAGGGCCGGATACCCAAGGATGGCATTGTAACGCCCAGGATACAAGTTTCCATATTTGTAACTCCGACTCTTGCCTTTTCCGGAGATGCGACATGATTTTCCCTTCGTGGTTGCGTTTTTGTCTTTTTTTTGCTTTTTGTTCATGTCATGCATTTCATATCATGTCATCATGTGCATCGCATTTGCATTCGTGTTCGTCTCATGCATCCGATCATTTTTCCCGTTGTCTGTTTCGCAATCCGACACTCCGACATGCACCCGACACACCCCTCTTATCTCTTTTCATGAGCGGGAGAAAAACGTTCTCAGAATGGGCCGAGATTTGTCAAGTGGCCTTGCTACACCACCGGTAGACCCCTGTCAAATTTCGTTCCATTTGGAGGCCGTTTGATGCCCCAATGGTTAATCGGGTAACCGCTAAAGCCTCTTTGTGATTCATCCCAACACCCCTCCAAAACATCCCAATAACCCATCTAAACCATCTCCATGTTCTCTGTCGTCGGATCACGATCATGTGGGCGACAACCACACCTCATTTGGACACTCCCACCTCCTTCTACCTATAAAAATGTGATCCCCTCCGAATTTTCGCGGGTCAACCGTAACCTCCTCCTCCGCGCATCCGGACGCGTCCGTGCCACGCCGTACATATCCGCCGCCCTCAGCCACGTCGCCCAGAACAATCCCGGGGCAACATGTCATCATTGTCGCCGCCTTAACCAACTGCAACGCGCCACCTCACCCCGCCACCGTCCCACCACCACGCCGGCCCGTCTCCGGGCCCTGCTCGGCTTCGCCGATGCGCCGCCACGCCGCCACCTCCTCCCGCGCCTCGCCGGCCGCCGCCCTCGCCGCCTGCCGGCCAGACCAACCGCGCCGCCTCGACGTCCGGCTGCGCACCTCACCGCCACCCGCTGCTGCGCCCTACCCCGCCACCGCGCCGCCGCCTCGGGTCGCCACTCAGTCACCGCATGCGCGCCGCGCCTGCCGGCCGCTGCCGCTTCCCGTCGCCGGTACCCCTCGCTAGAGCTCGTTTTGGTCAGATCCACCCAGGGTGGATGAGATCCACCGGGCCATCCAACCAAACAACACCGCGTCCCGGTTCCCTCCGTCCCGGACCTCTTCATCTGCCTGTTGACTTTCCTGAGAGGTTGATTTTCGTCTAAGTCATTTTTCCCTAATATTTTATGTCTCCTTCATCTCATCATATCTCCATGACCGTAGCTCCAAATCATGCATATGATATGTCGAAATGTTCGCTTCGTTGAGCTCTTCATGTTAGAAGCATTTACATGGATGTTACTGTTCATTATGATGCCATTTTCATTGTTGCAAGAGTGCTATAAAATGTTAGCTGCTGGTTCTTATCAGATCATGATGATTTGTCATTTTTTTGCATTTGATGTGTGCATCATATGAGCATGTGGTCTACATGTGTTTTGAACTAGTACATGCCATCTTTACAGAGGTGCAAGTTTTGTATTTTTTTGATCTATGTGGTGACTAGCACAAGCATGCAAACTAGGCTCCGTGATGTTGCTGTTTTCAGGGACTTAGGATTTTGCTGTCTTTTCCTGCTGTTATATTGATGCCATGTAAAATTGATGCTACCATGAGTTCCATGCTTATTTTGAGATGCATTAGTAAGGATGTTTTGAACATGTGGTTATTCTCTATCCATTCATTCCCCTCGTTTCAATTATGGAGTACTCTAGCATGTCATTTTCTTGCTCTACTTTTGCTATAAAATGTTCCTGGGAGATTGTTAACATGTTAATCAATATTGCCATGGTTGTTGCTAGTAATCCATGCATCCTATGAACTTTATCTTGCCATGTTTAGCTTCATGAACATGTCTTCTTGCTATTTGTATGCTTATGTTGTCATGCAATGCTTTGTGGTGAGTGGTATTTGCTCGCAAAGTTGCTATCATGAATCTGTTTATGCCATGCTCTGTTTTTATCATGAATCTGTTTAGGCAAAGTTGCTATCATGAATCTGTTTATGCCATGCAATGCTTTGTGGTGAGTGGTATTTTCTCACAAAGTTGCTATCATGAATCTGTTCTTGCTATTCCTATGTTATGATAAATTGCAATTGCTCCAATGACTGAGATTATAGTTTGTTAGTTTTCAATGAAGTTTATGATTCATACTTGAAATTGTGATTGAATTGTTACTCTAGCATAAGAGATCATATGATAAGAATTATATAAGTTGTTGTTCTAAGAATGATCATGATGCCCTCATGTCCGTATTTTATTTTTATCGACACCTCTATCTTTAAACATGTGGACATATTTTTCGATTTCGGCTTTCGCTTGTGGACAAGCGAGGTCTAAGCTTGGGGGAGTTGATACGTCCATTTTGCATCATGCTTTTATATCGATATTCATTGCATTATGGGCTGTTATTACACATTATGTCACAATACGTATGCCTATTATATCTATTTTACAAGGTTTACATAAAGAGGGAGAATGTCGGCAACTGGGATTGTGGGCTAGAAAAGGAGCAAATATTAGAGACCTATTCTACACAGCTCCAAAAGTCCTGAAACTTCACGGAAGTCATTTCCAGAATATATAAAAAATACTAAGTGCAAGAAGTTCCAGAGGGGGGCTACACCCTGGCCACGAGGGTGGGGGGAGCGCCCCCTGCCTCGTGGGCCCCCTGGTGGCCCTCCGATGCCCATATTTTGGTATATGGAGTCTTTCCTTGAGGAAAAAATCATAAGAAAGCTTTTGGGATGAGACTCCGCCGCCACGAGGCGGATCCTTGGCGGAATCAATCTAGGGCTCTGGCGGAGATGTTCTCCCGGGGAAACTTCCCTCCGGGAGGGCAAAATCATCGACATCATCATCACCAATGATCCTCTCATCGGGAGGGGGTCAATCTCCATCAACATCTTCACCAGCACCATCTCCTCTCAAACACTAGTTCATCTCTTGTATCCAATTATTGTCTCTAAGTATGGGATTGGTACCTGTGGGTTGCTAGTAGTGTTGATTACTCCTTGTAGTTGATGCTAGTTGGTTTATTTGGTGGAAGATCATATGTTCAGATCCTATATGCATATCAATACCCCTCTGATTATGAACCTGAATATGCTTTGTGAGTAGTTACGTTTGTTCCCGAGGAAATGGGAGAAGTCTTGCTATTAGTAGTGATGTGAATTTGGTATTCGTTCGATATTTTGATGAGATGTGTGTTATCTCTCCTCTAGTGGTGTTATGTGAATGTCGACTACATGACACTTCACCATTATTTGGGCCTAGAGGAAGGCATTGGGAAATAATAAGTAGATGATGGGTTGCTAGAGTGACACAAGCTTAAACCCTAGTTTATGTGTTGCTTCGTAAGGGGCTGATTTGGATCCATATGTTTCATGCTATGGTTAGGTTTACCTTAATACTTTTGTTTTAGTTGCAGATGCTTGCAATAGAGGTTAATCATAAGTGGGATGCTTGTCCAAGTAAGGACATCACCCAAGCACCGGTCCACCCACATACCAAATTATCAAAGTACCGAATGCGAATCATATGATCGTGATGAAACCTAGCTTGACGATAATTCCTATGTGTCCTCGGGAGAGCTTTTCTCTATATAAGAATCTGTCTAGGCTTGTCCTTTGCTACAAAAAGGATTGGGCCACCTTGTTGCACTATATTTACTTTTGTTACTTGTTGCTCGTTACAAATTATCTTATCAAAAAACTATCTGTTACCTATAATTTCAGTGCTTGCAGAGAATACCTTGCTAAAACCGCTTATCATTTCCTTCAGCTCCTCGTTGGGTTCGACACTCTTACTTATTGAAAGGACTATGATAGATCTCCTATACTTGTGGGTCATCAGGCACGTGGAAGCCCCCATTCCCCTCGTCCTGGTGGTGGTCGTCGTTCCTTCTTGGTGGTGGTGGTAGCAGAGGGAGGCCGACATTGCCCTGAGGACGGTCCTCACGAGGCTGGTCTCTCCAGGAGCCCTCGCAAGGATAGACTTGCCAGCGATCCTCACGAGGCTGGTCATGCCACTCCTGGCAGGGGCCGCGGTCGTCCCAATGTCCTCCACTTCTGCATCCTCCGCGGCCATAGCCTCGATCGTTACGCTCAGGGCGTCGACCGAGGCACCCGTCGCAGATGGCCTTGAGCTCCTGATAGTCATTGGTGTTGTGGCTGTGTACATTGTGGAAGACGCAAAATGGACGGCTTCTCTTGGACGACTCTGGGTGGTCGTAGCCGCGCTTCATCTCTGGTTCAGCCGCAAGCACGGCAGCCCCCTTGCGCTTCACATCCTTGACCTTGGCCTTCTTATCTTCTAGGTCAGCTGTCGGGAGCTCGAGGAGGGAGAGGTGCCCTTCCTAAGCTCTTGCGCACTTGGTAGCCATGTTGAACATCTCCAGAGCCGTGTACAGGTCCTCGTGGATGGCGAGCTCCTCCTTCATCTTGACATCACAGATGCCATCAGAGAATGCTAAGATGATGGCTTCGTCAGAAACCTTGGCGATCTTGAGGCAAACGCTGTTGAAGCGCTGAATGTACTTCTATAGGGTCTCCCCTGACTACTGCTTGATGCGCCGCAGGTCACCCGCGGCAGGCGGGCGGTCGCGAGTGCCCTGGAAGTTGGCGACGAAATGCTCGCGCATCTCTCCCTAAGAGGAGATCGATCCGTGGGCAGATTCAGGAGCCACAAGCGCGCACCATCCTTGAGGGCCACGAGGAACTAGTTCGCCATGACCTTTTCGTCATTGCTTGCCGCCTCGATGATTACCTCGTAGAGCTGCAGGAACTCCACAGGGTCGGGGGTGCTGTCGTAATGTGGAGGCAGGTCAGGCTTGAACTTTCCTAGCCAGACGATGCTGCGTAGCTCAGGGGTGAAGGAGCGACAGCCTGCTGTGGTCACCGGAGCTCGTCATGGAGGTGGAGCCTGATCTTGGTGCTCGTGCGCCACCACTGCAGGCAGTGTGCGATCTTGACGTGGTGGTGGAGGGAGCGCTGGAGTACCTTCTTCTGCCGTTGTACCTCCCGACAGCTTTCTTATTCGTGCACGAGCGCCCGGTGTTGTGGGTCACGCCACGGGGTCGTGTGTCTTGGACCAAGGGCGACGTCTTGACGGGGAGGTGGCAGAGGCGCTCCATGGGCTACGTCGCCCGCAGCAGGCGGCTAACGAGGCAGCGAGAGGGACGGTGCAGGCGAGCCCCCAGCTGCGCTGACTAGCTCGGCGATGCGGTCCATCCAGTCTTGGTAGAGGTCATCGATCGGGCGGTAGCGCAAGAGCTCACGCGCTATGAGCAAGGCTGTCTACGCATTCGACGGGCCGTGACGAGCGTGGGACGCTAAGCCAGCCAGAGTCAGCGATAGCATGGCGGTGCGTCCGTCCCGCCGCACGGAGGGATGCTGTGACGAAGCTTACTGCTCGTGCCCCCTAGGTCGGTGATGGCGTTGGCGGCCGGTAATGGAGAACGATGGGGAGGCCCGCCGACGGGCGCCGTCTAGGTGACGAGCACGGCGAGAGCGGCTCGACGCTCAGCACAGGCTCAACGAGCATCAGCCATGGACATGGTGGAGCGGTAGCGAGTCGATCGACTGGGGAGAAGCTTCGGCGCACCCCTACGTGGCACGCCAAATGTTAGATTCTCGGCTCCGCAGACCCTTGAGAGGTTCGAACACTGGGGTGCGTATGAAGAACTCCTTCCCAACCTGCTGGCCCAACGATTCCACGGCCTTGCTCGATGAACCCAAGGGACACGAGACACAGCAGTTTATCCTGGTTCGGGCCACCTTGCGGTGTAGTACTCTACTCCAGCATTGAGGGGCTGAGGATGAACTAGTACAGTGGTTGACAGCCTCAGGAGGTGAGGTGTTCTTGAGCTCAATGAGATGGTGGGTGTGAGGATGGTCTGAATGATCCGATCCCCTCTCGGGTGGTGGCTAAGTCCTATTTGTAGTGGCCTCGATCCTCTTCGCAAATGTCGTCGGGAAGGGATCCCACAACGGCCAAATTCAAAGGGAGACAACTAGTACAAGTTATACTGACAAAAGTAGTCTTCGCCCGCAAAGGCTTTGGTGGTTACATTGTAGTGGGCTCCGCAATGACCTCCGTCATGTTGTCCTGGCGGTCTTGGTCTCGTTGCACCAATATGGAAACCTTTGCCTGATTCCCCGGGGCTCCGGGCCTGCGCTTGCCTCCTTGGCACCAAAGGGGAAACTAGTACACTGCGCCCACTGGCGCCCGCCAGGCCTTGGTCGTCATGGCCCACGTCATGTAAACCTCGTGAGGTGCACCTTCCATTGATATCTCCACTCCTCGAGAGCCAACATAGTGAGGCTGCCCCCAGGGAGGTCTTGGTGTCGTTCGCCTCGCAAGGCTTGGCCCCTCGCGAGGGTCTTGAGTAATTGCTGCCGAAACTCGGTTGTACCGGGCCGTTGATGGAGCCATGCCATGGGTCGCAGGCAGGCAAGTCTGGGCACCCCCGTTCCCAGGATGCCAACACCCCACCAGGAGTGGCGCGATCAGCCTCGTGAGGACCGCTGGCAGGGCCAGCCTCGTGAGGGCACCTGAAGAGATCAGCCTCGCAAAGTCCATCCTCAGGGCAACGCTGGCCTTCCACCACTGGCGCCACCACCAAGAAGAAATGACGGCCACCACCAGGATGAGGGGGTTGGGGGCTTTCAATAGGCTTGCGCCATCGCTTGCATCCTAGGCGGAGCTCAGGCCTCTGCCTCCGATCGCATCTTCAAGCAGCTTGCTCGCGAGGTGAAGCTTGAGGCGACGCGTCCGCTCAGGTGGTCCAAGTACGCCATAACCTTCGACTCTTCCGACCATCTCAAGTGTGCGGCATCTTCTGGTACCGTCCCGATGCTATGCTTGCCTACCATCAGCAATGTCCTCGTTACGAAGACACTCATCGATGGTGGTGCGGGGCTGAATGCTCTCTCCGTCGAGACGTTCGACCAACTCCAGGTGCCCTACGATTAGTTGCAGCCTACCAAGCCTTTCTCAGGAGTGACTGACGGCTCAACCACCCCAATAGGGCATATCCGCCTCTCTGTCACCTTCGGCAAGCCCGACAACTACCGCACTAAGCTCATCGACATTGACGTCACCCATATTTGCCTCCCATACAATGCCATCCTCAGATACCTGGCCCTGGCCAAGTTCATGGTAGTGACTCATCCTTGTTAAAATGTTGTCAAGATTCCAGGAAGCAGCGACATCATCATGGTCGCCTATGATGAGAAGGACGCAGTGTGCTCTCTCGAGCGTGCCTACCAGGCTATGGTGGTCGAGAACCTAGATGACGAGGGTGCGGCCTACCCTCCTGAGGTTGTCCCCAAGAAGAAGAAGATGCTGCTCTGCCAAGGACCTAAGGAGGGTGGGGCGTCCGGTGGCGGTGCCTCAAGCCCTGCGCCCACTACCAGGGCGTCTTCCCCTCTCGCATAGGAAGGCGCGCCAGCGCCCCTCTTAGGCTGGGTTCGGGGGCTCTCCTCTGGAGGGCCGCTGACCTGGCCAACGTCACGAGGGAGGCGCCCGGGCACCATGTGGAGGCGTGCTTCAACGCACGCTTCCATGAGGAAAGCACAGGGCACGGAGTGCCAGGCGCACAGGAGTTCATCACCAAGGCAATTGAGGAGCTTCCGGAGGCAATAGCTATGTGAGGCGACCGTCGCCTACCAACCGGCGCAGCTCCCTGCCCCAGTGAGGACAGTGAGCTACGCGCTGCGTCAACATCCCTAGGCTCAACATGGCCGCGTCTCAGGAGCTCTTATGGCCGTCCCGCATTGGCCGGTGCAAGGGCCCACCTCACAGCTATGTTCACATGCCTTTTGGTTTGCTAAATACATCTACCGTGCATCAGTGCCGCATGCGGGGCGTCCTGGAGGCTTAGGAGGCCAGGCACCAACCGATCCTATCGGAGGTAGCGACGGATCCTCACGAGCCCCACGAGCCTCCAGAGCGTCATGCAGTTCGGGGCCTGGGCGACTCGTGAGGAGCGGCTTCTGCAGCACGCGTCTTCAACTACTCCAACACATCTTCAGCAACAGTGCCAGGTGACAATTTTGGTTCGTTCAGTTGGGGGTGCCCCTCGGGCTGCATTACCCCCAAGTCGTGTGGGTTCATCCCTGTGGCATGTATCGTTATTGCATCTCCTAGAACTGGCTCTACCCTTTGACCATGAGTTGCTTTATTATTATCACATGCCTGTCGGGTGGTTCATCGCCATGAGCATCGTACGCCCTTGCAAACCCACCATCGACCACCTCATGATTAAGGACTGGCACGGCGTCTGTGCTCGGGTTCGTCCCTACAGTGTTGCTAAACCCTAGTGGCTGAGCTCTAGCTCAAGGGCCATCCCCCATGCACGTCACCTCCCATGGTCCTTGGTGCCTTGTTCTCGCATGAGCTAATCGAGCGCGAATAAGCTAGGACGCGCGACCTGGTGCGTCACCACCATGGGAGCCACGCGCTGGTTGTCTTTCTTCAGGACATTCGCATGAGAATACTGGGCACGACGTCTGTGCTCTGTTTCGTCCTTGCAACATCGACAAACCCAATGGCTAAGCTCTGTCTAGCGGGCTGGCCCCATTCACGTCACATCCTGGGGTCATTGGTGTTTGGCCTTCTCATGCGATAACCTCAGGAGATTCACCCGCATAGGTCGCCTAACCTTCTCATAGGACTATCACAAGTGTTGCAGATCAAATTCAAGCCTCGGCGGAAGCCTCGGCCTGGCTCCAGGCCTCCTTGACTGTCGAGTCGGCCTGAAGCCACCCCGAGACCAGCCCCAGACACCCTGCTGCCATGCGCCGGTCGGTGCCCTGAAGGTCAGCTCGAAGCCGGTCCAGCGTCGCGAAGGCATCATCCATGGTGATGGGCATGGTGGAAGAGTCACGGCATGCTAACACGACAGCCTGGTAAGTGGGCGGCGCTAGCGCATTGGTCGGCCAAGCAGTAGTAAGGACGACCGGGGGCTCTAGAGCCCTCGGACCCCAGCGGGTGCGATGGACACGGGTGCATCCAGAACCAGACCAGCCGGGGAGGCGGGCTTCTCCTGAGGCTAGGCCCCCAAGCCTCAGGAGGCCGACCCCATCACGGAAGGACGTGAGGCGGCCTCTTCCTTCAATACCGGGGTCGTCGTAGCCACGGCCAGAGACGAAACTTGAAGCAGAAAAGGCACGAAATTATTTTGCAAGTGTGTTTAAGGGTGATTCCAAAATAGTGGAATATTGGGAGAATATTTTATAAATAGAAATAACCATGTGAATTCCCTCGATTTAAATAGATCAATGATCTATGCAATTTATTTAGTTGAGTTTAAAAAAAGGGGTGCATGATGACATGATGCAATGCAAATGATGCTATGAAGAATGAAACAACAAATAAAACCCACGGCGAAACTCGGAATCCATGGAAGGCATCTGGAGCGTCGGCCTCGGGCTATTAAAACTCTCCTCCACTTAGAAGAGATCTCGCCCCAAGATCTAGGGATGGCAAATAGAAGAGGAAGAGAAGATAAAAAACTAAGTTGCTTCTTCGACAAACGAGTGAAACCATGAATTGCAAAGACATGAAAAGAACCAAGGGGCAAGGGTGAATTGAAACCACTCTGGTTGAAATGAGATATCCAATTAATGCACAAGAACGAATTTGGGTAGTACTCCGGTTGACAAGAGGAGCAAAACTTGATAAGATGAAAAGAAATTGAAGAGATGACACAACATTCCAGTTAAATGTATAAGCAAAGAAAAGAACATGATCTTGGCTAATCGAGATGATGGGACGAAGAGAGCAACATCACAATGCCTCCAGAAGAAATGAGAGAATGGAATCAAAGAACGGAGAAGAAAACAACATTTTCTACCTGAAATGAATTACAGAGATCATCCTTAAAAAGAAGGATTGAGCGGTGTTGTTTGAAAACCAGCAACGAAAAGAATAAGCTTGTAGTGGGCTTATGAAAAACATCTCAAAATTAGGGGTGAAATTCTGCTACTGACGGGAACAATTGTTTGCTTGACATCAATGAAGAGATGAAAACTTATTTCACCGAGAGGATAGGAGAAAACTTGGATGATTGATAAGCACCACAATAGAAACATTCCTTAGGGAAGGCTTTAGCTGAAATATAACCCAAGATAACTCCAACAAAGAGATTGCTCGTTAGAAAAGATCTCATGAACGGAGGTGAAATGATGGTTTTAAAATATCTCATTCATGACAACTTGTGAATCATGAAACATGAAGAAAAATTGTCAAGAACGACATAAAATCACCCCAAAGATAGGATAGAAAGAATTGCACTTTGGAATGCAAGAAGAATACTTCCATGATGAACTCCGGTAAGAAAAGAAATGGTCAAACGAAAGGAAAGTTGAAAACAACAAGATGAAGCCTTGTAATGATTTGAAATTGTTATCACGAACAAACTCTAGTAGAAAGAAATTAATCATCTCGAGGAAACAAGAATAAGAATTATGCCATGCTTACCCTTCATCATATTCAATTGGTGACAAGAAACAGATAGACATGTTCTTATTGTTCTTGAAACAATTGCGGAGAGATATAGCGCACACTTGAGAAAATCTTTAATGAATCATTGGTAGGATTTGGGGAAGAACGAACGAATTGATATGACAACCAAGGAAGAGAACACTTGAACGAACCACTGTAAGCAACTGAAACAAACGAAGAAAAGAAACAAAACATCGGGAAGAATTAGAGAAGGAACTATGATACTTGAGGGAATTTAGATATGAGTGAACGAAGAGATCATGAACTGATTAGATGATATTTGAATGATGCACTCGTCGGTAGAATTGGGGAATGAGACCTGAATGTTGCGAATGATTAAATATTCTGAAAAGTATGGCCTTCGAATGATCGAGAAAGGAAAGAAACTCCTGAAATGCGTCATATGGGTGAAAAGAATTCTCACAATCGAATACAATTGTGAGGGTGACATGAAGCTAGAACCTTGAATCTTCAAGAGACCGGACCAAGATTTAGGAAAAGTTCTTCTTCGGTCTTCGAATGTTGAGAATGATGATGAGAACCACCATGACAATTGATGAGACACTCCGGAACAAATAAGAATAGAAAGGTTGAGCCAAAGATGAAAATGTTTTGAAAGCAATCTTGGAGAAGGCATCTGACTAACGACAATTCATTCCTTCGTCAAACATGGGAAATAATTTGAGAATAGCTCCGGAAAAATTAGAAGAGTCAGGTAAGATCCTGAGGAAAGACCTGTGGTTTAGGGCCCACTCAAAAGAAACACTGTTGGAACGAATGCTTATGAAGAGATTATGCACCAGGAAGATTTGAATGGCCTGAATGAGGTAACAACCTCGAGATAGCTTGAACGGATTTAAAATGGAAAACACAAATCTTCAGATATATCTTCAACACTCCGGAAGAAATGAATAGCAAGAGGTGAATGATTGAGAGATGCAGTGGTATGAGAAATCATTTTAAATGAGGAAAGGGATGTGATCAACACCGATGGCATGAATTTAGTCCACTGGAGAAGAAAAGATAATGAAGAATGATAAACTTGTAACTCCTGGTCATCTTCGTGAGAATCACCGGGTAAGAACATTGATTGAAAATAATGAAGAGACTTCACATGAATAAATTTGATACTTGATTAAGAAATATGAATCCTTGAAGAAAAATGGTGGGAAGGTGGAAAAACAAAGGCAACATGGAACGGGTAGAACGGACACCGTTGAGTAAACTGAAAATTGATCTTGCAAATGGAGAAAATGACAGGATCATCTTAAAGAGAAGCACACCAGTTGGAAGAAAATTAATGGCATGACAAACTTGAAGATAAAGACGGATTAGCACTCCCATAGAAATATAAGAACACCACTTAGAAAAAAGGGAAAATCAACACTTGACTTCGAAGCAACTCGAATACCACATCCAAAACAAAACAATGGATTTGGCTTGCGGAATAAGCTGGAACAAACATATGATAGAGATTACACAATCCCATATCATGCATCTGTCGGAAAGATATTCTAGGCAACTACTTCAATTCCCACCTAAAAACTCCTGAAATTTTCTTGTTATGCAATCTGGTTTTGGGGATACAGGGAGGCACAAATATCTCACAAAACTAACAAATCCTATACTCCCTCAATAGATAACCAAGAAAACCTTGGAAATTGTATACCTCGGACCTTTGAAAACATCTGATATACTAGGTTTGGCAATACATCTGATCGCTCTCACCATAAAGAGCATAGAAGCGTTTTCGATGTCGGCGTCCTCTGGTATTCCGGAACTGAAACGATAGCACTGTGATGAAAACACCATGGAGCTCAACTCCCTAGGACACTGCCACAACCCATAAAAGTTAGGATGCACCAAGACAGAATCACCATCACAATGATATCGAAGTGATTCCACAATACCCACATGATCCTAAAAAAATTGAGTGAAAAAGGAGATTGATGGATCCAACACACCTACGTCAAGAGTCCTCACCAGAGCGACGGACAGGATGAGAAGTAAAAATAATTCCAACTCTCTGATATAAATAAGACTCACAATAGTTTTTCTTTCTAGACTCAACAATGGCAGCGGTTCAGTCAATCACGGGGGCTCCTGCGGTCGGTAAGACTCTGATGCAAACTTGTAGCGTCCAAGATGAGATTCTATCCCAATCACGTGATGAACTCATGATTGGGGCACAACCGCATTTCGAGCACATAGCAAGGTGGATATCATTACAACATACCATGTACTGAATAGATGACAATACAAGATAAAGGCTTACTCTCGCCACAAGTTACAACATGAAGACAACTGTTCAACAATACATAGCAATCATCATACAAAAGAACAGGATCTGACCACGGATGAAATCAAACGAAAAAGAAGAACGACATCCACCGTACTAATTCCAGGCATCCGACCCGGAACCTATTCCCTTGATCGAAGAAGAAGCGGAAGAAGAACTCCAAACAATCAATCATCTTTCTCATGTCAGAGCACCGCTTTACCTGTACCTACAACTGTTGTTGTAGTAATCTGTGAGTCACGAGGACTCGTTAATCCCATTACCATGGGTATCAAAAACTAGCAGAGCTTAATGGGTATGGAATGGATAAGTGGTGAGGTTGCAGCAGCACTAAGCATTGTAAGGTGGCTACCTTACGAGTACAAGAATAAGATGAGAAACTACGCAACGGTCGCAAACTAGTAATGATCAATAAGTGATCATGAACTACTTACGTTCAAACATAACCCAATTGTGTTCTCTTCTCTAACTCACCCAAAAAGAGACAGACACTGTTACGCACGCGGTTGGTGTATTTTAATTAAGTTTAGTTAAAGTTCACTACAACCAAATATTAAAAACTCCCATCTGGCACATAACCGCGGGAATGGCTCTCGAAAGTTGAAACCCTGCAGGGCTGTCCCAACTTAGCCCATTACAAGCTCTCACGATTAATGGAGGAAAATCCTCCTCCTGGAAAACCCGATCGAACTCGGAATCCCGGTTCACAAGACATTTTGACAATGGTAAAACAAAACCAGTAGACCTCTCGATGTGCCGACAAATCCCGATAGGAGCCGCACGTATCTCGTTCTCAGGGGAAAGCGGACGGGCAAGACATCGCCCAGTTTGGACCAGCAGCAACAGCACTGGCCCCTGTATTTTGTTGAATTAAGAATCCTTAGGGACACGATCCCCAAGGCCAATTAATTAATTATCAGTATTTATTACGTTGGCAAATGTAAAAACCAAAGTTGGACCTTGCTGGAAGAGTTTTATTCAAAGCGAACTGTCAAGGGGGGCCCATAAACCCCGACCGTGTTAGGAACACAAATCAAGAAACATAACACCGGTATGACGAAAACTAGGGCGACAAGAGTGGAACAAAACACCAGGCAAAAGGCCGAGCCTTCCACCCTTAACCAAGTATATAGATGCATTAACTAAATAAGAAATATTGTGATATGCCATGATATCCATGTCCCAACAAGGAACAACCTGCAACTGCACCTGCAACTAGCAACGCTATAAGAGGGGCTGAGCAAAGAGTTAACATAGCCAAACAACAGTTTGCTGGGATGGTGGAAAAGGTTAGAGGCTATCATGGCAATTGGGGAGGCTTGATCAACAAATGGTAGGTAGCGGAACATAGCGATAGCATCGAGATAACTAGCAAAGCAAAGATAGTAGTTGTATCTAGGGTAACAATCATCTTGCCTGAAATCCCGCTAGGAACAAGACTGAATCCATGAAGAAGATGAACCACCGTAATCAAATGAATACTCACAATCACAACATAACAGGAACTATAAAGAAGAAGCAACAGCGGAAAGAAGCAAACAACATGGTAAACAACCATCACATAAACATGGCATGATGCATTTCCGGTTTAATGAGGCATGGCATGGAAAAGTGCAACAAACAATACTACAAATTAAGTGGAGCCCAATATGCAACGAGTTTCATATTGACAAAACACCACATTCAATTATTTAGTTCACTCTCGTTTATGTATATGACAAGACTAAATGTTGGTTAACAGGCAAGTTTAAATGGTGCCGGAAACATCAAACAATAATCCCGTTTAAACCCCACATGTCGTTTAGAAAATTAATGCAAACAACAATTTAAACATCTTAAATGTTGTTATCATGATGCGGATGACATGCACAAGTTTTATCATGATGTGGATGACATGCACAATTTAAACATCTTAAATGTTGTTATCATGATGTGGATGACATGCCGAAGTCGTACACAGGTCATAGTGGTACATGGCAAATTCCACGAGGGCGGTCTTGGCGTGCAACGAGCAATGGCGCGATGTATAGGTGTAGCGGTGGTATTGGCATCCAGCGACAGCAGTATAGGAAGGCAAGGGCATGGCCGATGGTGAGGTTGTAGTGGGCCTTTGGCCTGAACTCCAGCGACAGGACGACGGGGAACAGCGAGATCCGAGGCGGAGAAGGTCGGGGCAAGCTAGACCTAGCTAGAGTAGGGGCGGAGGCAGCAGGGCGAGCTCGACGGAGGCACGATAAGAACTTGGCGCTCGATGCGGGGGCAACAGGGTCCTTCACGGTAGCGCGGCGGTCGTGGGAGGCCGGAGCACAGGAGGAGGAAGGGCTCTGGGGAACGGGACGTTGAGGGCGAGCAGGGTTGAGGGCAGCAAAGCTTGGAGCAGATCAGGGCCAGCCATGGCGTCGGGGCTTCGTCCAGAGGAGGCAGTGCCTCGGCGGCTACAGCTGCTGGCTCCTGGAGCGGCGGAGCGGCGGGGACCCGCGAAGTGGCACCCCAGTGGTCGTGCTTGTGAGGATGAGGTCGGATGAGAGGGCCGATACGAAGAGAGAGTGGGGTTCGGTCATGGGGAATAGGAGGCGGCGCTACGGGAGGAAGCAGGGGATCAATAGGAGGGAGAAGAGTGGAGGGGAAAGGAGATCAAGGATTTGACGACTCTGCGGGAAGCGAGAGGGAGAGGTCGCGAGGAGGGCTTCAGGCTAGGGTTTAGGTGCGGCTGGGCCTAGGTGGGACTTGCGAAAATAGGCGGGCCTGGCTGATGGGCTTTCTTCTTTCTCTCTCACTTATTTTGTATAGTAGAAAAGCATCATAGGGAAGAAAAAGGAAGAAAGGTTTAGTGAGGGACTCCTGGATTAGGGGGTGTTTGGATAGCCGGACTATACCTTCAGCCGGACTCCTGGACTATGAAGATACAAGATTAAAGACTTCGTCTCGTGTCCGGAAGGGACTTTCCTTGGCGTGGAAGGCAAGCTTGGCAATACGGATATGTAGATCTCCTACCATTGTAACCGACTTTGTGTAACCCTAACCCTCTCCGGTGTCTATATAAACCGGAGAGATTTAGTCCGTAGGACAACATACAGAACAACAATCATACCATAGGCTAGCTTCTAGGGTTTAGCCTCTCCGATCTCGTGGTAGATCTACTCTTATACTACCCATATCATCAATATTAATCAAGTAGGACGTAGGGTTTTACCTCCATCAAGAGGGCCCGAACCTGGGTAAAACTTCATGTCCCTTGCCTCCTGTTACCATCCGGCCTAGACGCACAGTTCGGGACCCCCTACCCGAGATCCGCCAGTTTTGACACCGACATTGGTGCTTTCATTGAGAGTTGCTCTGTGTCGTCGCCGTCAGGCTCGATGGCTCCTACGATCATCAATAGCGATGCAGTCCAGGGTGAGACCTTCCTCCCTGGACAGATCTTCGTCTTCGGCGGCTTCGCACTGCGGGCCAATTCACTTGGCCATCTGGAGCAGATCGAAAGCTATGCCCCTGGCCGTCAGGTTAGATTTGGAAGTTTAAACTACACGGCTGACATCCGCGGCGACTTGATCTTCGACGGATTCGAGCCACTGCCGAGCGTGCTGCACTGTCACGACGAGCATGATCTAGCTCTGCCACCGAACAGTGCCCTGGAGGCCGCACCCGCATCGGCTTCGACCCTTAATTCGGAGCCAACTGCGCTGATCGAGGACGAGTGGTTGGACACCGCCTCGGGGGCTGCAATCCCAATGGTGATCAAGCCAAACACCAGCCCCGCACTCCGCGAGACTCGTGACTCCAAGGAGCCGGACTCCCCTCCGGACTCTGAACCATTCGCGCCCCTACCAATCGAATCTGATTGGGCGTCGATCATGGAGTTTACTACCGCGGACATTTTTCAGCACTCGCCCTTCGGCGATATTATGAAATCACTAAAGTCTCTCTCTTTATCAGGAGAGCCCTGGCCGGACTGCGGTCAGCAAGGTTAGGATACGGACGATGAAGAAATTCAAAGCCCACCCACCACCCACTGTGTAGCCACTGTCGACGATTTAACCGACATGCTCGATTTCGACTCCGAAGACATCGACGGTATGCACGCCGATGAAGGAGACGATGAAGAACCAGCGCCTATTGGGCCCTGGAACACCACCTCGTCATATGACGTATACATGGTGGACGCACCAAAAAATGACGACGAGGAGCGGAAGGACGCACCGAAGGCTTGTTCCCTCGAAAAGCAGTCAAAGCGGCGACGCAAGCGCCGCCCCAAATCCCGCCTCGACAGAAATAGCGATCACACAGACCCAGCGCTGGAGCAGGGCGAACCACTGCCGAACAACGGCAATCCGGATAATCAAACCGAACAAACAAATTCTATCAAGGATAATGGTCCGAACGACATAACGCTGGACAGGAACCCGGAGCAGCAGAATGCCCGTAAAAGGCTTGTTGCCACTGCGAGGAGTCTTAAAAAGTAGAAGCAAAGGCTCAAGGCCGCGCAAGACACACTCCAAATCAGATGGAGTAAAATACTCAACACAGCAGCAAGGTACGGCGACAATCACCCCTCCAAGAGCTACCCAAAGCAAAAGCTGCTACCCGAATTCGATGAGGAGGCCTCAGACCCCCCACAACCAAATATCAAAGCAGCCACCTGGTCGGATAGACTCCCCTCTACCAACACAGAGTAGCATACAACGCCGCTCACAATACAACACGCGACCCATGCGAGGGCTCGCACCCAAAGGATGGTGCAACAAGATCCATCTATGGACCACGCAAGCGCGCCCCAACATACAATGCAACACAACAAACATCCGAACAACGCGGCACACCCAGCTACAGGGGTGCCGCACACCCCCTATGTTTCATCGATGAGGTGCTGGACCATGAATTTCCAGAGGGATTCAAGCCCGTAAACATAGAGGCATACGACGGAACAACAGACACCGGGGTCTGGATTGAGGACTACATTCTTCATATCCATATGGCTCGAGGAGATGATCTCCACGCCATCAAGTACTTACCACTCAAGCTCAAAGGGCCAGCTCGTCACTAGCTCAAAGGCGTCCCCGAAAGCTCCATTGGAAGTTGGGAAGAGCTCGAAGACGCCTTTCGGGCAAATTTTCAAGGGACTTATGTCCGACCTCCGGATGCGGACGATTTGAGTCATATAACTCAACAGCCCGGAGAGTCAGCCCGAAAGCTTTGGAACAGTTTTCTTACTAAAAAGAACCAGATTGTCGACTGTCCGGACGCCGAAGCCTTGGCAGCTTTCAAGCATAGCGTCCGTGATGAATGGCTCGCCAGACACCTCGGCCAAAATAAGCCGAGAACGATGGCCGCATTAACAAACCTCATGACCCGCTTTTGCGCGGGTGAGGACAGCTGGCTAGCTAGATGCAGCACCACCGACCCCACTACATCTGAAGTTAGAGATGGAAACGGGAAATCACGGCACAACAGCAATAACAAACGCCAGAATAAAGAAGACATCACGAAGGGCACGGCAGTAAATGCCGGATTCAAAAGCTCTCGGCCAGGTCAAAAGCCGCCCCCTAAGGGCACCAGGGATGAAATGTCCATCCTTAACAAAATTCTAGACCAAGTATGTTAGATCCATGGTACCCCTGGTAAACCTGCTAATCATACCCACAGAGAATGTTGGGTCTTCAAGCAGTCCGGCAAGCTCAACACCGTACACAAGGGGGAGGATACACCAAGTGAAGTCGAGGACGAGCCTCCCAAGCAAGACACGGGGGAACAAAAGAAATTTCCACCAGAAGTCAAAACAGTAAATGTGTTACACGTGATCAAGGGAAAAAACAACACGGCACTCCCAGGAAAATATACCCAAGTGCATGTCACCGCGAAGTCCTGCCACTGGTCGTCTCAACCGATCACTTTCGACCATCGCGATTACTCAGCAAGTATCCGACACATAGGATGGGCTGCCCTGGTATTAGACCCAGTAATTGGCGGATATCACTTCACACGAGTCTTGATGGACGGCGGCAGCAGCCTAAACCTAATATATCAGGATACAATCCGCGGGATGGGGTTAGACCCAACACAAATTCGCCATAGCAATACTACCTTTAAAGGAGTAACGCCAGGCCCAGGGGCTCATTGTATGGGCTCCCTCCTACTACAGGTTATATTCGGCTCCCCCGATAACTTCCGTCGCGAGCATTTAACCTTCCAGATCGCTCCATTTCAAAGTGGCTATCGAGCATTGCTCGGACGCGAAGCTTTCGCTCGCTTTAATGCAATACCACACTATGCCTCCCTCACACTCAAGATGCCCGGTCCACGTGGCATCATTTCAGTGCACGGAAATATCAAGCGATCTCTGCGCGCCGAAGAGAATGAGGCTACCTGGGAAGCCGCACACTAAAGGCGCCCGAACCAGCGAAAGCATCAAATAGGTCGTCAAGACCTCAGACACAACTAATCGAGTCCAGCGCCGCTACTTATACCGAATAAATGGTCACACCCCTATTTGTCAATACAAGGGGCTCAACGCGCTGACAAGTGGCAATTTCTTCTAATCTTGAGTTATACATGGTTTCTTTAAAAAACTATCTTTTTGCACGACAACTTTTTCACTTAACTTCCTATCTTTTATAGACGATCATCGTGCCACACCCGTCCAGGATACGGCACAACGGAGACACAGGCGCAGACGTGCAGCAGGGACCCGCTCCAAGGATTCTTTTTAGATTAAGACCCTGCGTAAACCTTTTTTACTGTCTCTTGTTGATACATATCCACTGTTGAGAAGGATGCTGACGTCTTGGCATGTGGCCATGCCAGAACAATGCACGTACCTGGACACAAGGGGCTTCTTACAAAGGCCATTATTTAGGCCCGTTTTATACCACAAAGACCGAATACCTTAGGGAGTGTTTGGCATCGCGAGTTTGGCCCTATATGCATCAGCTCCGAATCGTTGTCTTTGGTCAAATGTTGGGTTTGCCCGGCTCCTGTGTTTTGGTGCCTTATGTTCCGCTTTACCGGCTAAGGTAGCACCAGGAGAACTACTGCGATTGTGCCCTGGTTCATCCGGACGAGCACCTCAGTAGAGAAAGCCGAAAACTGACTGTCATGATATAGCGTGAGACTGGTCAACCACTCGATGACCTATGGGAATGTTAGAATTCCTCCGCCTTAACGAAGGGCCGTTTTTCGGCCAGGCATGTACGCACCCTGGGATCGGGAGAGTGCGGAGCCACCAGGGGCTATCTAGTAGCCCCACTGTCAAACTCCTATGGCTAAGTGAAAGTGTTAAACCATTATAGTCCAGTTGCCTCGCTCGCTCCGCTATCACCTCCTTAATAGGACCAATACGTTGGGTTAAGTGTGAATGCGTCTTTTTGCGAGCACCTCCGCATTATATGCGTGGGGGTTGAAGCCGACGACTGCAATCTTTCAGGTTATACACATGTATACATAAACGGCCGCCCAGGAGGCATCATATTACTTTCCGGCAAAAGTATAAAAATAGCCTTATAAAAATTTATAAAAGCATTTCGCTTACAATGAGATTACATATCACTCAAACATAATATTTTTTGAGCACTGGGTCTCTATAAAACGAGCACCCTCAAGAACTTCTTCAAAGTAGTGCTCAGCAGCCCTTCGACCTATGGCCGAATCCCGCGCTGCAACAGTGGTAGCATCCATCTCCGCCCAGTATGCTTTAACATGGGCAAAGGCCATCCGTGCGCCCTCTATGCACGCCGACCTCTTCATCGCATTAATGCGCGGCACCACGTCAAGGAACTGCTGCACCAAGCTGAAATAGCTGTTCGGTTTTGACCTTTCCGGCCATAGCTGATCCACAACAGACCTCATGGAGAGTCCGGACAACCTATTTAGTTCGGCCCATTCGGCTAATTGGTCAGTCAATGAAAGCAGACGCTCGGGAGAATGGAATTATCTCCAAAACAGCTGGTCTACTTCGCGGTCCGTCTGACCCTGGAAGTACTTGGCCGCATCGGCAGCGCTCGTCGCCAAATCCATATACACATCCTCCGAACTCCACAGCCGATCCAGAGGGGCATAACGTGGATCTCCTAACTTCCTCCGCAACATAAAGGATTTCCCAGCTACAATATCCCCGGCTTCCCGCAGCTCCTCCTTCTTTGCCCTCATAGCAGAGGAGAGGTCTTTTCTCGTCGCAGCAGCCTTCTCAAGGTTCGATGCCTTCGCTTGGTTTTCCTTTTCAAGAACCAGGCAACGGTCGGCGGCAGCTTTTAATTCTATGGCCATCTTGGCCATCTTGTCTCGGCTCTCGCCATGCGCAGCCTTCTCGGCTCGCAACTCTTCGGCCGCCTTCAAAGCAGCCGCATTACCCAACCTCGCTTGTTCCTTGGCTCGGGCAAGTTCTGCCCGCAAGGCTTCAACAGTGGCAGCTCCATCTGCAGTCACAACATATTAAAGATACTAGCATTATGCTGCTCTTCCTATGTGGCGTTTACCAGATAATGACACTTACCCTGTGTCTCGTCAAGCCTTTTGTTAACAAGCTCAATGTCGGCGTCTGCCGCATCCAACTGCCGTTCTAAATGGGCAAACTCACTATTCCGGCTAGCCACCGGAGCTTCCATCACCTGCACATAGAGGCAGTATGGTTATTACCTGGGAATATGACCCTCTGTTCGTCGTTGTTTCTGACGACAACCTGAGTCTTAGGGGCTACTATCTACACCAGGGCACACCTAACATGTGCAGGACTATCATACATTCTTTTACGTACCTCAAATCCTGTCAATAGACTCATAAAAGCTTCATGCAATCCGCTTTCGGCGGACGAGATTCTCTCCATCACCGTATTCATCAGCACACGGTGTTCATCTGAGATGGCCGCTCGCCCCACCAACTCCCTCAGAACATCTGATCGCACACTAGACGGTGCCGGACTCTTTTGTCTGCTCTCTTCGGGAGCCGGACACTGGGAGCTTCGGGGGTCACTGGGATTATCTTCTGGCCTCACCAGACTCGGAGGGGCCCTCCGCGACGACACTTCAGGGTCGCCCGCTTCCAGAGCGGAGGAGTCTGGAGGAGGCGTTTCGCTCTCCATCATCTCTGGAAGAAGATCCCCCGAAGACGAGCTCATTTGAGAGGGGCTAAGGCCCGAACTGCAAAGATATATGCGGTGGTTATTTTCTCAGAAGAAAAAGATGGCATATCTGTACTATTAAAGTATTTTGGGTCACTTACGACTCGCGGGAGAATTGATCCCCCCGCGGACTTTGTGCGGCAACAGCACCCCCAAGATAGGACCCTCTGTGGGAGACTTCTTCTCCCGTTTGGAAGCTTCGGCTTCCGAATCTCCGGGCGCAGTCCTTTTCCTCTTCTGGTCGTCTTCCTTCATGGAGATGCTTGCTCCCTCGGTTAGAATGGGCAGCGTTGGGGGCCCGCGTCGGCCCATATTATCCTCCACAGTATCTTCCTTCAAGGGCACGGCGCGGTCTGGAGCATCTTTTCCAATACCGGATTTTCCAAACCCTCAGGGAGGGGGGCCGAACACCGAATCAACTTCGCCTTTGTTAGCCAGTCCTGGTCAAAAAGCAAACTCTCAGAAATAACTTCGTAACAAGGGAGAGATAGTATGTTCGGCCGGAAGATGCCTTACCTGTTCGGCGGCGCGGTTACTACTCAGGCCCACGTCCTCGGTAATTTCCGAACACTCCACCTGAGGTCCGAAGAATGACTTGTACATCTCCTCGTGCGTCAGGCCGAGAAAAATTTGAATGACACGCGGTCCCTCGGGATTGAACTCCCACAAGCGAAGAGGCCGGCATTTGCAAGGCTGGACTTGACGAACTAGCATAACTTGTATTACCGCTACCAAACTGAAATCTCCATTGAAGAGATCTCGAATGCGGCTTTGCAGTATAGTCACGTCCATGGCTGGACCCCAGCTCATACCTCTGCTGATCCATGACATCAGTTGTGGTGGAGGGCCCGAGCGGAAAACAGGGGCGGCCGCCCACATGGCACTTCTAGGAGCCGTGATGTAGAACCACTCCTATTGCCACAATTCAGACACCTCTGGGATGGAACCTTTGGGCCACGGAGCTCCCATCATCTTGCGTATTGAGGCACCTCCACACGCTGCATGTTGCCCCTCGATCATCTTCAGCTTTACTTCAAAGGCCTTGAGCCATAGGCCAAAGTGAGGGGTAACCCAGAGGAAGGCCTCGCACACGACAATAAATGTCGTGATATGAAGAAAGGAGTCCGGAGCTAGATCATGGAAGTCTATCCTGTAATAAAACATCAAACCCCTGACGAAAGGATCCAGAGCAAGGCCTAGACCTCAGAGGAAGTGGGAGACGAACACGACGTTCTCGTTGGGTTTGGGGGTGGGGACGGCCTGCCCTCGGGGAGGCAGCCGATGCAAAATCTCGGCGGTCAGATATCTGGCCTCCCTCAACTTTTTGATGTCTTCTTCCGTGATGGAGGAAGTGAAAGTGCGTTATATCGACTAGAGGGTGGTGAATAGGCAATTTTTATGAAAGTCTTCAAAACGTGGAAGTTATGAAGACAAACGATAGAAATAAACCTATTACCCTACAGCGGAAGGTAGACTACACTAGGCAAGCCATAGTCAAATATTCAATGGAGTGAAAGCACAATGACTAATAGCAGCAATGTAGTAAGGATCGGGTAGGAAGATATTATGAAGCCAAACAGAACATGCAGTCACTCAGTGAAGATAAAAGATAGTGCAATCATACAATGACTTCACAAGGAGTAACAGTAAGTAAAGAGAAGGGAAGGATGAAACTAGTGACTCGTTGAAGACAATGATTTGTTGGACCAGTTCCAGTTGTTGTGACAACTGTACGTCTGGTTAGGGCGGCTAGGTATTTAAACCTGAGGACACACAGTCCCGGACACCCAGTCCTAAACACGCAGCTCAGGACACGCAGTCCTCACCGTATTCCCCTTGAGCTAAGGTCACACAGACCTCACCCAATCACTCTGGTAAGTCTTCAAGGTAGACTCCCAAACCTTCACAGACTTCGTTCACCAGCGATCCACAATGTCTCTTGGATGCTCAGAACGCGATGCCTAACCGGCTGGAGGATTCATAGTCCTCAAGTGTAATAAGTCTTCCGATCACACAGACAAGAAGACTTAAGTGATGCCTAATTCTCTTTGGCTCTGGGTGGTTAGGGCTTTATCCTCGCAAGGAATTCTCTCTCGAAGGCTTCGAGGTGGGTTGCTCTCAAACGACAAAAGCCATACACTAACTCTGAGCAGCCAACCATTTATGGTTGTAGGGGGTGGGCTATTTATAGCCACTAGGCAACCCGACCTGATTTGTCCGAAATGACCCTGGGTCACTAAGGAACTGACACGTGTTCCAACGGTCAGATTTCAAACTCACACGGCAACTTTACTTGGGCTACAAGCAAAGCTGACTTGTCCGACTCTGGACAAGATTCGCTCTCATAGTCTTCACTCGAAGACATAGGTTTTGGTTAAGCATCACTTCAGTCATTCTGACTGGTTCTCTTGGACCCCACTTAACAGTACGGTGGTTCCTATGACTCAACAAAGAAGAAAATGAACTACGAAAGATCTAAGTCTTCGAGCTCCATAGGCTTCATGCGATGTCTTCTCTTGTCATAGTCTTCAATGTGAATATCTTCATATACCACCTTTGACTTCAATGTCTTCATACATTTTTAGGGGTCATCTCTGGTAGGAAAACCAAATCAATGAGGGACTTCTTCCTGTGTTATCCTGCAATTCTCACAAACACGTTAGTCCCTCAACTAGGTTTGTCGTCAATACTCCACAACCAACTAGGGGTGGAACTAGATGCACTTACAATCTCCCCCTTTTTGGTGATTGATGACAAACTAGTTGAAGTTTTCAACGGGGAATATAATATGTGAAATTGTAAAGGATAAGGAATTGTCTTCACAAGTTGCAAGGGCTCCCCCTGAAGATGTGCGTATAAGTAATTTGCTTTTGGAATGCAAATGCACATGGCAGGTTGTGCTTGTGGAGATCCTCTTCAACTTATGATGACAATCCACTATGCATGTGAAGGTATGTGAAGATAAAGGCATGCATAATGGAAAATGGACGTCTGCAAAATGATCTAAGTGCGGAATTTATCATCGCATCACAAAGTGGAAAATAAGTAGCAGACGACCATCGAGTTTAAGTGTTACAACTCAAAGAACCAAATGTATCAAAATGAGAGTTGTAAACACGAAGCAAAATATGAAGCACCCGCCCATATGGACCCGCTTGAAGACTATCAAACTCATATGCTTCTCACCCTTTTATCAGTAAGGACCAAAAAGGTTTGAAGACATAGAGCATCTACTCGTTCCCATGAAGAGTAGGTGAAGCAGCAGGGTCATCGGTGGTGTTCGGTGGTGCAGAAGAGCTTGGAGGAGTGTCGAAGCATGCTGAAGGAGGTGGCGGTGAAGTAGCATTCTCTTCATCCTCGATCACTCTGGCATTCACAGTTGCAGCAGAGGAAGAGAACTCAGAGTCTTCAAGAGATGGAATTCGTCGCAGCACTGCCCTTCGAGGAGGTGTGGAGTCAAACTTGAAGCGCTCAGAGAAGCCATCCTCTTGAAGATCATCTTCAAAACACATCAGTGTCAGCCCTTTCCATGTGCGTCGAGAAGTTTCATGGGCAACAAAGGCATTCTTGGTGGCAAGATTGCGAATGCGATTAACATCCACCAAGAGGCTTTGCATTCGACGCTTCAGCCAGTCATGATGCCTATCCTGTTTCTGATGAAGAGCCACAAGAAGCTCTCGGTCATTGAGAACATGAGTGCGCTTCTTGGGTCGTGGGGCAGTTGTACTATCAGTGGCTTCAGTGAGAGCGGGATGCGGTGCACGTGTAGTGCTAGCCAAAGGATACACACGAGTGACTGCTTCAACTCCTTCAATTTTATGAGAAAAACTTTGATGCTCTGCCTTCTGAAGACTTAGAGGTTCCTTGGCAGGCTCAGGATAGATGGCTTCAATAGACATATCCACATCAGGCAGAAAGATCCGATGATTGCGAGCAGATGGCTGATATGAGATAGCGGAGTGAAGTTTGATCAGCCGCATTACCCATGGGATGTAGAACTTCAAGCCAAACAGATCAGAGCCTGATGCGGCAAGTTGGCGAATGAAGAAGTCCTGTGCATTGAAGCATTTGCCATGAAGAATATAGAAGACCAAAGTCTTCATTGCACCTTCCAGCTTGGCATGTGGAGACTAGTGAGCTCAATGATGTTAAAGGCTTTGGCTTCGTGATGAACATTTCCTATCATCCACTCCAGGACCCAAGTCTTCGGATCTCTGTTATACCCGCGGATGTGAAGTGTGGCATAGAATTGGAGCAGCAACTCTTCATTCCAATGCTCTTGGTCAGTGACGAACGGCAGCAATCCAACCTCTTTGAAGCAATCCAGAGCTTCTTCCAGACAGGGCAGACCAGCTATTGCTTCAATGTCAAGACGCTTGTGTGGGAAGATGTGACATTGATTATATAGAATGCAGGAGTAATAGCTTCGCTGCGGATAGCTCCAGAACCGATCAGATGATATTCTTTCCCTTGAGTAAGGGTTCCTGGAGCTATTGAAGAATGTGTTGTCTGCTCTGAAGCCATTGATATTGACGGATCCAGGTGCTGATGCAGGACCTGGGAACCTGGGCAATCTTGGGATGGGCTTCTGTACCTGAGGCCTGTGCTCAACATGATAGTCGAACTGAGGACCGGCAGCAGGCGCAGGAACAGAAGCAGTGGGATCAGTGGCTTCGCTGACTTCTGGTGCTTTTGTTGGTGAGGGCTCCACATTAGCTTCAGCCATGACAACGTCAGTGGCTTCATTGGTGTTGGTGGTGGCAGCCTCAAGATTTTCAACCTCCACTTGATGAGCTGGAGGGTCGGTCACAATCACGTTCTCCTCGAGAACCTCTTCTTGGTGGGACAGGGGAGTAGCAGCTTGTGGGACTTCTTCTTCATCGACTGATGCAGCCAGAATGTCTTCAGCAGCTTCAGCTTCAGACGAAGAGACTGGAGGCCTTGGTCCTTTGAGAAGCCTGCGCAACGCAGGCGACGCCTGTGTAGTTGGAGTTGGCTGGGCCTCAAAGTCTTCTTCCTCTTGTGGGCGATCAGCCCATGAAGCATCTTGAGCAATTGGCATCAGAGGACGACCAATGCTGATGAGTTCGCTGTGTGTTAGCACAGGCGATGATACCTGTTGGTGTTCGAGCTGAGGAAGGACTGCATCATCTTCAACATGGTCATGGTGACCAATGTCTTCAGCACCGATGGGATCAGCTGCTGGAAAGTCTTCAGCTTCATGAGCCTCTGTGAAAGCAGGCTCATGGATTGTCAGTTGGCGTTCAGCGTCAGGACGAACCATGGAAATGAGTTCAACAATCAAAGGCTCTGTGGGAGTAGCCCGTTCTTTCTTGGTCTTCCTCTTCTTCTTGGAGGGGGCAGTAGGAGAGGCTTCAGGATGTTTCCTCTTCCTGGCTTCAGCCTCAGTAGTCCTCGTCTTCTTCAGCTCTGAAGCGGTTGACCAGGCTTTTGGCTTTGAGCCAGTCATGCTGGTTGGGAAGACAATCGGATCTGCTTCCTGCCTTGGTGCGAGAGGTTCGGCCACAATTGGCTTCTTCTTCTGCTTAGCAGCCATCCTGGGATCAATGCCCGGACGCCCAAGGGCCTTGCACTTCTCAGCTTCGTTGTAGCCTTGCACACACTTGTCAGCCAGGCTCTTCATGCGCTCCCGAGAACCCTGAGCTTCTGCGCGTTTCTTGAGAAAGGCTTCTTTCAGCTCATGTAGCATAATCTTGAAGTTTTTCACCTCTTGCACGCTGAGCTTGGCCATATCCTTCTTGAACTAAGCCTTTTCATAGTCAATCTTTTGCTTCAGTTCGACGATGCGCTGAGCGAGAGCTAGCTCTGAAGCAATGGCACCATGGAAGGTGACACTGAGGCCAATGGGTAGTTGCAGATCTTCGAAGCTGATGTTTGGCGTGTCAAACCACTCATCAATGAAGTTTTGGATGATTGTTACGTCAAAGAGAGGCAGATCATTGAAGATTTCTGCTTCTTCTTTGCTCTTGATGAGTTGCTCAAGAGTGTCATCTGCAAGATCTTCATCACTTGACAGATCAATGGTATCGTTGCGCAGAATGGCAGCAGATGTTAGCTCTTGGCCGGTGTGTGGCAGAGGCATCTTGACCTTCTGGGCTTGGAGATGCGTGAAAAATCTTCAGACTGCACACTATCTTCAGGAGGTGCAGTTGCCAGTGGCTTCGCCCGTGAGATTTTTGGTGCAGAGGCCGGCTTTGAAGCTTTTGGCTGCTTCAGCTTCTTTGGCTTCGGCGCTGCAGGCGCTTCATCTGCAGGCTCATTCACGGCTGTCCCTTGAACCATGATGTGAGTGATGAGACCTTCAAGGTTGTAGAAGGGCCCAAGAAGATTGGGTTCAGCTTCACGAGTTCCATCGGCACGGGGAGCAGAGGGACCAGTGTTGAAATCTAAACCCAAAGTCTTCTTGTTCTGCTTCGCTGAGTTCTGGGCAAACTGGAAGTTGCGCTTAAAAAGATTGTCGTCACGACACCATAGCAGGGACGATGGGTCATCATCCGCAGGCTGTGGTCCACGGACCATGGGATAGAAGCCTTGTTCAATGGCTTCATCTCTGGTCCTGGGTTGAAGATTTTTGTAGAGGATGTCTCCCCATGGTCGCTTGATGGCATTCTTTTCAGCATATTCCTTGGTCACAAATCTGTACTTGAACCACTGTTCTGCCCAATAGCGTCGAATTCATTGGATTCGTGTCTTGCGCTGATTGTAATCCTCTTCAGGATCTGTCTTGTACAGCTCTGAGAGGTCATCGGGCAGATCTCTTGATGTTTCTCCTCGACGCTTTCTACCACCCTTCCTTGCTGATTTCTCTGAAGCCATGAACTTTAAACTGAAAGGCTTCAATACGTTCAAAGGCTTCAAAGGCTTCAGGAGAATTTATGTGATGCTGTAAGAATTCTGCAAATGAATGCAGACTATGAGAACCAAGGGATTCTCCCACGGACATGTACCTGTGATAGCATTAAGGTGCGAGGGAAGGGGAAGAGGTCATATGCATTCTCAGAAGATTTTGAAGATAAATCAGTTTATAAGACATTGACCTCATCGTGCGAAGATATTCACTCATAGATAAGGAGTTGGTTCCAGATTTGTACGAATCCACGGATCAGTACAAGTGAGTAATCTAACTACTTTGTGAAGCATAAGTGAATATACTAGGCATGTTATGAGATGCAGTATGAAAGAGATCCAACTTGTGTGAATAGAAACTGCTTGTGGTAGAAAGTGATAAAGCTATAGGATCAAAGGGGCCGTAAAAAGGAAGTTTTATTTACCACACGAAGAACTGCTAGACGAAGTGGAAGAGGAGGCCGAGCAGTTCGATCGTCCGTGCCCTAACTTGGCGACGGAGGACACCTATGGCGACGGCGGAGAAGACGATGTTCGTGGTCGGCGTGAAGACGATGTCGGAGAGGTTGCAGCAGCGAAGCGTTTCGTCGCCTGCGTCGTCGAGGGCTAGCGGTGGCGCTAGGGTTCGTGCGAGAGTGGAAGAAGAGATAATGAATGCTGTGAGGTGTGTATTTATAGGTACAGGGGCGGCACTGCGTTATTACATAGGTGCCCCTGGCGATTCACATCTGAGGAACACGTGGCCATCATGCAGCATATTGGGGGTTGTTCCACGTCCCACGCACGCCTGGATTATCGGGTGGTCGTTCCCACTTCTCCGGGTTTCAGGTGAAGGAATGAGCAATGAAAACGGACTTAATGGTTGTCTCTGTATCTTCTGCTGACAAGGACGCAGAGAAGACATTCGACGGTTTCAATAGAATACATATGATTTGGAGAGATAGAGTTTGAGATAGAAAGCATAGAGAGGTTAGGGTCTGATCACATTCACTTAGTTCAAAAGATTTAACAAGAAGACATAGCTATAAGTGAATGCTGTAGAGGACAGAACACTAGTGTGTGTATATATATATAATCAACATAGTGAAGATAATCATGAAGACATGTTGGAATTGAAGCCAAACCAAATGTGAAGACATAGCAAATGTAACGCCATGAGTGAAACACTTCAAACAGAACATTTGGTGGTGGCGTTACCCACCGTATAGGATGTATTAGACCCAGACACGGCGCACAATTATCGTGGCGCTCCAAAGTCAAATTCCACATTAATGTATTCACACTTAGAATGTATGTCTTCATTGATTGAAGATATACTTTACTTCGTGCGTTGCACATCTAAGTCATCAATATGCATAAGTTTTAGGATGTGTGCCTGATCACAGGACATTTGAGGATTCCAGGATATTTAGCTCACACCGTAACTTGCAAAATCTCTTCTCATCCAAGGGCTTGGTGAAGATATCTGCCAATTGCTCTTCAGTGTTGACGTGTATGATATCAATATCTTCCTTCACAACATGATCTCTGAGAAAGTGATGACGAATTTCAATGTGCTTTGTCTTCGAGTGCTGAACTGGGTTGTTGGCAATCTTGATGGCGCTTTCGTTGTCGCAGTAGAGTGGCACTTGCTTCAGATGAATGCCATAGTCCTTGAGTGTTTGCTTCATCCACAGAAGCTGAGCGCAGCAAGATCCAGCAACAATGTATTCACATTCAGCAATGGAGAGAGATACACAGTTCTGCTTATTTGAAGACCAACATACAAGTGATCGTCCCAGAAAGTGACATGTGCCTGATGTAGATTTGTGATCCACTTTGTCACCAGTATAATCAGCATCCGAGAATCCAACCAGATCAAACTCTAAGCCCTTTGGATACCATAATCCTAGAGTTGGGGTGTGAGCCAAATATCAAAGAATTCGCTTCACAGCTAAGTGATGCGACTCCTTTGGTGTCGCTTGAAATCGAGCACACATGCAAACACTAAGCATAATATCTGGCCTAGATGCACATAGATAAAGCAAAGAACCAATCATGGAGCGGTATACCTTTTGGTCGAACTCTTTACCATTGTCGTCAGGACCCAGATGATGCTTGGCTGGCATTGGCGTCGTGAAGCCTTTGTAGTCTTGCATACCGAACTTCTTCAGGCAATTTTTGAGATACTTCTCTTGAGATATGAAGATGTCGTTGCGTTGTTGTCGTATTTCGAGACCGAGGAAGAACTTCAGCTCTCCCATCATGGACATCTGATATTGCTCTTGCATAATATATCCAAACTCTTCACTGTACTTCTGATTGGTGCAGCCAAAGATAATGTCATCCACATATATTTGGCACACAAACAGTTCACCATCATATGTCTTCGTGAAGAGAGTGGGGTCTAGGGAACCAGGTATGAAGCCTTTGCTCTTCAGGAAGTATTTGAGTGTGTCATACCAGGCCCGAGGGGCTTGTTTGAGGCCATACAGTGCCTTGTTGAGCTTGTATACCATGTTAGGATGTTTTGGATCTTCAAAGCCAGGCGGTTGTGCAACATACACTTCTTCTTCAATCTTGCCATAAAGGCGCTCTTCACATCCATTTGATATAGAAGTATGTTGTGATGATTTGCATAGGCCAGCAGTATGCGTATGGCTTCAAGTCTAGCGACAGGAGCAAATGTTTCATCGAAGTCAATGCCTTCCACTTGAGTATATCCTTGAGCAACGAGACGAGCTTTGTTTCTGACAACTTGACCATGCTCATCTTGCTTGTTGCGGTATATCCATTTGGTGCCTATTATGTTGTGCTTCCGAGGATCAGGACGCTTAACCAGTTCCCATACATTATTCAGCTCAAACTATTGAAGCTCTTCTTGCATAGCTTGAATCCATTCAGGTTCCATGAAGGCTTCTTCAACTTTCTTGGGTTCTGTAACTGAGACGAATGCGAAGTGCCCACAGAAATTTGCTAGCTGAGTTGCCCTTGATCGAGTGAGCGGACCGGGTGCATTGATGCTGTCAATTATTCTCTCAATCTGCACTTCATTGGCAACACGAGGATGTATAGGGTGAAGGTTTTGCTCTTGCTGATCATTGTCATTGTTAGTGGGATTGTCTTCAGGCTGAGCATTGTCTTCAGGTTGATCAGGTGCGGAGATGATAAGTTCCTCTTCAGGTTGAGCTTCAGAGGGTATGATTTCTCCGGTTCCCATAAGCTTGATTGATTCACTGGATGGAACTTCATCTAGCACATTTGGGAGGTGCTCTCTTTGTGAAACGTTAGTCTCATCAAACCGCACATCCACTGTTTCAACCACTTTATAATGAAAGAGATTTAAGACTCTGTAGGAGTGCGAATCCTTTCCATATCCAAGCATAAAACCCTCATGTGCTTTTGGTGCAAATTTTGAAGTGTGATGTGGATCCTTGATCCAGCACCCGGCGCCAAATACTCTGAAGTAACTGACATTCTCTTGCCAGTAAGGAGCTCATAAGATTTCTTGTTCAGAAGCTTGTGAAGATAAACATGATTGATTGTATGGCATGCAGTATCAATGGCTTCAGGCCAGAATTTTCTTGGAGTCTTGTATTCATCAAGCATCATTCGGGCCATCTCAATGAGGGTTCTGTTCTTGCGTTCGACGACGCCATTCTGCTGTGGCGTGTATGGGGCTGAGAATTCATGTGTGATGCCCAAGGTATCAAGATATGTATCAAGGCCAGTGTTCTTGAATTCAGTGCCATTGTCACTTCTGATGTGCTTTATCTTGGCGCCATAGTTGTTCATTGCTCGATTGGCGAAGCGTCTGAAGACATCCTGCACTTCAGTCTTGTAGAGGATTGTGTGCACCCAAGTATATCTAGAATAATCATCAACAATTACAAAGCCATAGAGACAAGCAGTAGTAGTAAGAGTTGATTAATGAGTGGGACCGAAAAGATCCATGTGGAGCAGTTTGAAGGGTCGAGTGGTTGTCATGATTGTCTTCGAGGGATGTTTGGCCCTCGTCATCTTTCCTGCTTCACAAGCACCGCATAACTGATCTTTCTTGAACTTTACGCCCTCAATGCCTATGACATGCTTCTTCTTTGCAAGGGTGTGGAGGTTCCTCATGCTAGCATGCCCTAGCCTCTGATGCCAGAGCCAGCATTCTGAAGCTTTTGCTAGAAGACATACGGCAAGCTGTGGTCCTGCCGAGAAATCTACTACATACAAATCATCTTTCCGATACCCTTCAAACACTAGAGACTTGTCAGATTCCATTAGTACAAGGCAGCGATATTTTTCCAAATATTACGATCATGTTCAAATCGCAAAGCATTGAGACAGACATTAAGTTGAAGCCAAGGGATTCAACAAGCTTGACTTTATCCATGTGTTGATCCTTTGAGATTGCAACTCTTCCTAGACCCAGTACCTTACTTTTACCAGTGTCAGCAAATGTGATGTGACTCTTGTCGGATGGATGCAAGGTTGAGTCCATAAGAAGGCTTCTTTTGCCAGTCATGTGATTGGTACACCCACTATCAATAATCCATTCTGAAGACGCTGGTGTCGTACCCTACAGTGCAGTTAGGGGGATAGGCTTCACGAAGAGAATTGTGAAGCAAAAACATTTGACGAACCAGTGGGTTATGGAAGCTTAGATCCAGATTAGGACTAATAGGGAGAGTAGCAAGCGATTCAGGAACGAAGTACATAGTAAGACCATTCGGGCATTTGATCTTGCGCCCTACAAGATGTTTAAGGTCCCCAGCAATAGCGTGAGACGATTTTGGTTTTCTGCTGGAGACCTTTCCCTGCAAAAGAGAGTTAAGCTTTCTTAGCCACCCACATCTTCAAGGGTGGCTTAGAAGCAATAAGTCTAAGTGCAACGTCTGAGAACTTTGGCTTTGGAGCCCTAGCAAAAAGTCTTGCAGGCGGACAATAGAACTCATAAGAATAAGCAGAATAGTTCTTGGTCTTATGAACATGGCGGTTTGATGAACCGCGCTCATATTGATAGGCCTGAGTATGGTTTCCCTGCAAATCATTTCCATTAGTGCGACTCAGGTGAGTCCTCTGTCTATATGAAGCCTTTGGACCGTATGAAGCCTGTGGTCTGAGGTTTGTCTTCTTCACATGTGGTGTCATGATGACATTCACAGGAAGATTCTCCAGACACTTTTTTGGAACCCAGATCTTCTTCATAGGTGATCCGTTCCTGCAGTTAGTACCAATGTACCTGGCAAACACTTCACCATTCTGATTCTTAAACATTTTATAATTTGCATCAAAGGATTCATCAATGACAATGGGGTTTTCACAAGTGAAGCCTGATAGAGTGGATGGATCTGCTGAAGATTCCTTTGCAGCAACCCATGTGGTTTTGGCGTACTGCTCAGGTTTCCAGTAAGAGCCATCAGCATTCATTTTCCTTACGAACCCAACACCCTCTTTCCTCGGGTTTTGGTTCAAGATCTGCTTTTTGAGGACATCACATAGTGTCTGATGCCCTTTAAGACTTTTGTACATCCCTGTTTCAAGCAATGTCTTCAACCTAGCATTCTCATCAGCAATAGCAGTGGAATCCTCAGCAGAGGGGTTAGTTCCCACATCAACAGTTGAAGATATTGCAACAGTAGCAGCAGTAGAACATTCAGCAACAGTAGTAGCATTATCACGCTCAATGCATTTAAGACATGGTGGTTCAAATCCTTCCTGAGCGGAACTGATCTGTTCGGCGCGAAGTGACTCGTTTTCCTTTTGAAGATCTTCATGAGCCCCTCTCAATTTCTCAAGATCTTGCTTCCTTTGAAGATAATCATAGGAAAGCTTTTCATGAGTTGTTGAGAGCGTTTCATGACAACTTTCAAGTTCCTCATACTTAACATGACGATTTTTTATGTCTTCAATTAAGGACTCAGATCGAGTCATTTCAGCTCCTAACATATCATCGCTTTTGTCTAACAGTTTTTGAATATGTTCCATAGCTTTCTGTTGTCCAGTTGCAATTTTAGCAAGTGTTTTGTAGTTGGGTTTTCAACCACAATCAGAGTCATCTTAACTAGATGTTTGATAGTGAGTAGTGCGTGTGTTTACCTTGGCACCGCGTGCCATGAAGCAGTAGGTAGGAGCGGAGTAGTCCTTGTCATTTGCATCGGTGTCGGTGATGAAGTCATTGTCTTCAGTGTTGAAGATGGACTTGGCAACATATGCTGTAGCCAGACTTGCAATGCCAGAATCGGACTCTTCCTCAGACTCCACCTCCGCCTCCTCAGAAGCGGACTCCTCCTCTGAATCCATTTCCTTGCCAACAAACGCACGTGCCTTGCTAGATGATCTCTTCTTGTGTGATGAAGACTTTGAGGAAGACTTGGAAGAAGACTTTGAGTATTTTTTCTTCTTCTTGTCGTCAGAGTCATATTCCTTGCTCTTCTTCTTCTTTTTGTTCTCATTGTCCCACTGCGGACACTCAGAGATGAAGTGACCAGGTTTCTTGCACTTGTGACATGTTTTCTTCTTGTAGTCATGAGCAGAAGATTCATCATTCCTTGATCTTGATCGTGAAGACTTTCTGAAACCTTTCTTCTTGGTGAATTATTGGAACTTCTTCACAAGCATAGCAAGTTCCCTTCCAATGTCTTCAGGATCATCAAAACTGTTGTCAGATTCTTCTTCAGATGAGGAGATAGCTATTGCCTTCAAGGCACGAGTTCGCCCATAGTTTGGACCATAGATATCTCTTTTCTCAGAAAGCTGAAACTCATGTGTGTTGAGCCTCCCAAGTATGTCAGACGGATCGAGTGTCTTGAAATCAGGTCGTTCTTGAATCATCAGGGCTAGGCTGTCAAACGAACTGTCAAGTGATCTCAGTAGTGTCTTGACAACTTCATGCTTGGTGATCTCAGTAGCGCCAAGGGCTTGAAGCTCATTCATGATGTCAGTGAGTCGATCAAATGTGAGCTGGACATTCTGATTGTCATTTCTCTTGAAGCGGTTGAAGAGGTTGCGAAGGACACTGATTCTCTGATCTCTCTGGGTTGAGACGCCTTCGTTGACTTTGGAGAGCCAGTCCCAGACTAGCTTAGATGTTTCCAAAGCACTCACGCGGCCATATTGTCCTTTGGTCAGATGACCACAGATGATATTCTTGGTAGTAGAGTCCAGTTGAACGAACTTCTTGACATCAGCAGCGGTGACACCTTCTCCAGCCTTGGGAACGCCGTTCTTGACGACATACCATAGGTCAACGTCAATGGCTTCAAGATGCATGCGCATCTTATTCTTCCAGTAGGGATATTCAGTTCCATCGAAGACGGGGCACGCAGCGGAGCCTTTAATTATCCCTGCAGTCGACATAGCTAAAACTCCAGGTGGTTAAACCGAATCACACAGAATAAGGGAGTACCTTGCTCTGATACCAATTGAAAGTGCGTTATATCGACTAGAGGGGGGTGAATAGGCGATTTTTATGAAAGTCTTCAAAACGTGGAAGTTATGAAGACAAACGATAGAAATAAACCTATTACCCTGCAGCGCAAGGTAGACTACACTAGGCAAGCCATAGTCAAATATTCAATGGATTGAAAGCACAATGACTAATAGCAGCAATGTTGTAAGGATTAGGTAGGAAGATATTATGAAGCCAAACAGAATATGCAGTCGCTCAGTGAAGATAAAAGATAGTGCAATCATACAATGACTTCACAAGGAGTAAAAGTAAGTAAAGAGAAGGGAAGGATGAAACCAGTGACTCGTTGAAGACAATGATTTGTTGGACCAGTTCCAGTTGCTGTGACAACTGTACGTCTGGTTAGGGCGGCTAGGTATTTAAACCTGAGGACACACAGTCCCGGACACCCAGTCCTGAACACGCAGCTCAGGACACCCAGTCCTCACCGTATTCCCCTTGAGCTAAGGTCACACAGACCTCGCCCAATCACTCTGGTAATTCTTCAAGGTAGACTCCCAAACCTTCACAGACTTCATTCACCGGCGATCCACAATGTCTCTTGGATGCTCAGAGCGCGACGCCTAACTGGTTGGAGGATTCACAGTCCTCAAGTGTAATAAGTCTTCAGATCACATAGACAAGAAGACTTAAGTGATGCCTAATTCTCTTTGGCTCTGGGTGGTTAGGGCTTTATCCTCGCAAGGAATTCTCTCTCAAAGGCTTCAAGGTGGGTTGCTCTCAAACGACAAAAGCCATACACTAACTCTGAGCAGCCAACCATTTATGGTTGTAGGGGGTGGGCTATTTATAGCCACTAGGCAACCCGACCTGATTTGTCCGAAATGACCCTGGGTCACTAAGGAACTGACACGTGTTCCAATGGTCAGATTTCAAACTCACACGGCAACTTTAGTTGGGCTACAAGCAAAGCTGACTTGTCCGACTCTGGACAAGATTCGCTCTCATAGTCTTCACTCGAAGACATAGGTTTTGGTTAAGCATCACTTCAGTCATTCTGACTGGTTCTCTTGGACCCCACTTAACAGTACGGTGGTTCCTATGACTCAACAAAGAAGGAAATGAACTACGAAAGATCTAAGTCTTCGAGCTCCATAGGCTTCATGCGATGTCTTCTCTTGTCATAGTCTTCAATGTGAATATCTTCATATACCACCTTTGACTTCAATGTCTTCATACATTTTTAGGGGTCATCTCTGGTAGGAAAACTGAATCAATGAGGGACTTCTTCCTGTGTTATCCTGCAATTCTCACAAACACATTAGTCCCTCAACTAGGTTTGTCGTCAATACTCCACAACCAACTAGGGGTGGCACTAGATGCACTTACAGGAAGGCGCATTGGCCTTGAAGGCTAGATCCAGACATGACTGAAGGTTCGGAGCACCTGACCTGAACTTTGTGCGTTTGAGCTTGAGGTGGGGGAAGGATTCGATTGAGCACGGGAGGGAAAAATAAAAGCCTTGTCCCTCTATAAAGAGGGTGAATATCAAGCGTCCTCTCCGTGTCCGTTTGGACTTGCCTATAATCTAGGAGTCCTAGAAGCGGTTGGGTTACCCACGCCCGTATTGATGAGAATCCTGGAATAAGGGGACACGATCTCTGCTTTAACAAGACGTGCCAAGGAAACCGCCTCGCATGATGCGCTGAGGTGGGATAATAAAACGACTCGGATAAAGGCTTGGCCGTGGAGTGTCACACTACGGAATTCGTTAGTAGATTAGATTTGTGTAAATATTATTCTCTCTATGGCAATATGTGGAAACTTATTTTGCAGAGCCGGACACTATCTTTGTGTTCAAAATCTTCTATGAAGTACTTGGAGGAGGAACCCGCCTTGCAATGCCGAAGACAATCTGCGCGCCGGACTCGTCGTCATTGAAGCCTGGTTCAGGGGCTACTGAGGGAGTCCTGGATTAGGGGGTGTTCGGATAGCCGGACTATACCTTCAGCCGGACTCCTGGACTATGAAGATACAAGATTAAAGACTTCGTCCCGTGTCCGGAAGGGACTTTCCTTGGCGTGGAAGGCAAGCTTGGCGATACAGATATGTAGATCTCCTACCATTGTAACTGACTTTGTGTAACCCTAACCCTCTCCGGTGTCTATATAAACCAGAGAGTTTTAGTCCATAGGACAACATACAGAACAATCATACCATAGGCTAGCTTCTAGGGTTTAGCCTCTCCGATCTCGTGGTAGATCTACTCTTGTACTACCCATATCATCAATATTAATCAAGCAGGACGTAGGGTTTTACCTCCATCAAGAGGGCCCGAACCTGGGTAAAACTTCGTGTCCCTTGCCTCCTATTACCATCCGGCCTAGACGCATAGTTCTGGACCCCCTACCCGAGATCCGCCGGTTTTGACACCGACAGTTAGGGAAAGAATTTCAGCATGGGGGTTAATTTTCCCTGACTCATAAAAATGAGCTTGGTCCAAGAAAACTGTAAATAACCATGTGTACGAAGATTGTATTCGAACTCGTTTGAATTAAATTCAAATGAGTTTGAATAAAAAGTGGGCGTTTGAAAGGTCCAAAAATGGTGAGAATTTGGTGGAGCTTGGAAAAGTGATGAAAGAATATATGGGCACCATTTGGAGACAAAACTTGAAGTAGAAAAGGCATGAAATTATTTTGCAAGTGTGTTGAAGGGTGACTCCGAAATAATGGAATTTTATTAGCTCCCTAAAAATATTGGGAGAATATTTTATAAAGAGAAATCACCATGTTTATTCCCTCGATTTAAATAGATCAATGATCTATGCAATTTATTTGGTTGAGTTTTAAAAAACGGGGGTGCATGATGACATGATGCAATGCAAATGATGCTATCAAGAATGAAACAACAAATAAAACCCACGACGAAACTCGGAATCCATGGAAGGCATCTAGAGCGTCGTTCCCGGGCTGTTACATGCCCCCAGACCTCATGGTGACCCCGACAGGGCACGGCGACTCCCTAACCGGGTGCTCGTCAGCATCATCATCAGCGTAGAGGTTGCGGAGGAGATCGCTTTGCCTCAGGGGAGAGGTCTCCCCCGCACCCGCCAGGGTCGCCTCTGAGTCCTCGTTCCCCTCCCCCTGGAGAGATTGCCGAAGGACACTGTCACCATGGAGCTAGGGGGCTGGGAAGGCTGTTGTGGCACGAGCCCCCGCTCGTCAAAGACAGGCATGGCGGCGGCCACCTTCTCCCCATCATCGCGGCGGTACAGCGGGAGATGGGCTTCTGGGGGGCCTAGTCCTTCCCGAGCAAGGTGCGCACGGCCTTGCTTAGCTCCTCATCAGACAAGACATCCAGGCGCAACCAGAGGTCGTCTTCCGCACCCTTGAAGCTCCACAGGGGGCGCGAGTGCGCATGGAGCGGAGCCAGGCGCTGCGTCAGGAATTCCTTGATGATCATGGGCCTCGTCAACTTCTCCGCCTCCAGGTCAGTCTTTATCTTCTCAAGCAACTGCTCTGCCCAGGGGTCAGTGAGCTTCTCGTGGGCCCACCGGTCCAGCTTCGCCAGCAAGGCAGTCGACAGCTCCAAAAGAGTGTGGGAGCGCTTGGCATCCATGAAGAGCGACTTACCCGGAAGTCCTCCACCTTCTTCCCAGCCATTGAGATCGCGTTGGTCCCGTGTGCCGCGATGAAGCTGGCGCACCCAGAGCACATGCTGCTATTTACCCGGAGTTAGAAGAAGAGGCAGAATAGCGCAACGAAGGGCACAACCCCCACGGCCGCCTCGTAGTAGAAGGAGAAGATAGACAGGAGGAAGATGGAGTTGGGATGAAGATGGAGGGAGCCCATAATGATTGAGGACGGCGTAGAAGAAACTGGAGAAGGGGGAACCAGCCCAGCGAAGACGTAGTGCAGAAAGAAGGGGTAAAAGGTTTTAGCCAAGGCTTCCGGCTTGGCGGAGCTGTCCCGGAGTGCCGTCCCCTCCCTCATTGCCACTGCATGTCGTCAGCGGGAGCACGGCGGAAGGTGCTTCTCCTCATCAATGGAGGACGCTCTCCGGGCTGGCTCGAACCAGGAAGCTGAGTGTGCGGCTGGGGCTGATGACTTCGCCTTGTCGGAGGCCATCGGTGGCAGGCTCGGGGAAATGATTCAACATATCACTTGCCCTTTGGCTTTGCCTCGAAGCCAATTTTGAGCGCGCCTTGGGCCCGGGGGCTACTGTCGGCATTCTGGGAATGGGGGTACCCAGACTTGCCTACTTGTGGCCCATGGCATGGCTCCATCGACGGCCCGGTATGGCCCATCCTCAGTATCAACAACTGAAGACCCTCGCGAGGGGCCGAGCCTTGCGAGGCGGACGACACCAAGACCTCCAGAAGGAGCGACCCCTCAGGCTGGCTCCGGAGGAGCAGAGATCTCTATGCAAGCCTCACCTCGTGAGGTTCAGATGATGTGAGCCTTGAAGACCAAGGCCAGGCGGGTGCCACCGGGCGCAGGACAACAGTTTCCTATTTGGTGCTAAGGAGGGAAGTGCGGGCGCGGAATCCCAATGAATCAGCCAAAGGTTTCCAATCATGTGCAACAAGACCAAGACCGCTAGGACTGTAGGACAGAGGTCGTCGCCAAGCCCACCATGGCGTCACAACCAGAGGCTTTGCAGGCGAAGACTACTTTTGTCAGGATAAGATGTACTAGTTGTCTCCCTTTGAATTTGGCCATTGTGGGATCCCTTCCTGCCCTCATTTGGGAAGAGGACCAAGGCCACTATAAATATAGCTTAGCCACCACCATAGAGGGGGTGGATCCATTCCATCGCCACCAGCTCACTAACTCAACAGCACACCTCCTAAGGTTGTTCTTACACTGTACTAGTTTATCCTCAGCCCATCTCGAGGCCAATCCACCACAAAGCAGGAGTAGGGCTTTACACCGCAAGGTGGCCTGAACCTGGGTAAACTACTGTGTCCCATTTCCTTCCTGTTCATCGAGCTAGGCCATGAGGTTGGCGAGTAGGCAGACTGGGGAGTTTGAGTTCTTCGCACGCACGCTAGAGTTTGAATCTATCAAGGGTCTACGGAGCCCGAAATCCGACAACGGCTAGGGCGCCCGAGCCGCCCCTGGAGGTGACGCGAGCATGACTCTTCTTTTCTAGGCGAAGGGTGAGATAGATGTTTAGCCTTCGAGGTTAAGTTATCGAATCTCTTCGGGTAGGTTATGGGCTTGGCTGGGCCTCGGATGGCATTGCTCCTTTGAAGGAGTGGTTCAAGAATTAGAAAGCGGAACGCACCTGTCGAGCCAAGGACTCCGGATCCGAGGTTGCTTTTGTTTAGAGGGTCGTCCTCAGCAGAGAAGACTAGTTTGGGGGCTAGTGACGGTGTCCTGGATTAGGGGGTGCTAACCTAGTCGGCCCATGCTCCTCGGGATGGTCCGATGGGCCCTCATTCATACTCAATATGGACTACGAAGGCAGCATGTGGGAGGCGTGATCGAGACTACCTCCACTAAAGACTTGTGGTATACTCAAAGATTTCTGCTGCCACCTTGTGCCTAGATACCGACCTTTTAACCCTAGATACCCTACCTGGTGTGTATATAAGCCATGGGGTTTAGCCCATAGAGGGGACATCAACGCAACATCAATCACCTAGCCCTAGAGTTAGACCACATCTTATGATCTTGAGGTAGATCAACTTTGTACTCGGTACATCTCCATTAATATAAACAAGAGCAAGACGTAGGGTTTTACCTCCATCAAAAGGGCCTGAACCTGGGTAAAACATCATCTCTCTGTTCTTGTTACCATCTGTCTAATATCCACAGCTCGAGACCCCCTACCCTGAGGTTTACCGGTTTTGACACCAACACTTCCACACACAACCAAGTATATAGATGCATTAATTAAATAAGAGATATTGTGATATCCCATGATCATGTCCATGTCCCAATATGGAACAATCTTCAACTGCACTTGCAACTAGCAATGCTATAAGAGGTGCTGAGCAAAGCAGTAACATAGCCAAACAATGGTTTGCTGGGATGGTGGAAGTTTAGATGCTTATCATGGCAATTGGGAGGCTGACAAACAAGTTATAGGTGGTGAGACATAATGATAGCATCAAGACAACTAGCACGCAAATATAGTAGTGATATCCTAGGTAGTGGTCATCTTTCCTAGAATCCCGCTAGGAAGAAGATCGAGTCCATGAAGTAGACAAACCAACATAGTCGAACGAATCCTCACACTCGCAACATAACTAGAACTATTGAGAAGATACACAACCAGAAAGAAACAAACGACATGGTTAACACACAAGTATGATGCATGTCCGGTTTAATGATTCGTGGCATGGCAAAATGCTACAGTACAATACTACACAATAAGTGAAGCTGCATATGCAACGAGTTGAATATCGATGAAACACCACATCCGACCATTTAGATCAATGTCGCTTAAGTACTCAACGACTTTAAATATGGTTAAACATGGCAATAGATGAAGCCTAAGAAACAACACATTTAGGCATTTTTAAATGAGGCCGGAAACAAGAAACAACAATTCCGGAAAATCCCCATATGTTATTTTCGAATTAGCTACTGTTCATTCTAAAAAACAGAATTTTAAATTTGTTAAACATCTAAATAAAGTGCACCATGTTATTCTACACGTCTTTCTAGACATGTTGCATATATAATTCATATAATTCGGAGCTATGGTGATTTAGTTATGAAATAAATCATTTCTGCATGTCATTTTTGCAAATTAATGCAAACAGCAATTTTTAAATATTTTTAACATGAATGAAAGTTGGATATTGTGGAACTACATGAAATTCTAAGCATTGTACATATAAAGTTTGTTTGATTCCGATGTACGATTTTTTAGTTATTAACATTTTAATATGATGGCATCTTCTGTAATTATGCAATGCACTTAATATTTGGAAAATTCGCAGACAACAGAAAAAAACAATTATAGGTCGATTCTTTGTGAGCGTTGGTCGGTGAGGGGTTGGGATAGCCTACTGGATGCGGCCCAGGCATGGGGTCATGGTGAAAGAAGTACCGATGGCACGGACAAAGTCGGGATGAGTGGTTGGGCGCGGAGGAGAAGGTGAGGCAGGGGATCGCGGATCTGACAAGGAAGGGCCGGAACTGGCCAGAACCGGTCGAGGACGAGGCCGTCTAGCATGGAAGGTGAAAATGGCTAGCGGCAAACTCCTCGGGGATTCCCTATTGCACCAATAGATAGACGGAAAGTGGGTGAGAGAGAGAGAGCTAGAGTGAAAAGAGAGGAGCATGGACATGGGGGCAGCACACTGGTGCTGCTCCCGGCGAGGGCGGGGGTAGGGGGTCGACACGAGGCGCCTGGCTGCTCAAGTTCTCCGTCTAGTTGTGGCTCGTTGTTGGTGGCAGCGAGGACCGGGAGGAGAAGTGATGCTCGGGGCAGGGGAGGCCTCGGTCGCGGGTGTGGCACCCCAGCCCAGAGAACCGAAACACCCTGTATTCCAGCCCAGAGATCAAGTCTTCTGGAATACGGCACTGCCTGGCATAGAACAAATCAGGTCTTATTACAAATAATATGGGTACAAGGATTCAGATATTACAAAGGGTTTACATAGGCACGGCGCGGGTATGCCTGCTAAGGTAGCTCTATGTTAGTAGCAGAACAACTCGTAGCAATAGAATAACTTCTAGCAGCAGAACAATGACAACGGTAATGAACTCCACTCCGCAGAGACTCTGGCTGGTACACATCCAAGCTCACAAACTCGGGATCCTCGACAAGAAATAAATCATGACATTACCTGCAATCACGCATGACACGTGAAGTGAGTACTTTGAATGTACTCGCAAGCTCACAACAACCAAAGCAATCAAGACAAATAATAACATGACATATACAGGATGATTATGAATGATGAACATGATACAACTAGAACAACATAAGAGTGATCATGGCATGTACATGTTACTCATGATATGAACATGATGATACTAGCACTAGCATGAGACGAAATCAATGTTTAAGGTCTCATGGACCAACATACTCATCTCGGAGATTATCTCATAACCAAAATATGTATCAAACTTACCATCGTGATCATCACACGGTTAGCTCATGATCAACCAACATCGATACCATCGTGATCATCACATGATCACCAGGGACTCGATCTTTTTCCGTGATCATCACATGACCACATAAATGTCAACCAACTTCTTTCCTCATGGAACCAGCGTCGTTTATTATTCACGTTATTATTATTGTTGACCCATAGTGCGACCTGCTATGCCCTGTGTCCATGATCGAGGACGCGACTATCAATAGATTATACACTTCGTTGAGGTTAGTACAATGTACCCGTACTATGGAACTCATGGCCTCGTACTTTAGTACATGCTCCCATTCGGGTAACCAATGACGTTCTAACAATACTGATCTATTGTATGAAACTCTCCTGACCACTCTAACAAACTTCCCTTTGGGCTATGTCATGGGTGGCCCCGATGTCACCACATGACGTCCGCCACCTGTCTGGCTGCCACTGTCATGGCCAAACTAAACTATCCTTAACAAGGAACTTTGTAGAATAACAAAACATGAACATAAGGTTAAGGCTGCCTACTTGATTAGGGAAGCATGCGCGCATGACCTTCCCTAGTTGGAGGCACCATCAAGAGGCGTGACAATAGACCAAATTAGGGCCTCCCCATCCAGGCAATTGTGGTTGCACTGGTGAGCTCGATTTCGTGGCTCCATGGCTCAGCCAACATATTTGTTCGAGTTCAGTTAATGTCCGGTTTTAACTTGAAAGGTGATGAGCTAAGCCATAGCAAATTAACATGAAAAATAACAATGCATTATGACCATGATAACACATTAGCATAGATGGGCAACATAACCATTTAACATCATAAAATCAACATCAATAAATCATTTAGTTTACTGGATCTAATTGAGCATGGCATAGCGATGATCATGAACCTCACAAGTATTTTCGTAACCAAACAATAACTATTCATATGAGCATATTATTCTCACTAGCATAGGAAATAATTACAATAAAACATGATAATAACATTACCAAATAATCATTTAGCTAACTAAATGCAAATGAACATGGCATAAGAATGAGCATGTATTCACAAGCGTACGTTATGAGCACAAAATTATTCAATCATTCAAGTGAAAAACATGGCTATCATAATGCCATCATGCAAGTGGCTGTCGTGGCTTGTCTTGGGTTGAAGGAATCATCGGGAGGAAGTGCGAGGAACTCGTATAATTTTTTTCTAGAAACGTTTCTCTCTCGAAAGGGGATGAATAAGGGCAAGGGCAAAATGGTCATTTTTAGAATGCAACGACACAGTGAAAAGGATATCAGCGGAACAGGCTTGACGAAGAGAGAATGTGCGCTTTTGAATCACCTAAAGTGGAGGTACGGTTAAAATATTACGGCCATTTGTTCGTTAGGCAGAAAACAAATAAAATTTGTCTGTTTCTTCTGCTAATGGGCGAATGCCCGCAATTTAACTATTTTGGCCACATGGCTGAAATTGAAAGCGCATTTAGCAGAAATATGCCTTCGAATGTGTAGCAGAGTACGCTTTGCTTTACTAAAAATGCATTTTTGGAAAGCGTATTTCGATCCGAAGGAGCAGTAGAGTACGCTTTGCTTTACTAAGAACACATTTTGGGAAATGTATCTCCACTAAAGCTGGTGAGCCCAAGTGCTGAGCCAATGACACGTGGGCCTTGCGTTGACTCTCTCTCTTTCTACCCTGCTCCTTCCTCCGTCATGGGACAGTGGCAGAGGAGCCCGCGTCGGCGCTCATCTGGGCAACTCCATCCACATCTGGTGGAGCGATGTCCACCGGTGTGACCAACGCGGCGAGGCGCACCCACTTGCATGCTCTGTAACACCCTCGATGCGGCTATATCTCCCACGTGTCGAGACACGACTTAGAGGCATAACTGCATTGAAAGCAATGTCGCAAGTTAGGCAATCATCACAACATCCCATGTAATATATAGATAATAAAAGGGGAGATAACATAGTTGGCTTACACTCGCCACGTCAATCAAGTACATAAATAACATTGCATCATTCAAACACTCATGGCCCGACTACGGCGCCAAAATAAAAGATAACCCAACATGCGACACGGTCCCGATCACCCCAACTGGGCACCACTACTGATCATCAGGAAAGGAAACATAGTATCGTTGAGAGTCCTCGTCGAACTCCCACTTGAGCTCGAGCGCGTCACCTGGAGCGGAATCATCAGGCCCTGCATCTGGTGTAATAGTAATCTGTGAGCCATAGGGACTCAGCAATCTTGCACCCTCGCGATCAAGACTATTTAAGCTTATAGGAAAGGCAAGGTAAAATATGTGGAGCTGCAGCAAGCGACTAGCATATATGGTGGCTATCCTGTTCGCCAAAGAGAGCGAGAAGAGAAGGCAAAGCGCGAGCGAGAAACTAGTGGACAACCTGCGCAAACATTACTCCAACACCGTGTCCACTTCCCGGACTCCGCCGAGAAGAGGCCATCACGGTAACACACTCAGTTGATTCATTTTAATTAAGTTAAGGTTTAAGTTATCTACAACCGGACATTAACAAATTCCCATCTTCCCATAACTACGGGCACGGCTTTCAAAAGTTCAAATCCCTGCAAGGGAGTCCCAACTTAGCCCATGACAAGCTCTCACGGTCAACGAAGGAATAGACCTCCTCCCGAGACGTTCCGATCAGACTCGGTATCCCGGTTCTTCAAGACAACTCCGACAATGGTAAAGCAAGTCCAGCAACACCACCCGCTGTGCCGACAAATCCCTATAGGAGCTGCACATATCTCGTTCTCAAGGCACACCGGATAAGCTAAGCGTACGGGAGCCAACGTAACCCAAGTTGCCAAGGGACGGCCCCGCACGGTGCTCTAGGTTGGACCAACACTCAGAGGAGCACTAGCCAGGGGGTTTAAAATAAGATGACCCTTGAGTCCGCGAAACCCAAGGGAAAAGGCTAGGTGGAAAATGGTAAAACCAAGGTTGGGCATTGCTGGAGGAGTTTTACTCAAGGCGGACTGTCAAGGGGTTCCCATTATAACCCAACCGCGTAAGGAACGCAAAATCCGGGAACATAACACCGATATGACGGAAACTAGAGCGGCAAGAGTGGAACAAAACACTAGGTGAGAGGCCGAGCCTTCCACCCTTTACCAAGTATATAGATGCATTAAGATAACAAGATAATATAATGATATCCCAATAAGTAAATAATGTTCCAACAAGGAACGGCCTCCAATCTTCACCTGCAACTAGCAACGCTATAAGAGGGGCTGAGCAAAGCGGTAACATAGCCAATCAACGGTTTGCTAGGACATGGTGGGTTAGAGGTTTGCCATGGCAATTTGGGAGGCTTGAAAGCAAGTGGTAGGCATCGTAGCATTGGCATAGCAAAAGAGCGAGCATCTAGCATAGCAAAGATAGTAGTGATTTTGAGGGTATGATCATCTTGCCTGCAAAGTTGTCAGAGTTGACTGGATCCTCGAAAGCAAACTCAACGGGCTCCTCGTTAGCGAACTCGTCTCCCGGCTCTACCCAAACAAGACAAACAAGCAAACGGAACACAATCAACCACATGCAAAGCTCAAAAAATATGATGCAAAGATGATATGCTATGCGGGATGCGATGCGGTATGCATATGCAAGATGTGACAAGGAATGCATGAACCTGGCCTCAACTTGGAAATCCAAGTGTGCCACTGGAAAGGTGAGATGAAATCTCTCGAAAACGATATAAAGATCACTGGAATCAGAGTTACGGTTTGGAAATGGCAAGCAATTCAAATATGACCCCGTTCTGCGATTTACAGCAAGTAGCCATCTAAATGCAACAAGATGAACATGCTACAACACCCAAACATGGCATCAAAATACATGGCAGAGATTCATTCAAGATGCTTAACAAAAGTCTAGAACTGAGCTACGGCCAATTCATCCATTAACAGGTTCAAACAAGCATGGCAAAAATGCATATGCTGAACAGATTTCAGACTTAGTGAAATTAACACTTGTCTGGAATTTCAGATCAGGTAGCACACTTCGGAGCAACAAAACTATATGCTACAGGACCTAAACATGGCAAAGTAAAGCATGGCATGGAACTACTCAAAGAGCTTAACAAAAGTCCCTTAGTGACCTTGAGCCGAAAGGGATCAGAAAATACATTTGCAAGCATGTGAACATGGCAAAAACATAATCAGTTCTCAGACTTAGTGAAAACTGGAGCATGCTGAAAACAGATATCAAGTAGGCATGTTTATGAGCTCGATGCACTCACTACGGAGCAAGTCATGACAAGATAAGCATACACCCATCAAGAATACACAAAATGCAAGCTAGACATGGCAAAAAAAATAGCATAGCATGCACGGATCAACTACAACATCCTTGGCAAAATCGCTAACAAGTAGACAATCTGCCCAGATTCACGAAGTAGCAAAAGTAGAGCTCGATTGACTCAAGTTAGGGTGCTCCATAATTGCAAACAAAGACCTGGATGGATAGAGCACTACAATATAAACAAAACATCCTTACTGATCATCCTCAAAAGAGGCACAGATCAGTAGGAAACAACATGAACATATGGCCATATGAGATAAACAGGTCAAGGACTTAGTGGAAATGCTAAGTCCCTGAAATCAGCATTACCAAGTGCCTCACTTCGCAAGCTTGTGCTAGTCACCACACACATCACAAAAATACATGGGTTGCACCTATGGAAAGATGGCAAAACCCTTAACAAAACATATGTAGAGCTCATGGGCATATCATGCACACAATAATCATGGCAAAAATGACAAATAGCTAAATGGAGCAGCAGATCTGACAATTATCTCAAGTAGCCCTCTTCCAACAGCATTTCGGGCATCATGATGAACTCAAATGAAAATGATGCAATGGAATGAAATGATTTACTCTCTGAGACGAACATTTTGATATGCTATATGCCAAAAACGGAGCTACGGATGCAAAGTTATAGCATGAGGAAAAACGTAAAAAGTTAGGGTTTCGGGCGAGATTAGGTCAACCGAGATCTAGATCCAGATCCAGCCGGCACGGATCCCGAGGTTCGTCGGGGAAGGAGCTCGCCGGAGACGATGGACGCAGCGGCCGGAGGAGGAGGAACGGCGGCGGCGGGCGCCGGTGGCCGGGGCGACGAGGGGCGGAGGTGGCGGCCGGGCGAGGCGGCGGCGGTTGTCGACGCCGGCCTCGGTAGGCGTGGCGGGCGCGGGCGCCAGCGAGCGGCTAGGCGAGCGCCGGCGGAAGGAAGGCGGCGGCCGCGGCGGAGGTGCGGCGACCCGGGCGTGGGGAAGAAGATCCCGGGCGGCGCGGGCGACGATGGGCCTCGGGGGCCCGATCCGGGCCTCCCGGGCCGGAGCGGCGGCGATGTGGGCGCGAGGCGGCGGCGAATGGGGGCATGCCACGTGGCGGCGGTGCGGAAGTCGGACACGTCCGGCGCCGGCGGATGTTGTCTGGCGCGCGGAGGAAGACGGAGGCTAGGGTTTCGGGGGAGAGATCCGAAATTTCGGGAGTGGGTCTTTAAATAGAGGTAGAGGGAGCTAGGAGTGTCCAAATGAGGTGCGGTTTTCGGCCACGTGACCGTGATCGAACGCTCTAGATGATGGAGAGGGTTATGGTGGGTTTTCGGCCAACTTGGAGGGGTGTTGGGCTGCAACACACACGAGGCCTTTTCGGTCCCTCGGTTAACCGTTGGAGCATCAAACGAAGTCCAAATGGTACGAAACTTGACAGGCGGTCTACCCGTAGTAAACCAAGGCCGCTTGGAAAGTCTCGGTCCAATCCGGAAATGTTTAATCCCCACACACGAAAAAAGGTAGAAATGACCACCGGAGGAGAACGGAGCGCCGAAATGCAAAACGGACAACGGGGAAAATGCTCGAATGCATGAGATGAACACGTATGCAAATGCAAAGCACATGATGACATGATATGAGATGCATGACAACGACAACAACACACAGAGACAAAAACCCAAACCCAAGAAAATAAAATAACTTAAGGCCGGAAACGGCAAGAGTTGGAATACATATTGGGAAAGTTACATCCGGGGTGTTACATGCTCCACTTGCGCTGGAGAGGTCAGAACAGAGAAGGACTTGGGTCGCTGCGGATGGCGATGTCGACCATAGCCGGGCGCTCAACTGGGTGCACCATAGGACAAGTGGACCGACCGGGGAGGCTATATGGTGGCTAGGGGTTGCTCTAGTGGAGGAAGGAGGAGGGGAGGAGCTCGGCATTGCTCGAATTTGAGAGGAAGCCAACGGTGGTCATGGCAGCCAAGTGGGGCGAGGAGGGCTCCTCGAGCTTGATGGAGTGGTCGGGAGTGGTTCTTGGTTGTAGAGGGAATGGTTGGTGAGGCCGAGAGGCCGCGGGTATGTCTATTTATAGCCGAGGCATTGTCGTGCCCGAGGCGACGCGTGCGCCGCTCGCCGGAGCTTGTGGACACGCGGAGGGGAGGGGAGATGTGTCGAGAGGATCCACGGAGGAGTAGAGAGGCTCGGGCGTGTTTGAGAAGGAACGGGGATGGCGTGGCCAGGGCTGCCGTGTTGTGAGGAGGAAGAAAGAGGAGGGGGAGATGGTTCCAAAGCGAGCACGTGGCCTCTGCGGAGCTGCTAGACATGCTCCGGTGGTGCTTCCTCGATGAAGAGACAGTGGACGAGGGCCCCAGGCCCCATCTTCGGAGCTCGTCGGGTGGCATGCCAGCCGCATGGTCCGTGTGTGCCCGCAGCATTGACACGCAGTCTAGGCGGCCCAAGCTTGTGTGGCGGGTTGGTAACTCCCCCAGTAGCTGCTAGAAAGAAAATTAATGCAAAAAACAATTTAAACATCTTAAATGTTGTTATCATGATCCGGATGACATGCACAAGTTTTATGCGAATTTTATGAAAATGTTGGCATGAGCATGTTATGACGCATTTGGTCACCATGGCGGAAGAAAAGGGGTCCCACGGCAACTCGTTGAGATATCGGTGCAAAAGAAAGTGTGGGCTTGAAGATGTCATGCAAAAGATGGTGGGGTGATCCCGGTTACCGGGTTCCGACGTGACCACGACAAGGCAAATGAGGGATGTGCACGAAACAATTCAGACACGATGCAAACACGAGCATCTCATACAACACACATGCATTCATCCACGGGCAGTCGTCTCGGGGTTATACCTTCGAAGCGAGCATTTCGAAGAGGACGGGTTCGATGCCGCATAGATGCACAAGGGTCATCATGGGAAGGAGTCGTTCTCGCGATGATAGTTGAAGTAGTGGTACATGTTTCGTACTCATACACATTCCGTAGATGTTCGGGGTTGTAGTGAGGAACTTGACGTCCATGGGGTCTTCGAGAGTCAACGGTAGTGGTACACACGTTGTCGGGATACTTGTCAGTCCGATCTTGGTGTAGAAGTACATGGCAAACGTAGTGGTATTATGCGTCCATCGTCGAGGGACTTGCCGAAATTCTCAGAGCCGGTGTGCTTCTTCGGGCGCCGGTCTTGCCGGTAGGGTACTTGGCGAATCTGCGTAGTCCTACACGGGTCATAGTGGTACTTGGCAAATTCCACAGGGGCGGTCTTGGCGTGCAACGAGCAATGGCGCGATGTACAGCTGTAGCGGTGGTATTGGCATCCAGCGACAACAGTATAGGAAGGCAAGGGCATGGCCGATGGTGAGGTTGTAGTGGGCCTTTGGCGTGAACTCCGGCAACAGGACGACGGGGAACGGCGAGATCCGACGCGGAGAAGGTCGGGGCCAGCTGGACCTAGCTGGAGTAGGGGCGGAGGTAGCGGGGCGAGCTCGACGGAGGCACGACAAGAACTTGGCGCTCGATGCGGGGGCAACAGGGTCCTTCACAGCGGCGCGGCGGTCGTGGGAGGCCGGAGCACAGGCGGAGGAAGGGATCTGGCGAACGTGACGTCGAGGGCGAGCAAGGTCGAGGGCAGCAAAGCTCGGAGCAGGTCGGGGCTTTGTCCAGAGGAGACAGTGCCTCGGTGGCTGCAGCTGCTGGCTCCTAGAGCGGTGGAGCGGCGGGGACCGGCGAAGTAGCACCCCTGTGGTCGTGCTCGTGAGGATGAGGTCGGAGGAGGGGGCCGATACGAAGAAAGAGTGGGGATCAGTCGTGGGCAATGGGAGGTGGCGCTGCGGGAGGAAGCAGGGGATCAATAGGAGGGATACGAGTGGAGGGGAAAGGGGATCGAGGAGTTGACAGCGCTGAGGGGAATCGAGAGGGAGAGGTCGCGAGGAGGGCGTCAGGCTAGGGTTTAGGTGTGGCTGGGCCTAGGCGGGCCTGGCTGATGGGCTTTCTTCTTTCTCTCTCTCTCTTATTTTGTATAGTAGAAAAGCATCACATGGAAGAGAAAGGAAGAAAGTGTTAGGGAAAGAATTTGAGCATGGGGTTAATTTTCCCGAACTCATAAAAATGAGCTTGATCCAAGTAAACTATAAATGAGCATGTGTACGAAGATTGTATTCGAACTCATTTGAATTAAATTCAAATGAGTTTGAATAAAAAGTGGGCGTTTGAAAGGTCCAAAAATGGTGAGAATTTCATGGAGCTTGGAATAGTGATGAAATAATATATGGGCACCATTTGGAGACCAAACTTGAAGCAGAAAAGGCATGAAATCACTTTCCAAGTGTGTTTAAGGGTGACTCCGAAATAATGGAATATTTATTAGCTTCCTAAAAATATTGGGAGAATATTTTATAAAGAGAAATCACCATATTCATTACCTTGATTTAAATTGATCAATGATCTATGCAAATTATTTGGTTGATTTTGAAAAAACGGGGGTGCATGATGACATGATGCAATGCAAATGATGCTATCAAGAATTAAACAACGAATAAAACCCATGACGAGACTCGGAATCCATGAAAGGCATCTGGAGCGTTGGTCCCGGGCTATTACATGCCCCCAGACCTCATGGTGATCCCGGCAGGGCGCGACGACTCCCTAACCGGGTGCTCGCCTGCATCATCATCATCGTAGAGGCTGCGGAGGAGATCGCTTTGCCTCAGGGGAGAGGTCTCCCCCGCCCCCTCCAGGGTCGCCTCTGAGTCCTCGTTCCCCTCCTCCTTGGAGAGATCGCCGGAGGACACCGTCACCATGGAGCTAGGGGCTGGGAAGGCTGCTGTGGCACGAGCCCCCGCTTGTTGAAGACAGGCATGGCGACGGCCACCTTCTCCCCGTCATCGCGGCGGTACAACGGGAGATGTGCTTCTGGGGGGGCTGGTCCTTCCCGAGCAAGGTGCGCACGGCCTTGCTCAGCTCCTCGTCAGACAAGACATCCAGGCGCAACCAGAGGTCGTCTTCCGCACCCTTGAAGCTCCATAGGGGGCGTGAGTGCACATGGAGCGGAGCCAGGCACTGCGTCAGGAATTCCTTGATGATCATGGGCCCCATCAGCTTTTCTGCCTCTAGGTCAGCCGTCATCTTCTCAAGCAACCGCTCTGCCTAGGGGTCGGTGAGCTTCTCGTGGGCCCAACGGTCCTGCTTCGCCAGGAAGGCAGTCGGCAGCTCCAGCAAAGCGTGGGAGCGCTTGGCATCCATGAAGATCGACATATTCCAGAAGTCCTCCACCTTCTTCCCAGCCATCGAGATCGCGTTGCTCCCGTGTGCCGCGATGAAGCTGGCACACCCAGAGCATTGGCTGATGTATACTCGGAGGTAGAAGAGTGGCGGAATAGCGCAACGGAGGGCACCACCCCCACGAACGCCTCGTAGTAGAAGGCGAAGATAGACAGGAGGAGGATGGAGTTGGGATGAAGATGGAGGGAGCCCATAATGGTTGAGGATGGCTGATAACCCACAAGTATAGGGGATCGCAACAGTTTTCGATAAGTAAGAGTGTCGAACCCAACGAGGAGCTAAAGGTAGAACAAATATTCCCTCAAGTTCTATCGACCATCCATACAACTCTACGCACGCTTGACGTTCGCTTTACCTAGAACAAGTGTGAAAGTAGAAGTACTTTGTAGGTGTTTTCGGAAAGGCTTGCAAGAAAGTAAAGAGCACGAAAATAAAACTAGGGGATGTTAAGGTAAAGAAGCAACTAAAGTAAATATAGCGAGTGTGGAAAAGTGGTGGTAGGAGTTGCGAAATTGTCCCTTAAGCAATTGACTACTTTACTAGACCGATAGCAAGTATTATGTGGGAGAGGCCACTGCTAGCATGTCATCCCTGACTTGGAATTCAATGAACTTATGATTGGAACTATTAGCAAGCATCCGCAACTACTAATGTTCATTAAGGTAAAACCCAACCATAGCATTAAGATATATTGGTCCCCCTTCAATCCCATATGCATCAATTTCTATGCTAGGTTGAAGCTTCTGTCACTCTTGCCCTCCAATACATAGTCCTATCAACATACAACTAACCCTATGGTGTGATCCACACACACGCTCATATGATGGGCACCAAAGGACAGCAACATAACCACAAGCAAATTAAATCAATCATAGCAATTCATCAACCACCGATAGGACAACGAAAATCTACTCAGACATCATAGGATGGCAACACATCATTGGATAATAATATGAAACATAAAGCACCATGTTCAAGTAGAGGGTACAGCGGGTTGCGGGAGAGTGGACCGCTGTAGATAGAGGGGGGAAGGTGATGGAGATGTTGGTGAAGATGGCGGAGGTGTTGGTGAAGATCGCAGTGATGATGATGATGGCCACGGCGGTGTTCCGGCGCCACCGGAGGAGAGGGGGAGAGGGGCCCCCTTCTTCCTCTTCTTCCTTGACCTCCTCCCTAGATGGGAGAAGGGTTTCCCTTCTGGTCCTTGGCCTCCATGGCATGGGAGGGGTGAGAGCCCCTCCGAGATTGGATCTATCTCTCTGTTTCTCTCAGGTTCTGCGTTCTGTTCTGGCTCTGTTTCACCGTTTCGTATATATATGCAGATCCATAACTCCGATTGGCCTGAAACCTTCACCGTGATTTTTTTTCCGAATATTAGCTTTCTTGTGGCAAAATAAGAGCGTCAACCGCCTTACGGTGGGCTCACGAGGGTAGGGGCGCGCCCTAAGGGGGGGGCACCCCCCTGCCTCGTGACCACCTCGGGCACTGGTTCGCGTTGATTTTTCCTTCCAAATTTTCCATATTTTCCAAAAATAAGCTTCATCCGTTTTTATCCCGTTTGGACTCCGTTTGATAGGGATATTCTGCAATACCAAAAACATGCAATAGACAGGAACTGGCACTGGGCACTGGATCAATATGTTAGTCCCAAAAATAATATAAAAAGTTGGCAAAAAGTATATGATAGTTGAATAATATTGGCATGGAACAATCAAAAATTATAGATACGACGGAGACGTATCAATGGCGTAGAAGAAACTAGAGAAGGGGGAACCAGCCCAGGGAAGATGTTGTGCAGAAAGAAGGGGTAAAAGGTTTGAGCCCAGGCTTCCGGCTTGGTGGAGCTGTCCCGGAGTGCCGTCCCCCTCCCTCATTGCCGCTGCACGCTGTCAACGGGAGCACGGAGGAAGGTGCTTCTCCTCAACAATGGAGGACGTGCTCAGGGCCGGCTCCTCGAGCTTGATGGAGTGGTCGTGAGTGGTTCTTGGTTGTAGAGGGAGTGGTTGGTGAGGCCGAGAGGATGCGGGTATGTCTATTTATAGCCGAGGCATTGTCGTCCCCGAGGCGACGCGTGCGCCGCTCGCCGAAGCTTGTGGACACGCGGAGGGGAGGGGAGATGTGTCGAGAGGATCCACGGTGGAGCAGAGAGGCTCGGGCGTGTTTGAGAAGGAACGGGGATGGCGTGGCCAGGGCTGCCGTGTTGTGAGGAGGAAGAAAGAGGAGGGGGAGATGGTTCCAAAGCGAGCACGTGGCCTCTGCGGAGCTGCTAGACATGCTCCGGTGGTGCTTCCTCAATGAAGAGACAGTGGACGAGGGCCCCAGGCCCCATCTTCGGAGCTCGTCGGGTGGCATGCCAGCCGCATGGTCCGTGTGTGCCCGCGGCATTGACACGCAGTCTAGGCGGCCCAAGCTTGTGTGGCGGGTTGGTAACTCCCCCAGTAGCTGCTAGAAAGAAAATTAATGCAAAAAACAATTTAAACATCTTAAATGTTGTTATCATGATCCGGATGACATGCATAAGTTTTATGCGAATTTTATGAAAAATGTTGGCATGAGCATGTTATGACGCATTTGGTCACCATGGCGGAAGAAAAGGGGTCCCACGGCAACTCGTTGAGATATCGGTGCAAAAGAAAGTGTGGGCTTGAAGATGTCATGCAAAAGATGGTGGGGTGATCCCGGTTACCGGGTTCCGACGTGACCACGACAAGGCAAATGAGGGATGTGCACGAAACAATTCAGACACGATGCAAACACGAGCATCTCATACAACACACATGCATTCATCCACGGGCAGTCATCTCGGGGTTATACCTTCGAAGCGAGCATTTCGAAGAGGACGGGTTCGATGCCGCATAGATGCACAAGGGTCATCATGGGAAGGAGTCGTTCTCGCGATGATAGTTGAAGTAGTGGTACATGTTTCGTACTCATACACATTCCGTAGATGTTCGGGGTTGTAGTGAGGAACTTGACGTCCATGGGGTCTTCGAGAGTCAACGGTAGTGGTACACACGTTGTCGGGATACTTGTCAGTCCGATCTTGGTGTAGAAGTACATGGCAAACGTAGTGGTATTATGCGTCCATCGTCGAGGGACTTGCCGAAATTCTCAGAGCTGGTGTGCTTCTTCGGGCGCCGGTCTTGCCGGTAGGGTACTTGGCGAATCTGCGTAGTCCTACACGGGTCATAGTGGTACTTGGCAAATTCCACAGGGGCGGTCTTGGCGTGCAACGAGCAATGGCGCGATGTACAGCTGTAGCGGTGGTATTGGCATCCAGCGACAACAGTATAGGAAGGCAAGGGCATGGCCGATGGTGAGGTTGTAGTGGGCCTTTGGCGTGAACTCCGGCGACAGGACGACGGGGAACGGCGAGATCCGATGCGGAGAAGGTCGGGGCCAGTTGGATCTAGCTAGAGTAGGGGCGGAGGTAGCGGGGCGAGCTCGACGGAGGCACAACAAGAACTTGGCGCTCGATGCGGGGGCAATAGGGTCCTTCACGGCGGCGCGGCGGTCGTGGGAGGCCGGAGCACAGGCGGAGGAAGGGATCTGGCGAACATTATGTCGAGGGCGAGCAAGGTCGAGGGCAGCAAAGCTCGGAGCAGGTCGGGGCCAGCCATGGCGTCGGGGCTTTGTCCAGAGGAGGCAGTGCCTCGGCGGCTGCAGCTGCTGGCTCCTAGAGCGGCGGAGCGGCAGGGACCGGCGAAGTGGCACCCCTATGGTCGTGCTCGTGAGGATGAGGTCGCAGGAGGGGGCCGATACGAAGAGAGAGTGGGGATCAGTCGTGGGGAATGGGAGGTGGCTCTGCGGGAGGAAGCAGGGGATCGATAGGAGGGAGACGAGTGGAGGGGAAAGGGGATCGAGGAGTTGACAACGTTGAGGGGAATCGAGAGGGAGAGGTCGCGAGGAGGGCGTCAGGCTAGGGTTTAGGTGCGGCTGGGCCTAGGTGGGCCTTGGGAAAATAGGCGGGCCTGGCTGATGGGCTTTCTTCTTTCTCTCTCTCTTATTTTGTATAGTAGAAAAGCATCACATGGAAGAGAAAGGAAGAAAGGGTTAGGGAAAGAATTTGAGCATGGGGGTTAATTTTCCCGGACTCATAAAAATGTGCTTGATCCAAGTAAACTATAAATGAGCATGTATACGAAGATTGTATTCGAACTCATTTGAATTAAATTCAAATGAGTTTGAATAAAAAGCGGGCGTTTGAAAGGTCAAAAAATGGCGAGAATTTCGTGGAGGATGGAAAAGTGATGAAATAATATATGGGCACCATTTGGAGACCAAACTTGAAGCAGAAAAGGCATGAAATCATTTTCCAAGTGTGTTTAAGGGTGACTCCAAAATAATGGAATATTTATTAGCTCCCTAAAAATATTGGGAGAATATTTTATAAAGAGAAATCACCATGTTCATTACCTTGATTTAAATTGATCAATGATCTATGCAAATTATTTGGTTGAGTTTGAAAAAACGGGGGTGCATGATGACATGATGCAATGCAAATGATGCTATCAAGAATGAAACAACAAATAAAACCCACGACAAAACTCGAAATCCATGGAAGGCATCTGGAGCGTTGGTCCCGGGCTGTTACATGCCCCCAGACCTCATGGTGACCCCGGCAGGGCGCGGCGACACCCTAACCGGGTGCTCGCCGGCATCATCATCATCGTAGAGGCTGCGGAGGAGATCGCTTTGCCTCAGGGGAGAGGTCTCCCCCGCCCCCTCCAGGGTCACCTCTGAGTCCTCGTTCCCCTCCTCCTTAGAGAGATCGCCAGACGACACCGTCACCATGGATCTAGGGGGCTGGGAAGGCTGCTGCGGCACGAGCCCCCGCTTGTCTAAGACAGGCATGGCGGCGGCCACCTTCTCCCCGTCATCGCGGCGGTACAACGGGAGATGGGCTTCTGGGGGGCCCTGGTCCTTCCCGAGCAAGGTGCGCACGGCCTTGCTCAGCTCCTCGTCAGACAAGACATCCAGGCGCAACCAGAGGTCGTCTTCCGCACCCTTGAAGCTCCATAGGGGGCGTGAGTGCACATGGAGCGGAGCCAGGCACTGCGTCAGGAATTCCTTGATGATCATGGGCCCCATCAGCTTTTCTGCCTCTAGGTCAGCCGTCATCTTCTCAAGCAACCCCTCTGCCCAGGGGTCGGTGAGCTTCTCATGGGCCCAACGGTCCAGCTTCGCCAGGAAGGCAGTCGGCAGCTCCAGCAGAGCGTGGGAGCGCTTGACATATTCCAGAAGTCCTCCACCTTCTTCCCAGCCATCGAGATCGCGTTGCTCCCGTGTGCTGCGATTAAGCTGGCGCACCCAGAGCATTGGCTGCTGTATACTCGAAGGTAGAAGAACTGGCGGAATAGCGCAACGGAGGGCACCACCCCCACGAACGCCTCGTAGTAGAAGGCGAAGATAGACAGGAGGAGGATGGAGTTGGGATGAAGATGGAGGGAGCCCATAATGGTTGAGGATGGCTGATAACCCACAAGTATAGGGGATCGCAACAGTTTTCGATAAGTAAGAGTGTCGAACCCAACGAGGAGCTAAAGGTAGAACAAATATTCCCTCAAGTTCTATCGACCATCGATACAACTCTACGCATGCTTGACGTTCTCTTTACCAAGAACAAGTGTGAAAGTAGAAGTACTTTGTAGGTGTTTTCGGAAAGGCTTGCAAGAAAGTAAAGAGCACGAAAATAAAACTAGGGGCTGTTAAGGTAAAGAAGCAACTAAAGTAAATATAGCGAGTGTGTAAAAGTGGTGGTAGGAGTTGCGAAATTGTCCCTTAAGCAATTGACTACTTTACTAGACCGATAGCAAGTATTATGTGGGAGAGGCCACTACTAGCATGTCATCCCTGACTTGGAATTCTATGAACTTATGATTGGAACTATTAGCAAGAATCCGCAACTACTAATGTTCATTAAGGTAAAACCCAACCATACGCAATCCCGTATGCATCAATTTCTATGCTAGGTTGAAGCTTCTGTCACTCTTGCCCTCCAATACATAGTCCTATCAACATACAACTAACCCTATGGTGTGATCCACGCGCGCGCTCATATGATGGGCACCAAAGGACAGCAACATAACCACAAGCAAATTAAATCAATCATAGCAATTCATCAACCACCGATAGGACAACGAAAATCTACTCAGACATCATAGGATGGCAACACATCATTGGATAATAATATGAAGCATAAAGCACCATGTTCAAGTAGAGGGTACAATGGGTTGCGGGAGAGTGGACCGCTGTAGATAGAGGGGGGAAGGTGATGGAAATGCTGGTGAAGATGGCGGAGGTGTTGGTGAAGATCGCGGTGATGATGATGATGGCCACGGCGGCGTTCCGGCGCCACCGGAGGAGAGGGGGAGAGGGGCCCCCTTCTTCCTCTTCTTCCTTGACCTCCTCCCTAGATGGGAGAAGGGTTTCCCCTCTGGTCCTTGGCCTCCATGGCATGGGAGGGGCGACAGCCCTCCGAGATTGGATCTATCTCTCTGTTTCTATCTGGTTTTGCGTTCTGTTCTGGCTCTGTTTCACCGTTTCGTATATATATGGAGATCCGTAACTCCAATTGGCCTGAAACCTTCACCGTGATTTTTTTCCGAATATTAGCTTTCTTGCGGCAAAAGAAGAGCGTCAACCGCCTTACGGTGAGCTCACCAGGGTAGGGGGCGCGCCCTAAGGGGGCGCCCCCCGCCTCGTGACCACCCCGGGCACTTGTTCGCGTTGATTTTCCTGCCGAATTTTCCATATTTTCCAAAAATAAGCTCCGTCTGTTTTTATCCCGTTGGACTCCGTTTGATATGGTTATTCTACGAAACCAAAAATAGAATGAAATGTGCTCAGATTTGGTGGAGGAAAGTTACAAAGGTTGGAGCATGTCCTGGTAAATTTTCTGCAATTATGGAGCAATATAAGATATAAGTTCTTCACAAACTAATATACGATTAGAATCAAAGATTGGGGGTGTGCTCACCACGAGGATGGAATCTTGAATATTTTTACAAATACAAGGTCAATATGGACCAAAGGAATTATGAGAATTTTGTGGGAATTTTGGGAAAGACAGAAATATAGGTTACTTCACAACCTGGGGAAAAGAAGGTTATTCCTTTAATAGACAAAGGAATAATCCTAGAAATAAAGATCGGGTTGGGCTAGGATGGAAATGACATGATCTTAGTATGGTTTTGAGAGTGACAAGCCACTTGGGAGAAGAATATGAGATGATCTTCCCAAGTATCAAGATCACATAGCCAGACAAAGAATCCAAATCAAACTCCAAAGAAATCAAAAAGAAAAAGAAAGGGCCAAAATTCAGGGTGTCAGAAACCTACCCCCCTTAAGAAAGTTTCGTCCTCGAGATTACGTTGCTCAGGGAACAAGTGTGAACATTCTGACTTAAGAAAACCGTTTCATCTTGGGTATCCTTTTCCTTTATCCTTCTGTCCCTATTGAATTTCATATGACATGATTACCTTGCTCCAGGGTGGTTTGCTTCACCGTACCCAACATTCTGACAAGTCTTTCTTCATATATTCATCATTATGTTGGCTCAAATTATTTTAGGTATGCTGGCTCAGTTGATATATTATCATGACTGCAGTATGTGCTCTTCCCACAAGTTCGGGAGTGACATTCTCTTATCCAGCACTGATAGTACTCAATAGATTTGTGAAATTTTTCGCTCGGTGGACACGAAACCTTTTAATCCTTGCATTGGGTTACTCAAAATAGAAGCATGTCCTCTAGGTTCAAAACAATGTTGAGAATCATACCCGTTCTCTTGGCGGAATCTGACTACTTGCAGGGAGTTCTGAATCATTTTGGCCGGCTCCACTGTCTTGAGTATCAAATCCGTACCAAACATTGGATTGTCGCCTGTCGTGATCAGTATATAGGAGTATTACCTTATAACAATAGCTTATGGAGACTTGAGTAATGGTGGTTCTGGCGGAAGAATCTTGTTCACGGCAGGCTATCATTTTGCTAGTTTCCATATGTGAGACACATTATATGAGCATGTTATTTAGCATTTCGATTACTCGTTATGTCGGTATACCCATATGTGGGTAGTAGGTCGTGCAATGTTATAACACGATCGTTGAAGTGAAGCTGTTGAGCTAGCTAAGGAATCTTTGATATGCAATGGCAGACTTGAATATCCCATACTGACACTCCTAAGCATATGCAGCTGGCTGAGCTGGTTGGGCATAATACGAGGTCCTTACGGAATAGAGAAGACCTCTTGGGTGTATAGCCGTGGTGATTGATACAAAACCAGACTGTCCTGGGTATCCGCACCATGTTGTTCATGCAACAATTATCATATATGTATTGCCAGTCTTGGTCCTTCATTATTGTTGTCTTTTTCTGAATCTTATGCCAGAAGAGCTTGGCCATATAAATTGTTCGCGTGACCACAGGTGCTATCAGGTGCAATATTCCGGTAATCATACCTTATCCTTGTTGATGTTTCATGTCATATGGGACATATATCAGGTTCACATGTACTTGTATAGAGCTCATTGTTGCCGTCAACCATACAAGACAGTGAAAAAAGTTTATGATATCACTTTGACGGGTGTGAGGAAACTGACCTTGATAACCAATGCCAAGATTGTTGTCCCAATGTTATCTTACCTCATAGTTTGTCAGTCCTTGCATCACACTGAGGTGTATAACTGGCTTTCTTCCTCTTGCATAACTCATGTGGTTGTTGGATTCTTACCGTGCTTGCATCATCATATGAGTGACTGGGATGACCTTGGCAACATGCTCACAGTATATATGGAAGTATGTGTAGCCGAGCATTTGACTCTTGAGGTAGACACTTGTGTCTTGACTAGATCATGTTTTGACCTAACTGCTGTGGGCTTGACTCTTGAGATGTAGTGCCAACTCACTGTGTACGTACTTGTATCAATGTTGCCAACCGTTTTTAGCGCCATACTTACGAAGATTGGATAGCTTGTGTTGGAAACTATCGATAGTATCATGCTGATGAAGGTTGGATATCTTATGCTCGAAGCTTTTGCTGTGGTAGCATGCTGAACAAGACTGAGTATCATATCTCAGAAGCTTTCCTTCTAGTTTCTTATTGGGAAATATTTATTGCCTTATGCCAGAAGCTTTCTATGGTAGCTTGACTGAGTTTCTTACACTGGAAGCTATCCATATGTCGTACCGAGGAAGACTAAGGAACCTTGTGTCGTAAGCTTCTCTGGTAGCGTGCGGAGGAAGACTGGGTTGCTTACACTAGAAACCTCTCTCTGGGATATGCGGAATGAATGCCATATATTGATATCCTTTATATACCTGATTTTGATTACTTGTATGAAAGGAATTTGCTAGAATATCCTTCCTGCTGAGTACTAGATACACGTCACATTCTAGCTTGCTTCCGGGCATAACATGTTTGAAATTTTACTCAAGCGGAACCAAACTTCGTATATGATCCATACCGTTCACTCGAAATATATGGTTGGTCTTGCACACAATTTATCTTCCTGCTGGTTCATTACCGTTGTAATGGTTCCACACTGAGGTAGACTTGATGCTGATTGTCAATCCAGAATATCAGTTTTGTTCAAATCAGATATTTTGAATATAATGCAGTTGACTGAGAATTCCATACTGTTTAGCTAAGCTTCCAAATATTTAAAATCATCATTGATTATTCGATTCTAGTGGTGGTTCGATGAGTAACATACATAAGGGAAATAATGTAACACCAAAGGCCCAAAGAAATAATCAAAAGAAATGACTTAAACAAAAGCACACAAGGCATCAAGATTACATACAAGAAACATCACATTTTACTTCTATTTACAACAATATGCATGCCTACTTAAGCACACAAATTTTGCGAGAACTCCGGTACTACAATCTAATATATATGCTGTGGTGGTTTGCACGAAGGTGGACCCACGTGTGAAAGGTTGGTGTAAACAGAGCTACAACAAGTGTTGGCTTAACACCAATTGCATCTCTGACTAGCTCGGCAATGCAGACGTATTCGGTGATCATGTAGTGGGACACGGATGTCATGACCACATCATCATCAACGTATGGAAGGGAACCGTACTCGTCCAAGGAATGGGTGATAGAGTAGGATAGCGGTGGAAAGCAGGGCCTACTAGCATTGCCCTTTTCTGGTAACAAAGACCAGTAAGGGTTGCCAGAGAGGCGAGGTGAATGGTAAGATCCAATGTAGAAACATGTCTACCATCGAAATGATAGGTGTGGCTGGCCGAAAGATATTGGCGCGATCCCTAAGCACTATTCCTGGAAGTGTTCGACACCACGTGGTACCTCAGCATCAGTCCGTTGGGATAGGGATGATGCCAAACACCGAAAAGCAGTTTTGCAAAGCAGGAGGGTGCAAGGGCTGTGTTGTAGGGGATCGAAACCGATGCCACCTACACTCACAAGATCAATCATTAGCGACAAGAAAATAAGTCTATATGCATGCTAGGCAACAAACATATGCAGCAAACTCTATACTACCGGTTTCTAATGCTCGCGCTGACTAGGGCGTCCTATAGACAGACCAGCTCTGATACAGAAGCATGTGGCATAGATCAAATGAGCTCTTATTACAAAAATATGGGTACAAGGGTTCGGATATTACAAAGTTTTACATAGGCATGGTGGCTACACCCGCTGTTGGGGATATAACTATTGGGTGTGGCCCAAAATGGTGTTGTGTGATGTTTGAATAACCAATTTCACAATTTTGATGTGGCATGTGCCTTGGAAACCAAAAAGTCCCGACAGTGAGTGACGTGTACTTGTTCACTGACACGTACGTATAGTATATATGCTAGTCCTCTCCCACCTCTTCGACGCGTACTATATACCACCATCACACAAACAATAAAGATTCTACCTTGCTGGTCAAATTAACCTCACAGCTGGCTGTTCGTCAAAGTGATGGACGACGACCTCGCGAGCCTACAGAAAGCGTCACATGCGAGTATCGAGTGTCGTGTAGGACAACCATGGACTACATGTGGCAAAAACATTTATGTATGACAGGGTTGTGTAATGTTTTAAATAACGATTTCACGACTCTGATGTGGCACCGGCCTGCCTAACAAAACGGCCAACCAACACGGTGGCTCACAACTCGTAGTGTACTGCGAGCCACCCACCACCCCCAGACGCACAAACCCACACACACACCGCGAATCTACCGCAACTACGATGCATGTTAAATTAATTATCCCACGGTGAACATACATGTTACCAAAGGAGGGATGTTTTAATTTCAAAAAAATCACAGAGATCATTAAGACGTTTTAGTACATTGATTGATTGGTTTTCTACGGGTATAATGTGCAAATATCAAATTTGAGGTACATGCACATGTGACAGTGCACCTAAAATTGCAAAAACACATGTGTCTCACTGGGTCCATGTTTACTCCCCGTGCAACAAATTTCAAACATTGAGAATCTTGATTTTTAATTTCTAGTACATCCAAAACTTATCTAAAGTTCATGAAACTTATCTTCTTGTCATATGGACACCAATACAAAGTGGCATTGTACTTTTTTTTGTCAAATTTGGGACCAGTTTTGATGTAATCTTTATCTAATTACAGACGGGAGATTATTAATAATTGGGAAGCAATATCCCAAATGGATTATCTATTGGAACCGTGAGCGTCAGACCAACAACGGATACGTGCCATGCTTCGGTTAAGCGATAAAGCGGCAGCATTAATCATCCAAATAGAAAAACAATATAAGTGTTGCCACGTGACCCGTGTGGCATGCGAGCAGGCGTGAGTTGACGGGACGCGTCCGCCGCATAAGCAAACGGGGAGGGGTGTGTGTAGGTGTGTGAATTGACGGAGGTGTGCTCGCTGACAGTGTCATCGGGAGGTGTGCGAGTAGCTGTGTGAAACTTTGGTAGGCATGCTAGTAGTCCGGTCCGCAGGCTCACCGGGAGGCGAGCCATCGGTTTGATCGTCGCCCGCCTTTTCTCCCACAACTCCCAAAAACCCTCACCCGCCCAATTCAAAAAAGAAAAAAGAAAACCCTCACCATCCCCACGTCACAAAAACCCTCACCCCGCTCGCCACCCCCTCGGCCCCTCCAGTATGTTCCCATTCCCACCCGCACAAGCTCCTCCACGTCTATGCCATGGCACCACCTATCGCAGCGGTAAATACTTAGCTCGACGTCTGCCGCCGCCGCCGGGCTGCCGGCAAAGCCCATCGCATTTCGCCACTTCAACTTTGCCGCCGCCTATCGCCATCGACTTTCTCAGCACTGCTCGCGGTCGACCCAGCTTCGCTCGGTTGGGGAATCTGCTGTACTGAGGGTTCTTTCTCATGGACGACAAGGTAACTAGTTTAATGAGATATTATCTCATCTCTTATCCCAGTGCATCTGCCTCCTTTAATCACCCGGTGGAAAATCGCTGTGAATTCATTTTCATTCGAGCCGATTTGAGGGTTTTGTTTCATTCATAGAATGTACAGTGCTCTGACACTTCAGGACTTTGCGACCATCGCTAGTGATTCCATCTCTCTGTACCAGAAAACTTGAGCAGGCGCAGTATGTTCAATCTCACCCTAAATCGGTTGGCATGGCCTACTTTCCTGAAAATATTATAAGTATTGCTACATTTGGATAAAAGGTGCCACATTGTCAAGACCCCGATTCCAACTCACATCGATCTAGCCGGTAACACCTCATATCACTTTGCGGCCTCACGCACGGTATTCCCACGGGTGTCGCCTTACCATGGCCCGGGACCGTTTGCGCCTTTTGGCTCACGTATATGATAGTGTCGCTAGCATCCATATGATAGAGAACCGGGCCGACATGGCTAGTCGTGAACCCAAAGCGGCACTAACCTATGGGGACAGGCATACATGAATCACATCGAGCATGTCGGTCAGCAGCGTGTGAATCCGGGCTGTAGCACTGGGCTAACAGGACTCCGGGAAACCAGGCTGTAGCAGGCTAGGCAGGACTCCGGATGTCACCGCATGACATTTCCCCGAAGGGACAGACACAGGAACGAAGTGAAACACATGCCGGCCAGTCAAGTGTCCTGAGTAGTAGTGCTGGGCTAGCAGGAGTCCGGTGAACCGGGCTGTAGCGGACTACTATGGCTCATGGAAGCACTAGACTACATTTCCCCATAAGAGAGGCTGCCAAGGATAAACAACTAGATTGTCGGATCCCACACATACCAAGCATTTCAATCATACACACAATATGCTCGATATGTGTAAATACAACATGGCATCACAACATAACTCTACAACTCAAGTATTTATTCCTTAGGCTCCAAGGAGCAAGATATTACAAACATGGGTCTCATGACCCAACAATCACAGCATACAAATCAAGCACATGCGAAAGCTTAACATGTCTGAGTATAGACATCTACAAATGGAAAAAGGGGGAGGTATCAAGCTAACATCGAAGTCCACGCGGAACTACTAGCAAGACTGAAGTCTCTCTCTGCAAAACATAAATTAAGCAAACGTGAGTACAAAGGTACTCAGCAAGACTTATATCAGAACTAGCTACATATGCATCGGTATCAACAAGGGGGGGTGGTGGAGTTTGACTGCAGCTAGCCAGCTTTGACTCAGTGGCTAACCTGAACTACGACTGCAAGCAACTCTTTTGAGGTGGCACACACGAGTCCACATATTCACCATTCAATACAGCACTATGGAACTGCTCCCGTCTCCCTATGGTAAGGCCATCCATAGCACTCACACTTATCTTGCGAGTTTTAGAGTATCCACTTTCACTTGTCTATGAACTATGCAAGGGGTCCAAGTTTCCATATCCGAGGAATCCGGCTATTCGAATAGATAATGATAACCTGCAGGGGTGTACTTCTTCACACACGCTTCCACCACTTACCATCATTTACACGACATGTACTCAGCAACCTTCAAGCGGAAGCCCAACGAGGGTGTCGGCCATGGCCTACCTAAACACTCAAGTCTCTAGTCCAGGTTTATCACCTATCCAGGTTCCATCCGCAGGGAGTCCGGCCGAGGTTTCCACATACGGCCCCGAATGATGTGTACAGAGTTCCGAGACACCAAACGGGCGCCCGGCATGCCCGGCCACGGTGTATCTACCGCAACATAGCCCACCCCTGGGGTCAGCGCTACACACGGCCGCCAACACATATCCTACAAACACCAGAAACTAGTTGCAACTCCTGGACAGAGGACAAGGGTGATCAAGAAGCCAAGAGGGTCCATTGGTTTCGGGCCCAATGCGAGGTAGTAACTGTTTCATGGATCAAAAACACAGAACTCAGTTCCTGAGGCCGGTTTTAATGAGACAACCCACCATGTACTCCTACATGGCCTCTCACCGCTACCTTTACCAAATCCTGTTCACACACTTAGCCCTCAATAGTAGGACATGTTTACACACCTCCAATTCATCCCCGATGAATCAGACCTGACTCAACTCTAAGCAGTAGCAGGCATGGCAAACAAGCATGAATGAGTAGGCACATCAGGGCCCAAACAACTCCTACTCATGCTAGTGGGTTCCATCTATTTACTGTGGCAATGACAGGTCATGCAGAGGATAAGAGGTTCAACTACCGCAGCAAGTAACAGAGGAATCATGTTGTCCTAATGCAGTAAAAGAGAGCAGGAGCGAGAGAGTGGGATTGTATCGGAATGAACAAGGGGTTTTTGCTTGCCTGGCACTCCTGAAGATAACATAGTTCTTCATCGGTGTCATCGATCTCATCGTCGAAACCACGTCTATCGAGAGGGGACAAATACCGGCAATAGAGAAAGAAACACAATCAATGCAATGCACAATATGATGCATGATCATGACATGTCAATATGCTGTGGTTCTAGCTAATGCAACTAGCTACATGTTAAATGGAGTTGGTTTGAACCCTAGGTTCAAATTCAAACTCCATATGTGAAATTCAAATGCCATTTAATTGATTTGACCTGATCAGCAGGTATAAGTTGATCTAACATGCATGAAAGTGGTACAGATGGATAGATTAGATTTTTCTGATCATTTTTCATATATAAATTATTTCATTCTGAGCTACGGTTGATTTTCTATGATTTTTAGAAGTTTTGGCTATTTTCTGGAATTTCCTGTAAAAGAATAAAACCAGAAAATAAGTTACTGCGTCAGCATGATGTTGTGGTGATGTCAGCAGGTCAAAGCCGATGATCCAGGTCAACCCTGACCTGTGGGTCCCGTCTGTCAGTGGTTAGTTAAGCTAACTAAATTTAGTTAGCATTAAACTAACATTAACCGAGTTTAGTTAGCGGCATGGGTCCCACAAGTCAGTGAGTCAGGGGAGGTCAAACCCCCTGCTTAGCGTGGTCAAACCCGGGTCAACTAGGTCAACACCTGCCGGCGACTTGACGCCGGTGAGGCGAGACACGGCGGAGAGCTGCGGGTTTCCTCCTCCGGCGACCAAATGGCCGGCGGAGGGCGTCTACGTGATGCGGGCACTCGTCCGCGTCGAGTAATGGCAGCGGCTGGGCCTGAGATGGCCGGAGTCGTCACTAGCGTCGACCTTGGCGGTCGCCGGAGCTCGGGCGAGCTCGGGGTCGACGCTACGGTGGCCGGGGAGGCTCGTGCGAGGCACCTACGTGCTCTACGCAGCGCGGGGAGGGAGCTAAGCACGATGGCCGGGCCGCTAGGTGGACGGAGGCACGTCGGCGGCGGTCACAGGCGGCGGCGGGTTTCGGTCATCGGCGAAACGGCGACTAGAGCTAGCAAACGTCGCGGAGACAAGGGGGACACGGTGTAGAAGCTCACGGGGATCGTGTAGGGCTGGTCTTCGAGCTCAGGGAGGGGCCGGAGCAAGCGGGGCGGCGATGGTGATCTCGGCGGACCGAGGTTGAAGAAGACGGCGTGGCCGGCGTTCGAGGGCGTCCGGCGGAGCGTGGCTCGGTGAGGAGGTCGAGGACGAAGTGCCGGAGCTTCTGGGCGCGTCGGTGAGGCGTGGGGTGGCCGGTGGCCGCGGTGGAGCTCGTCGGCGGCGACGACTGCGTTCGGTCGTGCTCGGGGAAGGAATAGAGGGCGAGGGAGAGAGCAGAGAGTGAGGGAGAGGAGCGAGGGGTCACGGGGTGTCTCCGTGGTGTGGCTAGAAGGTCCCGGGAGGAAGCAGGAGGTGGCCAGGGGCGAGCGCGCGCGACAGCGAGCTGCTCCTACTGGCAGGAGGAAGACGACGCGGTGGGGTGGTGGTCTGAGCTCTCTACGGTGCTGGGCCATAGCTGGGCCGACTAGGTAGGCTACACAGTGAGGCCAGGTAAGTTTCTGCTTCTTTCCTTTCTGTCTGTTTCAATTCTGTTTTTCTGTTTTTGTTTAATATTTGCCACTGTTTGCAAATTCACATGAACTAAAACAGTGCCAAACTACTCTGATTGTTTTTATGCACATACTTTGGACTAGGCCAGATGTACATAAAATAACTCAGGGTTATTTGAAATGTATTCCATATATTAGGAATATAATTCCAAATTCAAATAAAATATGATTTAAAATGAGTGCCAGAAATTATTCTTTAAAAATGTTCATTATTTTTGGTTTGGGTCTAAGCCCTTGCCAAAAATACCAGACATTAATGAAGAGCATTTTTGGTTCATTGAATGCATTTTTTAAAGCTGGACCTATTTGGATTTTTAAGGTGCTAGGGTTTGATCACCCCCATTTCAGGTTTCCAATAAATTTAGACATGATGCATGGATGATTATGCAACTACTTCCAAACAAACTCTAGGGCTGTGACACACATGCACCATATACGTCAAAGGGGATTTTCTCCTCTTCTTTCTATATTAGGCAAATTAATTATGTATTGTTCTTTCGAATACTCTCATTTTTCCATGACATCATCTTTACCCTATCTGTTTAATTATAGATTTTTGTTCTTCAATTTCAACTGTTGTACAGTTATCTCAATTTGGGCCCATATTTGCATGTTACCATATTTTTTTAATAATCCTACCATTTTCTGCAAAACATCCCTCGCTATGCAACAGATTATGTAGTGCACAATTTTTCCCTTTACATAGATCAAGGCTCCATGGATGTCATACTGCACAGAAACCATGAATTTACAATCGTTGCTACAGTAAGACTTGATGAACATGGTGACTCCTATTTTGGTACTCGCTTTTGGAATGAAATTGCAAAGTTTTATGTACTGAAAGCTGGCACTAAAATTGCAATGCACATAAAAGGGCCTGGTCATGAGATATATGCTAACTTTCTCGACAAAATCAGCCGTCCAGACTTTGTTTGAAGTAAGTTTTCTTTTCAACTATCTGAATATGTTGACTTACCCCGCAATGTCAAATGAATTGTGTAGTATTTAAGAAACCAATTGTTATTCCCTTTTCTTACTATATTCCTACCTAATAACTTCTAGTTACCAATACACTTTTCTATTGCCCTGTTTTAACTAAATATTCCCTGCACTCCCATTTCTATCAGAAAGCGCCACTAACAAGGTGACTCCAGAGGTGCAGAACGGGGCTGCCAACAAGCGGAGGCGGGGCGAGCTAGAACCGCAAGCGACTCTAGCAGGCCTAGACTTAATCAGCTGCCTCCCCGATGATATGTTGATAGTCATCATCTCCATCCTCCCAATCAAATATGGGGAGCGGACAACCCTCCTTTCCCGGCGGTGGCGCCCCATATGGAACTCCAGCCCTCTCGACCTCATCGACACGCACGAGCTCTACCATGTCTATCGCAAAAGCTTGGATGCATTCTCCAAGATCGTCGGCAGTCACCTTGGCCTAACCAAAGGCCTTAGAATGGGCAAGTCCCATTCCAACGGTAAGGACTAAGCCAAGCTTGATGACTGGTTCTGATCACCCGCCCTAGATCAGCTCGAGGAGCTCACTTTTGATGACGGGCATATGCGGTCGCTGCCAACGTCTGGACTCCACCTCGTGCCCGCACTGTGCATCACCAAGTTCAGGAACTGCCATTTCCCGCCCCTTAATGACGCGTCCGCTTGTATTCTACCATGACTGAAGCACCTCGAGCTCGTCGCCATCTGCCTCTCAAAGGGTGACATGGAGCGCTAACTCCTTGGCTGTACTGCACTCGAGTACCTTCGTCTTCAGGCGATCAATGGGTCAAGTACCTTCCACATCACCTCCATAACTCTCTGGACTATTTATGTGTGTTGCTGGTGCGGCAGGAAGACATCCCAAGATGTGTACCACGGTATGGTCATCTAGGACACAGCTGCACTTGAGAGATTACTTGTAGTTGATCAAGAAGGTCCAACAAGGATCAATATCATTTCTGCGCCAAAATTGACAGTGGTGGGCTACTCGTCTGACAAATGCTCCGAACATGTTATTGGATCCACATCCGTTCAGGTACAACAACCGCCTTCTACCTCTCCTTCTACAAATTAACATTATTTCTAATTTTGAAGATGTTCGTTCGTCTGTCATCCACATCTGAATGTTATTGCTTGATCCATTATTTCTCCTTTGGATTCATATGTACAAGTTATCTTAGGGAAATTTTCATCCACTCCAACCTCTTTTGAAGAAGGCTACATTTTTCTAGAATGTAATCAAATGCCCATGTTAATCATGTCAGATCGAAGATGGCATGTTAGTGCATTTTACAAATCCTGCAAAACAAATAGCTAGGCCTGTAGTGATGTTCAAAACTGCAAGTTGGCACTAACACGTTTTCTTAATTTGCAGATAAGATTAGGCCTAGTGGTGGATAATGTGATACAATATAATAATCACGTCGAATGCCTAGATCTGCATCTCACAGAAATTACTTTGAACTCCTACCGAGGGACCTTACCAGAGATTATATTCGCCAGGTTCTTTATTCTCAGAGCAAGGGTGCTGAAGGAAATAAGGTTTGCCCTACATTTATTTCGCAAAAATGAATGGTTTGTTGATCAGCGCCGGCGCCTACGGCAGAATGGAGTAGGCTCCAAAAAAGCTGAATTTCATTTTGGAAGTTCAGATGGTAGAGTAATCGAAAGTCATCGTGTCAACCCCATACATGACTTCTTAGTGGCTGACCCTTTTGCAAAAATTGTGAGGTTTCGAAGCCAGACTTAGAAGCGGTGATATTAGTTTGAACCTCTCTAATATCCATGTTCAGCGGATTAGTGCGAGCATTTGCAGCTGATGAGCTGAATTTCATTTCTAATATCAGTTTGAACCTTGTAATCTTCGAATTTGAGCCATATAACTCTAGAATTTGAATCTTGTAACATTTCGAGCTTTTGTGGTACAATCATTGAAACGGCATAGTATGAGACTCGTATATTGCTAGCACTATTTTGAACTTAATATGCAATGGTCTTAGATTTTATTAACCATTCTCGAATCAGTTTACCTTGTCGATCTCACACCACACGATCTGTATAGCTAACTCGACTGCAATCTTCTACATTATTACACATAGTTGGTTTCTTCCACCGTGTGCACTGTAGAGCGCAGAATTAATTATCGCACTTGAGAGTCCATCATCACCCTTCTGTGTAACTTTGACCTCATCACCCAAGGGTAAACTTATGACCGAAGTCATTCCACACACTTCATTTTTACAAAGCTTTTTGCCAATAAATGCCCACGATTTGTCCCTCTTCTAGCCGACGCATGGCCAAACTAGCCAGGCGGGAATCTTGTGCGGTAAACAGCGCGATACTGCGAGAACAGACTCACCAATGATACATTTGGCGCCTCTTCGAGCCGACGCGTGCGGTGCAGTGTTGTCAAGCATGCACTGGAATCCTCCACTATGAACGCCGTGACAAAACATGAAGATCACAGGCCGGCCCCATTTATTATAGCGGCCATTTAACCTACCCTTGTGTCTCTTCAACCTTTCGATCGCGCCCCACCATTGCAAGAAGCACAACCACCATGAGAAATTCTTAGCGGGTATCCTGCGCGGCTCCAATGGCGCTCCGAGTGGCTGCCGATGACGAGCAGCAGTTCACCATGTGTGCCGTGGTGGACACCCACAGAAGGTTCATGGACCACTTGGTGGTGTACACCAACAACCCGGTCTAGGTGGAGCACTCCATCCACATCATGGAGTTGTTGCTTGCCGTGAAGAAGTACAAGGTGGTCGGGTTCGACCTCGAGTATACCCGCGTTCATGCCGGGTCTCGTCCCAAGGTCGTCGTTGCCTAGATGTGCGTGCGCCACCACGTCCCCATCTACCACTACTACCTAGCCACAAGGCCTTGCGAGCATTTCACCAGGTTTGTCAACATCCCCCACTACATGTTTGCTATGGTGGACATCACCAACGATGTAAAGGCGCTCGAGAATTTGGGCATCGCCTGCCAGAATCTTGTCGACATCCAGGGCCAATACAAGATCTGGGGCAGCAAGAAGCATGAGAAGGACTGACTGGTTCAGCTCGCCGAGGCCATCATCGATCCCTACTACAGAGACATGAAGGATTCATGCAACAAGGACAAGCATGCCTGGCACTCGGCCTGGATGGAGAAACTCGACAAAGCTCACGTCGTGTACGCGGCCAAGGAGGTGTACACGAGCTACGACATGTACAGGCGGATCGTTGACATGAGGAAGTGACTTCTTCCCCAAAACGGCTAGGGATCCAGCCGGAAGAAGAGCAATGGAAAGCGTAGTCACAACAATAAGTAGATGATTATATCCTCGTTTCTCCTACTTTAGTATGCATGTAATTGCTCTCTTTGGTGTGTGGAAATGTTATGTGTGTAGTCACTTGTGTAACTGTATGCTTAATTTGGTTATGCAATGCTGTCTTTTTAAGTATATATGTTGATGCTCTATAGACAAAGTGTAGATGTTGTGTGGACAAAGAAAATCACATTGCACACGGACTAAACAATGGAACCCGTCGGTGATGTTTTCATCAATCACTAACAATTGTATACCAGCAATCGTTTGCTCACAACACAAATGACTTGTTAGTAGTAATCGTCTATGTTGTTATCGATCTTCGCACATGTTTCCGATTAGAGACCCGTTTCCCTCGTATCACACACATCTGTGTTCATTTGAATCGTTTCTGTTCTCATGTCTCAACGCAAACAGTTCATCTGAGTGAACCGCATGCCGTATATCGCACACACCTTCGATCTGGATGACCGTTTATTTTGTGTTGCCTAATCACAAATAGTTCATCCGAGTGAACCGTATGCTGTACATCACACACACCTTCATCTGGCTGCCCGTTTCTTTTGTTCCTCCTCATCTCAAACGGTTAATTGAACAGAACCCTCAATCGCACACGCAACTAAAATCTAAACCATGTTTGATGCATCCATCATCGCAAACGTTTTGCACCTTTTTTGACGGTTTATTACACCACCGTTTGCGATTATGGCATCGCACACAGTTTCGTCGAAGGGTCTCTGATTGTAGTGTCGCGTTAGCAGCATCCTGTAGTAGTGTCTAGCTCACAAACTCGGGATGCTCGACAAGCAATTATTGACGACATTCCCTACAATCTCGCATGACACGCCAGGTGAGTAATTTGAATGTACTTGCAAGCTCACAGCAACCAAAGCAATCAAGACAAATAATAACATGGCATTTATAGGATGATTATCAATGATGAGCATGATACTACTAGAACAACATGAGACCGAGCATGGCATGTACATGTTACTCATTATATGAACATGATGGTACTAGCACTAGCATGAGAGAGAGTCGACGCATAAGGTCTCATGGACCAACTTACTCTTCTAGGAGGTTATCTCATAAACACAATATGTATCGAACATACTGTTGTGATCATCACATGATCACCTCATGATCAACCAACATCAGTATCAATGATACATCGTGATCATCACATGGCCACCAGGGGCTCGATGTTTATCTGTGATCATTTCATGACCACATAAATCTCAACCAACTACTTTCCTCAAGGAACTTGGGCCGTTTATTATTAAGGTCATTATTATTATTAACCCATAGTTTGACCTACTATGAACTGTGTCCATGACCGAGGACGAGGCTATCGATAGATTATACACTCTACAATGGTTAATACAATGTACCCACACTATGGAACTCATGGCCTCGTACTTTAGTACACGCTCCCATTTGGGTGGACCCACGACGTTCAGACAAAACTAATTCATTGCATGACACTCTCCTGGCCACTCCGACAAACTCTCCTTTGTGCTATGTCATGGGTGGCCCCAATGTCACCGCATGACATCCGCCACCTTTGTGGCCGCCATCGTCATGGCCAAACTAAACTATCCCAAACGAGGAACTATGCACAATAACAAAATGGGCACACAAGGTTAAGGTCGCCTACCTGATCAGGGAAAAGCGCACACATAACCTTCCCAAGTTGGAGGCACCGTCGGGAGGCATGACAATAGACCAAATCAGGGACTCCCCGTCCAAGCAAGTATGGTTGCACTAGTGAGCTCAATGTGGTGGCACCGTGACTCAGCCAACATATTTTGTACAAGTTCAATTAATGTCTGGTTTAACTTGAAAGATTATGAGGTGAGCCATAGCAAAATAACATGAAAAATAACAATGCATTATGAGCATGATATCATATTAGCATGGATGGGCAACATAACCATTTAACACCATAACATCAACATCAATAAATCATTTAGTTTACTGGATGCATATGAGCATGGCATAATGATGATCATGAATCTCACTAGTATTTTCATAACCAAACTATAACTATTCATATCAGCATATTATTATCACTAGCATAGGAAATAATTACAATAAAACATGCTAATAACATTACCAAATAGTCATTTAACTAACTAGCACTACTGCAGGTTGCTGCTAACGTGACACTACAATCAGAAACCCTTCGACAAAACTGTGTGCAATGCATTAATTGCAAACGGTGATATAAAGAAACTATAAAAATGATATGAAACATTTGCGATGGTGAAGACATCAAAGACGATTCACATTATAGATACGTGTGCGAAGTGTAGGATATGCTTCAATCCAATTAACTATTCATGATGAGGCAGAGCAACAGAACTGGGCAGCCAAATGAAGGTGTGTGCGATATATGTCATACAGTTCACTCGGATGAACTGTTTGTGATTAGGCAACTCAACAAAAATGGTTAGCCGGATCCAGGTGTGTGCAATAGAGGGCATAGAACTCACTCGGATGTACTATTTGCGTTGAGCCAAGAGAACAGAAATAGTTCAACTTAATAAGATGTGTGTGATACGCGGCAAACGGGTATGTAATCAGAAATGTGTGCGAAGACCGATAATAACATAGACAATTGATGTTAATAAGACGTGTGTGTTGTGCAATATGATTGCACAGATAACAACAACATATATATACATACACTTACAAGGACATGGTTGCAAAACCAAATTAAACTTCCAATTACATAGGTGGCTACTACACACATGACATTTGCACACACTAAAGTAATCTATTACATGCATAATTACATAGGTGGCTACCACACACCCGACATTGGCACATACCAAAGTAAACTATATATTACATGCATAATTAACTAGGATAAACGATCATATGATCATCATCTACTTCATGTGATGCTTGCCACTGCTGCTCTGCTGGTGGCTCGATCCGGCCTCGTCGATTCTAGAAGGAGGCACTTCCTCATGTCAACAATCGGCATGTGCATCTTGTAGCATGTGTACACGCTCTTGGCTATGAACCTGAGGTGAGCTTCATCCAGTTGACACATCCAGGCCCCATACAAGGATACAGGACGTGTTATGTTGGCATCCTTCTTCATCTTTTCATAGAAGGGGTCGATGATGGCCGAGGCGAGTTCAACCAAGGAGTCCTTCTTCATGCTGCCCCAGACCCAGTAGTGGTCACAGATTTCGACAACGTTCTTGCAGGCCAAGCCCGTAACCTTGAGAGCTTTTACATCATTGGAGCTTTCCACCGTAGCGAACATTTGGTCGGTGCTATTGACAAACTTGGCAAAACGGTCATAAGGCTCTGTGGCCATGCAGTAGTGGTAGACGAGGACATGATAGCGCACACACAACTAGGAGATGACAACTGTCGGTGTCAAAACCGGCGGATCTCGAGTAGGGGGTCCCGAACTGTGCATCTAGGCCGGATGGTAACAGGAGGCAGGGGACACGAAGTTTTACCCAAGTTCGGGCCCTCTTGATGGAGGTAAAACCCTACGTCCTGCTTGGTTAATACTGATGATATGGGTAGTACAAGAGTAGATCTACCACGAAATCAGAGAGGCTAAACCCTAGAAGCTAGCCTATGGTATTATTGTATGTTGTCCTACGGACTAAAACCCTCCGATTTATATAGACACCGGAGGGGCTAGGGTTACACAAGGTCGGTTACAAAGGAGGAGATATCCATATACGTATTGCCTAGCTTGCCTTCCACGCTAAGTAGAGTCCCATCCGGACACGAGACGAAGTCTTCAATCTTGTATCTTCATAGTCTAACAGTCTGGCCAATGGAGATAGTCCGGCTGTCCGGAGACCCCCTAATCCAAGACTCCCTCAGTAGCCCCTGAACCAGGCTTCAATGACGATGAGTCCGGCGCAGTATAGTCTTCGGCATTGCAAGGCGGGTTCCTTCTCCGAATACATCACAGAGGAATTTGAATACGAGGATAGTGTCCGACCCTGCAAAATAAGTTCCACATTCCACCATAGAGAGAATAATATTTTCGCGGATCTAATTTGTCGGCTTGTTTTGGCAGCGTGATGTTATGTCATGGCCCGGTGATTATTCGAACCGTTTCTTTTAACCAGCCCCGCACATAATGCGAGGTAGTTTTTCGACACGTCTTGTCAAAGCAGAGATCGTGTCCCCTTATTACGGGATTCTCATCAATACGGGCGTGGGTAACCCAACCGCGCCATCAATTGCGGCGCTTGGGGGATAAGCGAGTTTTACCAGGCAAGTGGGGACGCTTAGTTTCGTCCGCTCATATAAAGGGATAATGATTCACCTTTCTATCCACGCCCTCTTCCTCCTTTGCTCATCCGTTTTCGCACACTCGAGCTCTAGTGCCCAAGTCCACACTTCCACCTCAACCTTCTCCAACCATATCCGGAGCGGGAGGCAAGTGGATGGTCTCCTCCGTCATGGAGGGAGACATCAAAAAACTGCGCAGAGCCGGTTACTTAGCCGCGAACATCGCGCATCGGCTGCCCGCTACGGGGCAGATCGTCCCTACCCCGGAACCTTACGAGAGGGTAGTTTTCCTTCACCACTTCCTCCGTGGACTAGGGTTTCCCCTCCATCCATTCGTCTGTGGTCTCATGTTTTACTACAGGCTGGACTTTCATGATCTGGCCCCGAACTTCATCCTCAACATTTCGGTGTTCATCGTCATGTGTGAGGCTTTGCTCCGCATCCGGCCCCACTTCGGCCTGTGGTTAAAGACCTTCAATATCAAGCCGAAGGTAGTACGAGGCCAACAAGAAGAATACGGCGGAGCCATGGTGGGCAAAATGCCCAACATCATATGGCTCGAAGGCTCCTTTGTGGAGACAATAAAGGGATGGCAATCGACGTGGTTCTACATCACCGAGCCGCGCGACGCCAAATGGGCGGCACCCCCTGAGTTTCGATCCGGATCCCCAACACAGCTCACTTCCAGGAACGAGAAGGGCTTGTCGTGGGGTTCATCAGTGGAGCTGGATGGACTCTAGAAATGTATCTGGAGCATGGCGAGTAAGAAGCTCAGGCTTGTCAACATAATCCAAGTTATGCTCATTCGCCGGACCCTCCCGTGTCAACAACGGGATTTTACCTTGTGGGAGTCCGACCCGGCCCAGCACCAGACTCTGAGCGAGCTCTTCGACACGACGCACAAGGACGTCTGGAAGGTGCTTTTAAGGGTGCCGAGGTCCCACCTTGTCTCGCCGAGGACAAAGGTGTAACACCCCGGATGTAATTTACCTTATATGTATCCCAACTCTTGTTGTTTCTGGCTCTAACTTATTTTATTTCCTCGGGTTCCGGTTTTTGTCTTCGTGTGTTGTTGCCTTTGTCATGCATCTCATATCATGTGATCATGTGCATTGCATTTGCATACGTGTTCGTCTCATGTATCCGAGCATTTTCCCCGTTGCCCGTTTTGCATTCCGGCGCTCCTATCTCCTCCGGCGGCCCTTTCTACCTCTTTTCATGTGTGGGGGTTAAACATTTCCGGATTGGACCGAGACTTGCCAAGCGGCTTTGGTTTACTACCGGTAGACCGCCTGTCAAGTTTCGTACCATTTGGACTTCGTTTGATACTCCAACGGTTAACCGAGGGACCGAAAAGGCCTCGTGTGTGTTGCAGCCCAACACCCTTCCAATTTGGCCCAAAACCCACCTAAACCATCCCCATCATCTAGAGCGTTCGATCACGATCGCGTGGCCACAAAACGCACCTCATTTGGAGCTTTCTAGCTCCCTCTACCTCTATATAAAGGGATCCTCCCCGAAATTTTCGGATCTTTCCTACCCTAAACCCTAGCCCCCTTCTTCCTCCGCCCGCCGGACAGCGTCTGCCGGCGCCGGACGTGTCTGACCTGACCGCACCGCCATTCCGCTCCAGTGGCATCCCGCCACATGTCCCTCCGTCCTCTCCCGCCGCTCGCGGCCCGCCGGGCCCGAGGAGAGCCCCCGCGGCCCGGGTCTCCTCCGCCGCCGCCCGACGCCACTTCGCCGCCACGCCGCCCCATCGCCGGCCCCTCGCCGGAACCCGTCAGGCGCCGCCCCGCCGCGCCTAACAGCGCCGCTCGGAGCCACCACCGCGACGAGCCTCTCCGTCATCTCCTCCTCCGGTCGGGTCTCCAAGTTCCACGACGAACTCCGGCAAACTCCTGCGCCAAGTACCACTCCGGCCGTCGTCGTCCACTGTTCCTGTGAAGTTTTCCGTCGATCCTCGAAATCCGTGCCAGATCTGGATCTGGGACGAAAGGTTGACTTCTTCCCCGAAAACCCTAGCTAATTTTCATTTTTCCACATGTCATATATCTGCATCTGTAGCTCCGATTTGCGCGTGTAGCATATCAAAATGTTCGTCTCAGAGAGTACATCATTTCATCTCCTTTCATCATTTTCATTTGAGCTCATCTTGATGCCCGAAATGCTGTTGGAAGAGGGCTATGTGGTTAAATTGTCAGATCTGTTTCATCAAATAGCTATTTGTCATTTTTGCCATGATTAATGTGTGCATGATATGCTCCTGAGCTCTACATGAGTTTTGTTATATGCCATGCCATCTTTACAGAGGTGCTTACCATGTATTTTTGTGATATGTGTGGTGACTAGCACAACCTTTCAAAGTAGTGCAATCGGTAATGCTGATTTCAGGGACTTAGAATTTCTCTAAGTCCTTGTCCTGATTTTGTTATTATGCCATATGTTCATGTTGTTTCCTAGTGATCCGTGCCTCTTTTGAGGATGATCAGTAAGGGTGATTTGTTAACATTGTGGTGCTCTATCCATCCATATCTTTGTTTGCATTTATGGAGCACCCTAGCTTGAGTGAATCGAGCTCTACTTCTTGCTATTTCGTGAATCCTGGCAGATTGTTGTCTTGTTATCGATTTTGCCAAGGATGTTGCTATTGATCCGTGCATGCTATATTGTTGTTCTTGCCATGTCTAGCTTCTATTCCATGTATTATTGATGGGTGTATGCTTAGTTTGTCATGAAATGCTCTGTAGTGAGTGCATCGAGCTCGTAAACATGCCTACTCGTTAACAGATTTGCATGCTCTAGTTTTTCACTAAGTCTGTAATCTGATTATGTTTTTGTCATGTTCACATGCTTGCAATTGTATTTTCTAATCCCTTTTGGCTCAAGGTCACTAAGGGACTTTTGTTAAGTGCTTTGAGTAGCTTCATGACATCCCTTGCTTTGCCATGTTAAGTTCCTGTAGCATATAGTTTTCATGCTCCAAAGTGTGCTACCTGATATTAAATTCCAGACTTGTGTTAATTCCACCAAGTCTGAAACCTGTTATCATTTGCACTTTTGCCATGCTTGTTTGAACCTGTTAATTGATGAATTGGCCGTAGCTCAGTGTTCATATTTTGTCAAGCATCATGAGTGGATCCCTGTCATGTATTTTGTTGTCATGTTTGAGTGCTGTAGAATAATTATCTTGATGCGTTTAGATGGCTACTTGCTGTTTGTCGCAGACCGGTGTCATATTTGTTTTGCTTGCCATTTCCAAACCGTGCATCCGATTCCGGTGATCTTTATATTGATTTCAACCGGAATCACCTCACCTTTCCAGTCGCACTCTTGGATTTCCATGTTGAGGCCACTTTCAATTATTCCTTGTCAAATCTTGCATATGCATCCCATACCGCATCCCGCATAGCATACCATGTTCGCATCATGTTGTTTGAGCATTGCACGTGGTTGATTTTGTTCCTTTTGCTTGTTTGTCTTGTCTGGGTAGAGCCGGGAGACGAGTTCGCTAACGAGGAGCCCGTTGAGTTTGCTTACGAGGATCAAGTCAACTCTGACAACTTTGCAGGCAAGATGATCATACCCTCGAAATCACTTCCATCTTTGCTTGCTAGATGCTCGCTCTTTTGCTATGCCTATGCTACGATACCTACCACTTGCTTTCATGCCTCCCAAATTTCCATGTCAACCTCTAACCCACCATGTCCTAGCAAACCGTTGATTGGCTATGTTACCGCTTTGCTCAGCCCCTCTTATAGCATTGCTAGTTGCAGGTGAAGATTGGAGATCGTTCCTTGTTGGAACATTTGTTTATTGCTGGGATATCACCATATTATCTTGTTTATCTTAATGCACCTATATACTTGGTAAAGGGTGGAAGGCTCGGCCTTTTGCCTAGTGTTTTGTTCCACTCTTGCCGCCCTAGTTTCTGTCATATCGGTGTTATGTTCCCGGATTTTGCGTTCCTTACGTGGTTGTGTTATAATGGGAACCCCTTGACAGTTCGCCTTGAATAAAACTCTTCCAGCAATGCCCAACTTTGGTTTTACCATTCGCCGCCTAGCCTCTTTTTCCCTTGGGTTCCGCGGACTGAAGGGTCATCTTTATTTAAACCCCCGGGCCAGTGCTCCTTTGAGTGTTGGTCCAACCTGTCAGCTGCCGGTGGCCACCAGGGGCAACTCTGGGCTGGCCTACCGGAACCTTGGACAATCCGGTGTGCCCTGAGAACGAGATATGTGCAACTCCTATCAGGATTTCTCGGCACATTCGGGCGGTGTTGCTGGTTTAGTTTTACCATTGTCGAGGATGTCTTGTAACCGGGATTCCGAGCCTGGTCGGGTCTTCCCGCTAGAAGGAATATCCTTCGTTGACCGTGAGAGCTTGTGATGGGCTAAGTTGGGACTCCCCTGCAGGGATTTGAACTTTCAAAAGCCGTGCCCACAGTTATGGGCAGATGGGAATTTGTTAATGTCCAATTGTAGATAACATGAAACTTAACTTAATTAAAATGAATCAACCGCGTGTGTAACCATGATGGTCTCTTCTCGGCGGAGTCCGGGAAGTGAACACGGTGTTGGAGTAATGCTTGACATAGGTTGCTATAGGATCACTTCTTGATCATAGGTCTTCGTTCGTGCTTTGCCTTCTCTTCTCGCTCTCTTTTGTGAACAGGATAGCCACCATATATGCTAGTCGCTTGCTGCAGCTCCAAATATTACCATGCTTTGCCTATATGCTTAAATAGTCTTGATCGCGAGGGTGCGAGATTGCTGAGTCCCCGTGACTCACAGATTACTTCCAAAACCAGATGCAGGGACCAATGATACCGTTCTAGATGATGTGCTTGAGCTCAAGTGGGAGTTCAACGAAGACTCTTGCCGTTACTATGTGTCTTTCCCTGATGATCAGTAGTGGTGCCCAGTTGGGGCGATCGGGGACCATGTCGCATGTTGGGGTTGATCATTTATTTTGGTACCGTAGTCAGACCATGAGTGTATTGGATGATTGTAATGTTATTCATGTATTTGTGTGACGTGGCGAGTGTAAGCCAACTATGTATCCTTTTCCTTTTTATATATTTACATGGGTTGTTGTGAAGATTACCTTACTTGCGTCATTGCTTTCAATGCGGTTATGCCTCTAAGTCGTGCTTCGACATGTAGGAGATATAGCCGCATCGAGGGCGTTACACGAGGACTAAGTGCAAAGCGCCTAGCGCGTCCGGTGAGTTCGATATGTCTCATAGGTCATTTATTTTCCCCAACTTAATTATGCGCGAGGTCTAATCTCCCTGCCTTTGATAGGACTGGGTAGAGATGTCGGGGCAGATTAACTGTCCGGCCCCTTTGCCCGAAGACACTGCGAGCGCTCTCCTGACGGAGATGCTGACTCCGGCTCCTTACAAGGTGCCGGAGAAGACCAAGAAGGCCAAGGGAACCCGAAAGCATTCCCGGTGCCAGGTATTATCGGACCCATCGTCCGATAACTCTGCGGCACACTCCTCCCCCGAAGACGAGAAAGAAGAAGATGATGCTCCCCCACCGACTAGGGGAGACAAGAAAAGGAAGGCCGCTCCTACTGGGGAGGCCGGGGGGTCCAAGAAGGGAAGGACTCTCCTTCCGGACAGTTCCACCGCCGCCGACGAAGGCGAAGACGAGTGGTTGCCCAGGGTCAAGCCCCCGGGGAGATCGTAAGTATTCGGATACCAGAGCAACTCATATGATTCCTTTGTCGCACTGCTTTCCCTAATCGCCGAACATGATTATGCAGGCCGCCATGAGCCAATATCGAGGTATCATCGGACGGCTCCCTGGGCTCGTCGGACATGGATAGCGATCCGGTCCCGACCGCCACCTCCCCTCATCCTGCCGACGACGCCGAGGTGTTGTCTCAAGAGGCACCGGATCAAGGGGAGACAGTCCCAGAGGCGCCTCAAGGCGACCTTCCGGACTCCGGGAGCCGAGGGGACGGGGCCCCCGAGAGCTCCGAGTTCGGCCCTCAGCCGAACACCGTGCCGGACCCTCCAGCGGTTCCGGGCTCGGGCAAGCAGCCTCCTTCTAAGAGGGGCAAGACGCCTGTGCCAGTGAACTCTGTCCATCCAGAGGCACCGGACAATCTGCTGGAAGCGCTTTGCAACGCTTCCATTGACAAGGAGCACCGCACTATCATGAGTGCGGTGATCCAGAAGGTTTAGTCTGCCAAGAGCGGATTGACTGAAGCATGTGCCAGCCTTCTAATAGGCATCGAGGTAAGTGTTTTATAATGTAGTAGAAATACTACTGCATAGAGAGTAGCCCCTGATGCTTTGTTCGGTGTTCACAAAGAAAAGCCGAACAGAGGATCAAATAATATCACAGGAGTCTAATATAAGTATGTCAATATGCATATGCAGGCTTCGCTGCTGGCGTCCGTCGCACTGACTGCGGAGGTCACCGTACTGAAGCAGGCCCTCGAGGGGTCCCAGAAAGACCTCGGCCTTGCTAAGAGGCAGCTCGAGGAGAACAAGTGTAAGTAATACCCCGTCTATAGATATGTATATATAAAAAAGGACGCGATTGCCAAATGACAGGATCATTGTATGTTTGTGAGGGGCCATGACCGAGGTGGCGACCTTGAAGCAAGCGCTAACCCAGGCCGAAGATAAAGCGGCCCAGGAGCGCACTGAGCGAGAGAAGCACGAGGCTCGGGTGGGCGAGGTGCAGCAAGAGCTCCAGGCTCTCGTGACGTAGCACGAGGCGTTGGAGCTTGACTCCAAGACGCGGGAGTCTGAGCTTGGCGCGGCCCTCGAGAGCGCAAAAAGTGCCAAGGGAAAAGCCCAAAAGGCCCTCCAAGATATCGACGCGATGAAGAAGATAGCGACCGGTAAGGCTTTCTATATGCAAAGCAAGCATGTAAAAGTAAATTACCGATTACTTACCCGGATCCGGAGCTCTTCAGGAGCATTCGCAGATTTGCCCCGCAGTGTGTCCGATGCCGCACAGTTTTAACAGGCCGAGGACGGAAGCTCGACGGAGAAGCTCTTCTGGTCTCAGTATGCTGAGGCCGAACATCCGGTGCCGATGAGCGACCAGCTGAAGCAGATGGTCGAGCTACATAAGGCGGCCAATCTGGCTGTGGCCTGGCGACGCCCTTCCGAACAGCTTCTTCGGCCTGGCGAGGCGGCTTGTGGATGCCTGCCCGTGGCTGGAGGTCATCAAGCGATATGTCTACATTGAAGGTGCACGCCGGGCTTTCGCCCATGTGAAATTGCAATGGGTCAAGATAGACTCCGTGAAGCTGATCAAGGAGGGGCCGCCAGAGGGCAAGGAGCACCGCCACCCCGAGATGTACTACGAGGGTGTTCTGCCGGGTGCCCGTCTCATCGTGGAGGAGTGCTCAAAAGATGTAATATTTGAGTAAACTCACTCATTTTATCCTGTATTTATGAAAACATGTTTCATATGCGCTATGCAATGCTTGTTTGAATTTAAAATATTACCTTCTGTTTGGCTATTTATCCAATCTGAGAGATGGCTAGTCCTCGGCTTCTGCCCCCATGCCACGAGTGCTGGGGTGTTCGGGATAAACCTGAGCACTCTTGTTCCCATATTTGGGTCCTTCGAGGGAGGTGCTCAGCACAACGAACAAGGCAACCAGACTAATAATGCTTTATCACTCTCACTTAGCCATAGAATTCTATAATTTTAAATTTTGGCGAAGCCCCTGGTGTTCGGAAGGCCGAATTCGGGGCGCGATACACGCCTGTAGGCCGGACAGGGCCGGCCCCTTGCCCTAAGCGGCATTAGTCTTTAGGGACTCGAAAAACCTCGCCGAACAGCGACCAGTCTCTCGCCTTATCATGACGGTCAGTTTTAGCTTTCTCTACTGAGGTTCTCAGCCCGGCAGAACTGGGGCTCAATCGCAGTAGTTCTCCTAGTGCTACCCTAGCCGATAGAGCGGAACGTAAGGTACCAAAACATAGGAGCCGGGCAAACCCAACATTTGACCAAAGACATGATTCGGAGCTGATGCGTATAATGCTATAAGTTCGGGGTGCCGCACTTGTGAAAGTGTTCGAACTTTTCACACCGCATTGTGGGGTACGTAAGCCCCTGGTGTATTGGCCGTACCAGAGTGTACGGTTGCACGGCATCATTAAAGAACACACACACACACACACATATATATATAACAAGAATGCAATCATAGTCGTAATGTCATGCATTGTTTATTAAAAAATTGCGTTAAGGCAGAGTGATACAGATAGTGCGATAAGCAAAGAGTAGGACTATGTCCCTTCCAAGGGCAAGCTGAGGAATGATATTGAATTGAATATTTCACTCGTTACTGTAATCAACCTAGGAGTTCTGTGGTATAACGTAGCTGTCTGCCTCCTTGGTTGCTGCATCATGTGTTCGGCAACAGTGCTACCGGACAGTGTTTCCAGAGATTAAGGTCCTGAAAGAAAAAGAAAAAGAACCAAACAGGAAGACCCTAGTGTGGTTTAGGCCACGTTTTGGGGCGTGCCGCAGTTGTGCCCCCCTCCCCACCTGCGCCCATGGTATTTTGAATGCGTAATTATGTACGCGCGGTATGAATATCGCCGTTGGGTTGGGATTGGAGTGGCCACCACATTGCTACGCGAGCTCAGATCACGCCTGGCGGTCTATTTGCCGATTGCCCCGAGCGCGCTTGAAGGTGTCCAGGCTTTGAAGCGCCGAACTGGTTGATTGCCTTGAGAGGCTGCTTTGCGCTTCTGCTGCGAGGGCCGCGGTGTGCTCCTCAGTTTGGAGAGAGCGCTCTGTGTTTCCATTGACTGTAATAACTCCGCGAGGTCTTGGCATCTTGAGCTTGATGAATGCATAATGCGGTACCGCATTGAATCTAACAAATGCGGTTCGCCCGAGCAGCGCGTGATAACCACTGCAGAACGGGACTATATCAAAGATTAACTCTTCGCTTCGGAAGTTATTCGGGGATCCGAAGACCACTTCCAGTGTAATTGAGCCTGTGCAATGGGCTTCTACACCTGGAATGACGCCCTTAAAGGTCGTTTTTGTGGGTTTGATCCTTGAGGGGTCTATACCCATTTTGCGCACTGTGTCCTGATAAAGCAGGTTCAGGCTGCTGCCGCCGTCCATAAGGACTCAAGTGAGGTGAAATCCGTTGATGATTGGGTCTAGGACCAGTGCGGCGAATCCGCTATGACGGATACTAGTGGGGTGGTCCCTGCGATCGAAGGTGATCGGGCAGGAGGACCAAGGGTTGAACTTTGGGGCGACTGGCTCCAACGCATATACGTCCCTGAGCACACGCTTCCGCTCCCTCTTGGGGATGTGGGTTGCGTATATCATGTTCACCGTTCGCACTTGCGGGGGAAACCTCTTCTGTCCTCCAGTGTGCGGCTGTCGGGGCTCTTCCTCATCATCGCTATGCACCTCCTTGTCCTTGTTTTCGGCAATTAACTTGCCGGCCTGCTTGAACACCCAACAATCCCTGTTGGTGTGATTGGCTGGCTTGTCTGGGGTGCCGTGTATTTGACACGAGCGATCGAGTATACAGTCCAAGCTGGATGGGCCTGGCGTACTTTGTTTGAATGGCTTTTTCCGCTGACCCGGTTTAGAGCCTTTGAATCCGGCATTGACTGCCGTATCCTCACTATTTTCGCTGTTAATGCGGCGCTTATGCTTGTTGCGACGTGACCTGCTATTGCCGTCCTTGGTATCTGATATACCATGGTTCTTTGATATGTTATTACTGCGAGCCAGCCAACTGTCTTCTCCCGCACAAAAGTGGGTCATGAGCGTCGTGAGAGCTGCCATAGATTTCGGCTTTTCCTGAACAAGGTGCCGGGCTAGCCACTCGTCTCAGATGTTGTGCTTGAAAGCCGCTAAGGCCTCCGCATCCGGACAGTCGACGATTTGATTTTTCTTTGTAAGGAACCGAGTCCAGAATTGCCTGGTCGACTCTTCTGGCTACAGAATTATGTGGCTCATGTCATTTGCGTCTGGTGGTCGCACATAAGTACCCTGAAAGTTGTCGAGGAATGCGGCTTCCAGATCTTCCCAACAGCTAATGGAGTCCGCTGGCAAGCTGTTAAGCCAATGCCGCGCTGGTCCTTTGAGCTTTAGTGGTAGGTATTTGATGGCGTGTAAGTCATCACCGCGGGCCATGTGGATGTGGAGGAGGAAGTCCTCAATCCATACTGCGGGATCTGTTGTGCCGTCGTATGATTCAATGTTTATAGGTTTGAAACCTACTGGGAATTGATGTTCCATTACTTCGTCTATGAAGCATAAGGGGTGTGCGGCGCCTCTGTATTGGGCTATATCTCGACGCAGCTCGAATGGGTCTTGCCCGCTATGTTCAGCCCGACCGGATTTGCTTTTACTATATCCGGCGTGACGTTTGTCATCTCGCAGAGTGGTGCGCCCTCGTGATCCGTAGATCGATCTTGAATGCTTTGCCTTGTCCTCCAATATGTCTCGCAGGTCTGGCGTATCTCCCCATGCCTTTTGATTTGAATGGCGTTGGGGTGGAGGCTGAGCTTTTGGCTGGAATGCCTCTCTATCGCGGCCACGAGGTGGTCGATCCGCCGTATCATACGCTTCTTCCTCCAGTCAGGGTAGTAACCTGCGCCTTGGGTAACACTTGGAGGGGCGCTCGAGTTTATATTCCTCGGCCGCGAGGACTTCAGTCCATTTGTCAGCTAGCAGATCTTGATCAGCTTGAAGCTGCTGCTGCTTTTTCTTCAGGCTAGGCCATAAGCCGGCGCTTGAAGCGCTCTTGTTCGACGGGATCCTCTGGGACGGCGAATTCATCGTCGCCGAGGCTTGCATCGTCTTCGGAGGGGGGATGTAATTGTCATCCTCCTCCTCTCCATCTGCCGCTCTCTCAGGAGAGCTGGCTCCTTCATCCTCCTGCTCTAAATCTTGCTGGAGGGGATTGTTGTTGTCTTCGGCACTATCCGGAGTATTATTATCTCCTTTGCCGGTATCACCACTTTTGCTTTGGCAGGACTTAGAGCGGCGCCGCTGACGTTGGCGCTTGGGTTGCTTCTTGGAGGGGTCATCCTCCGCTATCTCGTCGCTATTGCCTTTGTTGGGTGTATCCACCATGTATATGTCATATGATGAGGTGGCTTTCCAGTGCCCTATAGGTGCTGGTTCATGTTCGTCTCCTACATCGTCGTCCGTACCGTCGATGTCTTCGTAGTCGAAGTCGAGCATGTCGGTTAAATCATCGACAGTGGCTACGAAGTGGGTGGTGGGTGGGCGTCGAATTTCTTCGTTGTCGGCATCCCAATCTTGTTGGCCATAATCCGGCTAGGGCTCTCCTGACAAAGAGAGAGATCTTAGTGAATTCAGAATGTCGCCGAAGGGCGAGTGCTGAAAGATATCCGCGGCAGTGAATTCCATGATCAGCGCCCAATCGGATTCGATTGGCAGGGGCGCGGGCGGTTCAGAGTCAGAAAGAGAGTCCGGCACCTTGGAGTCACGGGCTGCACAGAGGATTATGCTGGTGTTTGGCTCGATCACCGTTGAGACTGTAGCCCCTGAGGCGGTGTCTAACAACCCGTCCTCGATTGGCTCAGTTGGCTCCGAGCTAAGGGTCGGAGCTGATGCGGGCGCGACCTCTGGGGTACTGTTCGGCGGCAGAGCTAGGTCATACCCATCGCGATAGTGCGGCGCGCCCAGCTATGGCTCGAATCCATCGAAGATCAAGTCTCCGCGGATGTCGGCCGTGTAGTTCAAACTTCCAAATCTGACCTGATGGCCAGGGGCGTAGCTTTCAATCTGCTCTAGATGGCCAAGCGAATTAGCCCGCAGTGCAAAGCCGCCGAACACGAAGATCTGTCCGGGGAGAAACATCTCACCCTGGACCGCATCGCCATTGATGATAGTAGGAGCCATCAAGCCTAACAGCAACGACACAGAGGAACTCTCAATGAAAGAACCAATGTCGGTGTCAAAACCGGCGGATCTTGGGTAGGGGGTCCCGAACTGTGCGTCTAGGCCGGATGGTAACAGGAGGCAGGGGACACAAAGTTTTACCCAGGTTCGGGCCCTCTTGATGGAGGTAAAACCCTATGTCCTGCTTGATTAATATTGATGATATGTGTAGTACAAGAGTAGTTCTACCACGAGATCAGAGAGGCTAAACCCTAGAAGCTAGCCTATGGTATGATTGTTGTTGTCCTACGGACTAAAGCCCTTCGGTTTATATAGGCATGGGAGAGGGTTAAGGTTACACAACGTCGATTACAAAGGAGGAGATATCCATATACATATTGCCTAGCTTGCCTTCCACGCCAAGTAGAGTCCCATCCGGACACGAGACGAAGTCTTCAATCTTGTATCTTCATAGTCTAACAGTCCAACCAATGGAGATAGTCCGGCTGTCCGGAGACCCCCTAATCCAGGACTCCCTCAACAACCTTATGATCTTTGCCGGGATGACCGACAGTGTACTAGATGTCGATGCCTACCACCTTGTACTTGAATCGAGCAAGCAACTCCTCCACAGTGTTGATATACTTCTCCCCCATGGACGGGTCGATGATGTACACCACTGAGAGATACGTCTGCCTCAAGTAGGTCTCCACTTTATGTTCGCCGAACTCCATTGGAGCACCGCTAGACATCCTCTTTGTGTGTTTCGTCATGGGTGTGCGTGTTGTGTTGTGGGTTGTGATCGAAATGTTGAAGAGACTAAGGTTATAATGGCCGCGAAAATAATGGGGAAGCCAGACGACCTAGAATATCAGCACGCCAGGATGGCAGTTCTAATTTGCATCGTGTAACTCCATCATGCCGCACGTAACTGCATCGTGGCAATGCGCGCGGCACAACCGCATGCATATGAGCACAGAAGTCCAACACGAAAGCTGATCTCCTCGAGCCGATCTATGGTCAAGGATAGGAACTGGTGGACAAACCTAGGCCCGGCCTTGCAGTCGGGACTCAACCTGCCGATAGCAAGGCGTCTAACCGGCCTAGGGTGTGTGATGAGGACGTGGGACAATGTGTCCAGGCGTTGCCGCTCCCCATTGTAGAAATCGTCATTGACGATGATGTCCAGGGGCGGAGTGCCAGAGGGGGCGACATGGCCATGAGAGGACAGTGGTCCGCATGCCAGATTTTATAGCATGGCATGATATGATGGTTATCAACATCTCCTTGGGGAGCCTGCTGATGAAGTCCATGCTCGCCGGAGGCTCTTGCGGTTATTGCTCGACCTGCCCCCGCTTGTTGGCCGGCTCGTCCTCCATCTCATAGCATGTGGTGGTCCTCGGCGGAGGTGCTTGTAGATGTGAATGGAGGACTATTCTACATACCTTCTTGAGGCAGCTGAAACAAAAGTCCAAAACAAGCAATATATTGCAGCGCTCGCGGCTCGCTTCCTAGTAAGGTGAGCGTGCGCGGCGGACTAGTCGCAGTCGTCCCGTGTAATGAAAGAGCTGCCTGCGGTAGTAAATGGTTAGTTGAACGCCCATGGTTGGAATAATACGACCATTTGCGATAATGATGTGCTGGCTATTTGTTAGAAAATGCCTAGGAAAACCAATGTATAAAAATGCAAAATGACCCCTGAATGATTTCATATTTTTAGTACAGGTGCATGTTGCCTCTGTAAAATAAATCAAGGCGGGAAGAGAAAGCGTATGTCGTTTTCGCACATAGATCAGGGGTCCAAGTTCCCTCTCAGAACCACGAGGCTTCTAGAGAGAAGCTCCGGTTTGTATGAAAGAAAATATGGGTCAAAATCGAGTTGAAAAGGGCAACAATATCTAACTCCAGCTTACAAAAGGTACAAAAGCATGAGGATTAATTGTTCATCAGGTTTACACAAAATCCAGATTGAGCAGGACATAACATCTAACTCAATCAAAGTTTTCGGTAGCCACAATGAAATGATCGGTCTGATCCATAAAATTAAAATCCTGGGGCATAAAATCTACTATTACATGAAGACAACTTGTTGTAAATAGAAGCCGAGCATGTTTAGAAGCCCTTTTGTCCACCTAAAACTTATTTTTATGTTGTTCAAAGTGTCCATCCGTGAGATTTTTTTTGTTAAAAACCTTAATCTTCATGGACAATAATACCCTCACATTCAACAGGAAGAATGTGACAAAGCTAGTGTTTGCATGGTTGGATGCATATCCTTCCATCGTTATTGTCCTAAAACGAATGTCATGAGAACTAATAAAATTCCGGTGCTTCTTATGCCACTGATTGGTTATGCCTCTTTGTCATGTTCTTTTGCCTATGAAAATAGTTAATGTCTAAAAAAATAGTATGTCAAAAGCGTGTCAGCTGAACGGTTAATTCTAGTAAATTATATATGTGCTTTCAATGTGCTTGAAATCATCACCTATATATAAAAACTCTCCAGACATGGAAGGCATCGTAGCAAGCAGATAATCGTGTTTAGATCAAAACACCATGGAAAAACTCTTCATTGAGCATAGAACATAATATTAGTACCAAAAGTGTACTCCAAGATGACATAAAACTTATGCGCACAAATGAAAAATGCAGCTTACGATTAAAAAAGTTTTGATGATATAAAACTTATGCCCACAAATGAAAAAACAGCTTATGATTACAAAAGTGTTGATGATAATATACAGTACCTCAATAAGTGTGGAGCCAACCACCATCTTGTAACCATCAAGCGGATCAGTAATTACACCCAAGGTCTCTAGTTTAGGCGCAGAGACCACAGTTATTTGTGAAGGTGCATAACGATAATCAAGGAGCAACCTTTGGAGTTAAGGGGCATCTTTGATGATGAGACCATATCCTTTAAATAAAATTCCAATTCTTACAAGTTGAGACGGCTTTATTTGGAGATAACGGTTACGATTTCTTTTCCAAAAACCAGCAGCAAGCACTCCAGGGCAGGGCAGTAGGAGTGGATGATGCTGGGCAGTGAGGCCTTCGACAGATCGACCACCACAAGTGTGACTTTTTTTAGTAGTGGGAGTCGAATATTTTGTACCAGATTTTCAGCTAGATGGCACCGGGCCAAGGTGGCGGTTTGGAGAGAGGAGAAAACCATGAGATGGACATCGATGGTGATGGCACAACTACAACACTTGGCAGGAAGTTGTTTGTATAGTAATAGTAGAACTCAAGATGCTAGATTTTTTGGAATTGATGGGATGTCAGCCAGACGTCCACCATGCAGGGTATGTGCAGCAGGCAGCAAGCCAAGATGCATAGGTGTTGAACGGAGCCTTGGTGGGAGGAGAATATGGCTCCGTGGAGTTCAAAATCATGAATGACAGATAGCCAGTAATAGTCGACATTAAGAGGTGCGGCATGCCAAAGAGTGCACCACCAAGATGCAAGGACTTGTGTGCAGCAGCCATCCTTGGAGGGGAGAAGGAAGATGATCTCCCCAAGGATGGCGTCCTAAAGATCGCTGATGTAGTCCACGCTAGATTCTACGGGTTCCTCAGATCCAGGGGCGTGGCCGCTTCTGCCCGCGTTGCTGGGTGCAAGGTCTAGAACTGGCGGCACCACTAGTCGGAGCCTCATCTGTGTACATATAGATCTGAGAGAGAAAATTGGCATAAACATATATGTAGGACATTCAAAATCAATTCTAAAGATCTAGAAGAAAAAAATGGCACAAATATATGTACAACAATCCAAATCAATTCTCAAGATTTGGCTATGAATTATTAGCACAAACGCTAACCCTAGTCAGATTATTAGCAAAAAAATCTTTTGTACAGAACAAACAATTAATCACTGACCATAGATACCATTCAAACAATCAATACACTTCACCGATCTAATGAATCTTACTCTGATTTCATGGACTGGGTGAACATAACCATAGGATTTCTATTCCAAGAAAAGAAGGGGTGGACTAACCGGTTTTCCGTCAGAGAAGAAGTCATTGCTGGAATAACTGCGGACCTCGTGCTCTGGCTAGGGAGGCACGACGACAGCGAAGAAGTCAAGGTCGCGCTACTGCCTGCGTGAGACCTCGTCGGCGGTGACCACAACCTCAGTACCCAGCTTCATGCGTTGCACAGGTGCTTCACCAGCCCCGGTGTCGCCACTCCCTCCGATGGTGCTCTACGACGGCATCCTCATACACTCCAGGAGCCGATGACAACTTTCGCGGGTGGTGCAGCTTCCTGTTATGACCAGCTGATCGGGCGTGTCATTAATATGGAGCAGTGGGAGCTTGCTGGGTGGCGGTCAAAGGGCTAGATCGCCTCCCAGTGAGCCAACAAACTAGATTGCTGGCATGCCACCGTCATTTAACACAACTACAAGCATGCCCCCCGGTGACACTACATAGACAACACGCACATGCCTCATCCTCTCGGTCTGCGTCTTGTCAACTCATGCATGCTCTTACCGCACACAGGAAGTGTCAGTGTACAAAAATAGGGGCGCATCTTTGTACCCCTTTTCCTCTACACGGGCAGTCAGAGCCGCGCCCACGGCCACACCAAGCAGAACGAGGGAGGTGAGCCAAGGTAAGATCGAAGCCCAAGACAATCAAAGCAACGCCAAGGCCAAGACCACAAAGAGAAGAGGGATGAAGCAAGTTCCCCCAGCAAGACCCTTGCGGGGTGGCCTCAGCGGCCCCGGCAAGACTCTTGCCGGGACAGCTCGCCCCGCACCAACAGAGCGAGCCACCCTTGAGCCCACGGCCCCTAGTGCCATCATCAGCGTGGGGCCAGGGATCGGGAAGGCACCCATGTGGTGGCATGCAGATCTTTGCGAAGGCATATTCAAGATTAGATTAGAAGACGACGATTCTCAGAAAGATCCTTGCCAAGGAAGGCCACCAGACCCCCGGCAAGATCCTTGCCGGGGACGACAACACGCCATGGCGAGACCCTTGCCGGGCCACCCGGCAAGGCCATCGCCAAAGACGCCGGCAAGGCCACTGCCAAGCCCACGTCAAATAAGCTTCCACCGCCGTTCATATGCAGCTGCCAGCCCAACCAGCTGGGCGGGCACCTGCTTGGCAACATGCAGCTCCCAAGCCAACTCATCAAGCGCCTGCGTGGCAGCACGTAGGTCTTCGTGCAGGCTCCACCACCGCGCCCACTCAGCTTCCTGCCTGCCTACATGGCACCGCATGCATCCCAGGCCGAGGCGCGTGTCGAAGCAAGGAGGAGCGGTGACGGACGGGACGGGCCTAGCCCCCGTCCCGGATAAAGCAAGAGGACACCTAAGCGATGCATTAAATGCACCTTGTCCTGTAATACGAGGGATAACCTCGTGCCACTGTAGACCTTTCCACCTCCTATGTGCCACTGTGGCAACCCCTTTTTCCTATAAAAGGAGGCCCGAGGCGACGAGGAGAGGGATTCAGCTCTTTCGAACCACATGCTACCTCTTGAGCACCGCGTTAGATTTCCCCGAAGAGGAAGGGATGATGCAGCAAAGTAGTGTAAGTATTTCCCTCAGTTTTTGAGAACCAGGGTATCAATCCTGTAGGAGGCTACGCTCGAGTCGTTCATACCTACACAAAAACAATAGCTCAACACAACCAACACGCTTAGGGGTTGTCAATCCCTTCACGGTCACTTACGAAAGTGAGATCTGATAGAGATGATAAATAATATTTTTGGTATTTTTGGTATAGAGATACAATGTAAAAAGTAAAAGCAAAGAAATAATAAAGTGATGGAGATTGATATGATGAGAAAGAGACCCGGGGGCCATAGGTTTCACTAGTGGCTTCTCTCAAGAGCATAAGTATTCTACGGTGGGTGAACAAATTACTGTTGAGCAATTGACAGAATTGAGCATAGTTATGAGAATATCTATGTATGATGATGTATATAGGCATCATGTCTGTGACAAGTAGACCGAAATGATTATGCATCTACTACTATTACTCCACTCATCAACCGCTATCTATCATGCATCTAGAGTATTAAGTTAAAAATAGAGTAACGCCTTAAGCAAGATGACATGATGTAGAGGGATAGTTTCATGCAATATGATAAAAACCCCATCTTGTCATCCTCGATGGCAACGATACAATACCTGCCTTGCTGCCCCTTCTATCACTAGGAAAGGACACCGCAAGATCGAACCCAAAGATAAGCACTTCTCCCATGGCAAGAAAAACCAATCTAGTAGGCCAAACCAAACTGATAATTCCAAGAGACTTGCAAAGATAAACAATCATACATAAATGAATGCATAGAAGATTCAAATATTATTCATAGATTGACTGGATCATAAACCCACAATTCATCGGTCTCAACAAACACACCGCAAAAAGAAGATTACATCGAATAGATCTCCACAAGAGAGGGGGAGAACATTGTATTGAGATCAAAAAAGAGAGAAGAAGCCATCTAGCTACTAACTATGGACCCGTAGGTCTGAAGTAAACTACTCACACTTCATCGGAGGGGCTTGGATGATGATGTAGAAGCCCTCTGTGATCGATGCCCCCTCCGGCGGAGCTCCGGAACAGCCCCCAAGATGGGATCTCGTGGATACAGAAAGTAGCGGCGGTGGAATTAGGTTTTTTGCTCCGTTCTCAATCGTTTGGGGGTAAGTGGATATATATAGGAGGAAGAAGTACGTCGGTGGAGCTTTGAGGGGCCCATGAGGCAGGGGGCGCGCCCTTGGGGGGCGCCCTCCACCCTCGTGACCGCCTCGTGGCTTTCTTGACGGAGGGTCCAAGTCTCCTGGATCTTATCTAATGAGAAAATCACGTTTCCGAAGGTTTCATTCCGTTTGGACTCCGTTTGATATTCCCTTTCTTCGAAACCCTAAAACAGGCAAAAAAACAACAATTCTGGGTTGGGCCTCCGGTTAATAGGTTAGTCCCAAAAATAATATAAAAGTGGATAATAAAGCCCAATAATGTCTAAAACTGTAGATAATATAGCATGGAGCAATCAAAAATTATAGATACGTTGGAGACGTATCACCACACGCTGAACATAGCTAGTTCAAGAGCTCAAGAACTCTCAGAAATACACCCACTAGAGCAGGACTAGGGTTTTACGCATCCTCGCGGCCCGAACCAGGGTAAACGATCCTTGTGCTGTCTACTAGCCCTGCTCTCCTCGAAACCCTACGCCTCGGCAACCGTAGTAGGGATTCTTGTGATCCCATAGGTGTCGTTCCACACCGACATCTTTGGCGCGCCAGGTAGGGGGGGCGCAATTGTGAGAATCTGGTCCAGTAGTTAGCCTAGCAGTTGTTAGTCGCCATGGCCCCTAAGAAGACAACGGCCACAGCGGTCGATTCGTTGGGAGTCGAACGACCCGTGTCGGTGCGGACGAGCAGCGGACCGGTCGCAGACAGGACCCGGGCCGCGGCTCGTGAGCACCAGCATCGCCCAGGTAGTCGGAGCCTGGCGAGCGGCATCACTCGCACGCCAAACGACCGGCTACACGTCGCCGGATCCAAGGAAGGAGCTAGGCCCCCCGCAGGCGACGCGGGGCCCTCCAGGGGCGTCGTTGTGCCGACTCCGGGCGGTGCGGCGACCTCCAGGATGCCTCCACCGGCGACCACCGCGCGTTCTTCCCATGGTGTGCGCGCCAAGCGGCGTCACCACGATGGTGACCCTGGGTCCCGCCATGCGAAGAGCCCCTGTGCGTTATCGGCAAGATGAGGGGGTTGAGCACGCTCGCCGAAGCGCTGGCGAAAATGGCACGCAGCCGCTGGGTCGTGACAGAGCTCCTTCTAACATAGTTAGACGTCGAAGCGCGTCGTGATCCACGCGGCTGTCGCGGCCGCCCACGCCAGCGGAAGCTTTGGCATGCGCAGAGCTGCTGTCCGACTCCCCTCTTGCTGCGGAGAAGCTCGACGAGTGGAGGGCCACCATACGGAGCCTCGTCGCAGTCGCAAACAAAGACGATCCGCGACCAGTGGGGCCCTCGGGCCGGCGCTCCACCGAGCCACCACATGCTGGCGCTGGGAGGACCGGGGGAGCTGCGGCCACGGTGCACTCTCCTCCTCGCCGGCCACCGCGGGTGTCGGTGACAAAACCGGCGGATCTCGGGTAGAGGGTCCCGAACTATGTGTCTAAGGCAGAAGGTAACAAGAGGCAGGGGACACGATGTTTTACCCAGGTTCGGGCCCTCTTGATGGAGGTAAAACCCTACGTCCTTCTTGATTTATTCTTGATAATATGAGTAGTACAAGAGTTGATCTACCACGAGATCGGAGAGGCTAAACCCTAGAAGCTAGCCTATGGTATGATTGTATGGTGTCCTACGGACTAAAACCCTCCGGTTTATATAGACACCGGAGGGGGCTAGGGTTACACAAGGTCAGTTACAAAGGAGGAGATATACATATCCATATTGCCTGGCTTGCATTCCATGCCAGGGAGAGTCCCATCTGGACACAGGACGAAGTCTTCAATCTCGTATCTTCATAGTCCAACAGTCCGGCTGTCCGGAGAGCCCCTAATCCAAGACTCCCTCAGTAGCCCCTGAACCAGGCTTCAATGACGATGAGTCCGGCGCGCAGTGTTGTCTTCGGCATTGCAAGGCGTGTTCCTCCTCCGAATACACCACGGAAGAGTTTGAATACAAGGATAGTGTCCGACCCTGCAAAATAAGTTCCACATACCACCGTAGAGAGAATAATATTTCCACAAATCTAATCTCCTGACACGTTTTGGCAGCATGACATCATGCCATGGCCCATTCGAACCGTTTTCTTTAACCAGCCCCGCACATAACGCGAGGTGGTTTCTTGACACGTCTTGTCAAAGCAGAGATCGTGTTCCCTTTATTACGGGATTCTCATTAATATGGACGTGGGTAACCCAACCGTGCCTAGGACTCCTAGATCTTAGGCAAGTCCCAAACGGCCATGAGGAGGACGCTTGATATTCACCCTCTTTATAAAGGGACAAGGCTTTTACTTTTTTCCCTCCCGTGCTCAATCGAATCCTTCCCCCGCCTCGAGTTCTAACAACCAAAGCCCAGGTCAGGTGCTTCGGACCTTCAATCATGTCCGGATCCAGCTTTCAAGGCCGGGGGATGCCTTCCTCCGTCATGGAGGAGGATATCAAGAAGTTGAGGGAGGCCAGATATCTGACCGCTGAAATTTCGCATAGGCTGCCCGCCCGAGGGCAGGTCGTCCGTACTCGCGAACCCAACGAGAGCGTTGTGTTCGTCTCCCACTTACTTCGAGGACTAGGCCTCACTCTAGATCCCTTTGTTAGGGGTCTTATGTTCTATTACTTCGAGAGGGTCTTATGTTCGTCTCCCACTTACTTCGAGGACTAGGCCACTTACTTCGAGGATTTTCACGATCTGGCCCCGGATTCCCTTCTTCACATCTCGTCATTTATTGTCGTGTGTGAGGCCTTCCTCCGCATTACCCCTCACTTCGGCCTGTGGCTCAAGACCTTCGATGTGAAGCTGAATATTGTCGAGGGGCAGTACGCAACGTGCGGAGGTGCTCTAATTTTCGGCATTCCGGGAACGGGGGTCCCCAGACTTGCCTGCCTGCGGCCTGCGGTGTGGCTCAAGCGGGGGCCCAGCGCGACCCATCTTCATCAGCTCAAGCTCAAAGACCCTCGCGAGGGGCCAAGCCTCGCGGGGCGGATGACAGGAAGCTTCCTCAGAAGCAGCTTCATCAGGCAGGCTCGCGAGGAGGCGGAGAGATCAAGGCAGGGGTACCTCGCGAGGAACCCGTGACGCAAGCCATGACGATCGAGACCAGGAGGGCGCCAGGCGGGCGCCGGCCTGCGCAGTGTCCTTGCTTCCCCTTTGGTGCAAAGGGGGCAAGCACAGGCCAAGGCATCAGGCAAAGATTACCATTCCGGTGCAACGAGACCAAGACCAGCCGGACGGCAGGACGGAGGTCACTGTGGAGCCCAAGACGGTGTCATCGCCCGTGCTTTTGGCAGCCGAAGACCACCTTTGGTCAGGATAACTTGTACTAGATGTTCCCCTTCGAAATGGCCAGTTGTTGGCGCCCTTCCCGCTCATTATTTGGGGAGAGGCCCACGGCCTCTATAAATAGAGCTAGCCACCATAGAGTAGGGGACACCAAAGAGACATCTAGACCCCCCGGGAGAGATCTGATAGAACCCCATCAGAGAGAGAGAGGCGACTGAACTCACCCTAGCAGTTCATCGCACCAACTCAAGTACACCTCTCGCGAGGCTGTTCTTCCCTTGTACTGTCCATCATCAGCCCCAGAGGCAATCCACCACACCACACACTGGAGTAGGGTATTACACCACAACGGTGGCCCGAACCAGTATAAACATCGTGTCTCTTGTGTTGTTCATGATTTTTATCTTAGTTCGCACGAGAGGATCAGACGTAGATCGGCAGGGGAGAGATCTCTGCGCGCACCCCAGTGTACGAACCTCAAGGGTCTGCCGGAACCCTAAACCCGACATTTGGCGCGCCAGGTAGGGATGCGCTGGAATCTTCCTTCCGCTGTTCGCGTGTGATCTTCCGTCGTGTCCATGGCTGACGCTCGTCGGGCTCGCACCAAGCACCGGGCTGCACACGCCGCTCGCGTCGCCCAGACGGCGCCCGTCGGCGGCCCCCCTCGTCGTTCCCCATCGCCCGCCGCAAAAGCCGCCACCGGCCCTGCGGGGAACGAGCAGCAGGCCTCGTCCCGGCACCCCACGTCCCAGCTTGCTCGTCATCCCACGCCCGTGGCGCACCCATGGATGCGCACGCTTCACTGCTCTTGGCGCGGGAGCTCCTGCACTATCGCCCCGTCGACGACCTCTATGAGGACCGGCTCGCCCGCATCACTGAGCTCGTCAGTGCCGCAGGGGGCTCCCCCTTGCGGTCCCTCTCGCTGCCTCGCCCTCCGTCCCGTGCAGGGGGCGAGGATCAGGAGGCGTCTCCGCCACCTCCTCCCCAAGAAGGTGCCTTGGCTCCAAGGCGCGCAGCCCCAGTGCGAGACCCTTCACGTCTGGCGCCTGCGCAGCAAGAAGGGAGCTGCCAAGAGATCCCACGTCCCCGGGAAGGTGCTCGCGCGCTCCCAGCACCAGCGCGCCAAGATCGCGCCCCAGCGCCTCCACGACAAAACCCTGCGCTGCTCCTAGTGGCGGCGCGTGGTGACCCGCAAGAACGAGTCCAGCACCAGCAAAGGGAGCCGGTAGCCACGGCGGGCTGCCTCGCCTTCACACCCGAGCTGCGCGGCGTCACATGGCCAGGCAAGTTCAAGCCTGACCTCCCTCCCCACTACGATGGCACAACAGACCCGAGACGAGAAGGTCATGGCGAATTGGTTCCCCATGGTGCTCAAGGACGGTGCCCGCACCTGGCTCCTGAACCTGGCTCCCGGCACGATCTCCTCCTGGAGCGAGATGCACACTCGCTTCATCGCCAACTTCCAGGGCACTCACGACCGGCCCCCGGCCGTGAGCGACCTGCGCCGCATCAAGCAATAGCCAGGAGAAACCCTGCAGAAGTACATCCAGCGCTTCAACTACGCTCGCCTCAAGATCCCCAAGGTGACTGAAGAAGCCATCATCTCAGCCTTCTCCGATGGCGTGCGCGACATCAAGATGAAGGAAGAGCTAGCAATCCATGAAGACCTGTGCACATCCCTGGAGCTGTTCAACTTGGCAACCAAGTGCACCAGGGCTGAGGAAGGGCGTCTCTCCCTTCTCGAGCTCCCGGCAGCCGACCCAGAAGAAAAGAAGCTCAAGGTCAAGGACGTGAAGCGCAAGGGGGCTGCCGTGCTAGCAGCGGAACCGGACACCAAGCGAGGCAGGGATCATCCTAAGTCATCCAAGGGCGGACGGTACTGCGTGTACCACGACCTCCACACCCACAACACCAACGAATGTCAAGAGCTCAGAGCCGTGCGAGATGGGCAAATCGGCCGACGCCGAGAGCACAACGATAGGGGCTATGGCCGAGGAGGAGGAAGAGGCAGTGGATGATGGGAAGACCGTGGCCTTCGCCAGGGATGGCGTGACCGCCCTCACGAGGACCACTGGCAGGACCAGCCTCGTGAGGACCGTCCCCACGGCAACGCAGGCCTCCCTCCTCTGCCGCCTCCACCGACGAGGAACGAAGACCAACACTAAGACGATGGGGCTGGGGGCTTCCAAGAGCCGCGTGCAATTGCTTGCATCCTGGGCGGCGCCCAGGCCCCAGCCTCATAGCACATCTTCAAGCAGTTTGCTCGCGAGGTGAATGCAGTCCTTCCCAAGCTTGAGGCCATGCGCCCTCTCAGGCGGTCTTCGTGCGCGATCACATTCAGTTCCGCAGACCAGCTCAAGTGTGCGGCAACGTCCGGAGTCCTCGCGATGCTTTTCTCCCCAATCATCAGCAACGTGCAGGTCACCAGGACCCTCATCGATGGCGGAGCAGGACTCAACGTCTTGTCCGTCGAGACGTTCGACAATCTCCAAGTGCCATATGACCAGCTTCAGCCGACCAAGCCTTTCTCAGGAGTCACCAATGGTTCCACTGTTCCAATTGGAAAGGTTCGCCTTCCGGTCACCTTCGGGCAACGCAACAACTACTGCACCGAGCTCATCGACTTCGAGGTCGCTCACATCCGCCTGCCGTACAACGCCATCCTCGGGTACCCAGCCCTAGCCAAGTTTATGGCAGTGACTCACCATGGTTACAATGTCCTCAAGATGCCAGGAAGCCGTGGAGTCATCACCATACCCTGTGAAGAAAGGGGCGCAGTGTGCTCGCTCGAGCGTGCGTTCCAAGCCGCAGCAATCGAAGACCCAGATCGCAGGAGCGGGAGGCCTCCCGAGGCGACCCTCAAGAAGAAGAAGACCTCACCTGGCCAGAGCCACAAGGAAGCAGGCACCTCCGGAGGTATTACGTCAGGATTCGCGCCCGATCAAGGAGTGCCGCCCTCTCGCGCATAGGAAGGCGCGCCCGGTGCTCTCCTCAGGCAAGGCTCGGGGGCTCTCTCTTAGAGAGCCACCGACCTTGACAAGGTCGTGGGGGAGGCGCTCGGGCACCACTTGGAGGGGTGCGTTCAGGCACGCTTCCCTCAGAAAGGTACAAGTCAAAGGAGACCAAACCCTCAGGAGTTCATCGCAAGGAACACCCAAGAGCTACAAGAGTTCAGAGTCATGCGCGGCAGCCGCCGCTTACCTGCCGTGGCCCCACATCCAGGCGAGGATGCAGGACTACACGTCTGCGTAGATGTACCAGGGCTCAACCGAGCTGGGTCCCAGGAGCGCCTATGGCCTTCGGCCGTAGGGTGCTGCGTGGGACCACCCCACAGATACTTTCGCATGCCCTTCAGCCTACCGAGCGCGGTCACCGCACATCAGCGCCTGTTGAGGAGCATTCTAGAGGCTCAGGAGGTCAGGCATCGCGCGGTCCTGGTGGAGGTGGCGATGGTCCCCGAAGACCTGCACGTGCCACCAGAGCCTCCCGAGGCCCCTGGGCCTGGGGGCCCATGAGGGCCGACATCTTCACCGCGCATCGCTCACTTCCTCAGCATCACTTCATCTTCAACAGCACCAGGTGACATCTTTTAGAGTTCTACTTTCAGCTGGGAGCGCCCACAGGGCTGCACCATTCCCAGGCCGCGTGGGTCCGTCCCTGCGGCATGTATCCATTTTGTTTATGCTCTTTATTTACCTTGTTGGGGGCGCCCCTCGGGCTGCATCATCCCCACGCCGCTCTGGCCCGACCCAGCGGCAGTTTCTTTTCCAGCCTTTTCCCTAGGATGAAGTTGTTCTTTCACGCTTAATCTGATTCCCATAATTATCACCTACTGATTGTCGTCGTGCAAAGCGCTTGCACTTTAAAAGGGGGGCGCCTGAGCATCGTGACTCATGGGCTCTTACTGGCTCTCTAGCCCTCACCCCCTGGCCTTGACCCACAGCATCGCGACCTGTCATTCCAGCGGCGGCTGAGCTCGCTCGGGGGCCGGGACCTGAGGACGTAGAGCATTTGCATTCTAACAACCCTACAGGAACACACCAATTGATAAAGGCCTAGAGCCAGGCGCAACCCGCCTTGAGGTAGGGCCTCATGAGTCCCGCGCTGGCTCACGGGTGCCCAGATACACCTCTCCTAGCCCTACCATGCCGGCCACGCGTCAGGGCGGGGCTGTACACGCCCCGGGGGCTCCTCCCTAAGGGGAGCCCCCTCCCACGCACCAGTGGAAGCACCATGCTCCGCGCTGGCTGACGACACTACCGAGGAGCGGCTATGCCCGTACACATACGGAAATGCTATGCTCCGCGCTGGTGATAAACAACTGAGGGCGGCCCATGACCGTACCAACCTCAGGGATCCCAGGGCTCAGTGTTCGGCACCATCGCAACGCCTCCCCTCGGGAGTGCCGCGCGAGGGGGCTGGACACGGGGGCTACGCCCGGGCCTCGCCCGAGCGCACGCCACCCAGCCAGGTCCCTCGGACCTGGTCGTCGCATGCCACTCCCCAAGCGAAGCCAAGGTACGGAACCCATTTGAGCGTCTAGGGGGACTCCTGAGCATCGCGACTCAGGAGCCTAACTTGCCACGTAGCCCCTCACTCCTTAGTCCCGTCCTTGGTTTCCGGTCGGGGCTAAGGCTGGGTGAGGTACGCGTGGGGCCGGGCCCTGCCGACGTAGAACGATCAATCCACTCCTCGCTCCCCCCTTCCCTACTTGTTGCTCGCGCATAAAGGGGGACTCCTGAGCATCGCGACTCAGGAGCCTAACTTCCCACGTAGCCCCTCACTCCTTAGTCCCTTCCTTGATTTCCGGTCGGGGTTAACGCTGGGTGAGGTACGCGCGGGGCTGGGCCCTGCCGACGTAGAACGATCAATCCACTCCTCTTTCCCCCCTTCCCTACTTGTTGCTCGCGCATCAAGGGGGAATCCTGAGCATCGCGACTCAGGAGCCTAACTTGCCACGTAGCCCCTCACTCCTTAGTCCCTTCCTTGGTTTGCAGTCGGGGTTAACGCTGGGTGAGGTATGCGCGGGGTCGGGCCCTGCCGACATAGAGCGTAAACAAGTAGGAGAGGAAAATGCAAATTCTGGGAAATTCGAAGCAAATATTACAAGCCATAAGATTGTTCCACAATGCCAAACACAAGTTTGAACGCCTCCGCGAGGCATGGTGCATGTGCAGGAATAAAACAGCATGGAAGTCGCGAAGGAATCACTCCCAGTAACGCCCTCATCGGTGGTGGAGTCATGCTGGATGGCTTCGCCTCTCGAGGTCGCAGGGCCGGCGGCACCGCGCCCGGGCAGGATGCTGGGGAAGCGGAACTTCCCCAGCAAAACCTCGGCTCGGCCCCTCACGGCCTCAGCGGCGGCAGCGGCACGGTCGCCGCTCATGGGCTCCAGCAGGCTATTGAAGTCGACGTTGGGGTCGCGCAGGTAGACATGGCTGAGGACACGCGTCAGCGCCGCAGAAGACAGGGCACGCGCCTCGGCCTCGACCGTGGTGCCAAGGCCGTCTGCGGCGTCCTCAAGCACATCAACCAGGAAGGGGAGCAGCTTGGCGGGGCCATCCTCCGCACCAGCCAACGGTTCCTCCAGGCCGCTCTCATACAGCGTCTTCAGTATGCCTTGAGCCTTCTTCTCCAGCTCCGCGAAGGCCGCCCGGTCCTCCGTCAGGACCTTTGCCTTGGCGTCCAGCTCGGTCCTCTCCGCCTTCAGCGACCGCTCCAGTATCTCTAGTCGGCCGTGGTAGACATCAAGCTTGGCATCCCGGTCCATTGCGGCGGCCTCCCTAGCCTTCATCTCCTTCTCCTTCTCCTGGCGGCCGCGCACCTCCTTGGCGAGCGCGTCGTGCAGGCCCTGCAGCTCGGCCTCAAGCGTCTTGTAGCGGCCCTGGGCATTTGCGACGTCGCCTAGGGCAGCATCGTGAGCGGCCTTGGCTTGGTTGGCGGCCCGCCTCTCCTCGTCGGAGGATGACATGGCCTGGATCAGCACCGCTTGAACGGAAGGAGCAGAACGGGCCAAGCCAGAGGCCAACTCCAGGCGCTCGGCCACCAGACGAGGGTCCGCGCTCAGGAGATCCCCCCGCAGTTGGCTCAGCTTGTTGGCAACCTGGTCCAGGACAGCAGCGGAGGGAGCAGAAGAGACAAGAACATGTGCAGTAGGCGGAGAAGATGGCAGCGTGGCCACGGCTTGGTAGGAAGGGACCTCCTGAGCCTTGGCTGCCGTGGCAGCAGCATCGGCCATAGGGGACTCCAGGACCAGCGGGGCCACGGGGGTTGACTCCTCGCCGGGGTGCCCCAGTTGGCCTCGCGAGGGCGGTTGGGTCGGAGAGGCGCGGGCCTTGCCATCCTCTCCCCCAACAGCCGAAGGCGTCTCCCCGGCAGACGGATTCGCCCCAAGCAGGGCCGCAGAAGCCTCCTTCAACCTCTTGGTCGGAGGTGTCGGCCTAGTTAAAGAGCGCAAATGTCAAGCCTCGGCGGCAGAAGCCAAGCAGAGCACGAATCGAGCACTTACTGGACGTCGTCTGTGGACCCAAGCAACTTCCGGCCATACTTGAAGCCCGAGAGCCTGCAGCGGGGGTCAGCCTTGGAGGGCCCAGAAGCAGAAGGCGCGTTAAGAGAGATGGAGCTGGCCTTGGACCCCCCAGGGACCAGAGCAGACCCTGGGGGAACCAGGCTCGACCTGCCCTTCCTCGTGACTGAGGAAGAGCCCTTCCTTCCTCGCCTGGTGCTGGCCTCATCGTTGTCCGTCATGGAGCAGAGTGCCTGGGACCTACGCCGAGGGAAGGACTCCCCCCAATCCTTGCCAGTCTCCTCCGAGTCGGACGCTTCCTCCTCCGCCTCTTCTTCCCCACTGGAGCTGCCAGAGGACAAGTTCACCGTCGCCAGGACCGCCAGGTCTTCGGGAGCTGCCGCGGGCACCAGCCCCTCGCCGTTGAAGGTGGGCATGGCGTCCACCACCTTCTCCCAGTCGTCGCGGAGGAACAAGGGGACGTGGGCATCCACCAGGCTCGCCACGTCTCCCCCAACCAAGGAATGGAGGGCCGCAGTCAGATCCTCGTCGGACATGGCCTCAGAGCTCAAGCGCAGGGCAGCGGCTGCTCCTCCAAGCCTTCACAGTGGGAGCGAGTGCTCCTGGAGCGGAGCCACCCGGTGCTCCAAGAACTACCTCAGGAGCGTGGCCCCGGTCAGCTTCGCCGCCCCCAAGTTGCTTGGCCTCAGGTCCGCGAGGGTCGACAAGCTCCGCGCGGGACCATGCGTCAACGAACTTAGGTTGCGTCGTGGGCAATACCAGACGAGGGTGGAGGCGCCCGACATCCATCATGACCCACTTGCTCCGGTAGCCTTCGATGCTCTTCCCAGGCTTCGAGATGGCGTTGGAGCTGGAGTATGCAATGAAGCTCGCGCATGCGGAGACCTAAGCGCCAGAAACCCGGAGGGAGAAAAAGTGGCGCGGCAAGGCCACCGAGGGCTTCACACCAACATGAGCCTCGCAATAGTAGGCGAAAATCGCCAGGAGAAGGACAGAGTTGGGCTAGAGATGCATGGCCTGCAAGTTGTATTGGCAGAGAACGGCAAAGAAGAACTCAGAGAAAGGAGGCACCAAACCAGCGACGATGGCGCTCACGAAGAACGGGTAGAAGGTGCTCCCCTTGCCCTTAGGCTGGTCGGAGCCGACCTTGAGCACAGTCGCCCCCTCGCTGCCCTACGCCACCGTCATAAGGCGCGCGAGGGCGAGGTTCTTCTCCGACAAATTCGGGGAATCCAGGGCCGGTGAGTACCAAGCATCAGCCGGGGACTTGCGAGACGCCATGGTGTGCCGGACGCGAAGGATTGAGACGGATCTGGTGGATTTCGGGGGCAAGAAGGAGGAAAGCGAGAAAGGGGATCTAGGGCAAGACGGACGAGAGCGGGGCAAGGAAGCCTGGCCAGGGCACCCCCTTTTGTCAGTCGTGAAGTTGCCGAGCGTCGTGGGATGTGCTGACGCCCACACCCAATCAACCGCCACGCGGCGCCCAAGGCCGCAGGCTGTTAGGGCCCGCGGCGCTTCATGCTTGCCCCTTCGCTTCTCTGCTAAGCCAATCCCGCGCGTGCCTTGGGCCCGGGGGCTACTGTCGGCGTTCTAGGAACGGGGGTCCCCAGACTTGCCTGCCTGCGGCCTGCGGCGTGGCTCAAGCGGGGGCCTAGCACGGCCCATCTTCATCAGCTCAAGCTCAAAGACCCTCACGAGGGGCCAAGCCTCGCGGGGCGGACGACAGGAAGCTTCCTCAGAGGTAGTCTCATCAGGCAGGCTCGCGAGGAGGCGGAGAGATCAAGGCAGGGGTACCTCGCGAGGAACCCGTGACGCAAGCCATGACGATCGAGACCAGGCGGGCGCCGGCCTGCGCAGTGTCCTTGTTTCCCCTTTGGTGCAAAGGGGGCAAGCACAGGCCAAGGCATCAGGCAAAGGTTACCATTCCGGTGCAACGACACCAAGACCAGCCGGACAGCAGGACGGAGGTCACCGTGGAGCCCAAGACGGCGTCATTGCCAGTGCTTTTGGCAGCCGAAGACCACCTTTGGTCAGGATAACTTGTACTAGATGTTCCCCTTCGAAATGGCCAGTTGTTGGCGCCCTTCCCGCTCATTATTTGGGGAGAGGCCTAGGGCCTCTATAAATAGAGCTAGCCACCACAGAGTAGGGGGACACCAAAGAGACGTCTAGACCCCCCGGGAGAGATCTGATAGAACCCCAACAGAGAGAGAGAGAGAGGCGACTGAACTCACCCTAGCAGTTCATCGCACCAGCTCAAGAACACCTCTCGCGAGGCTGTTCTTCCCTTGTACTGTCCATCATCAGCCCCAGAGGCAATACACCACACCACACAATGGAGTAGGGTATTACACCACAACGGTGGCCCGAACCAGTATAAACACCGTGTCTCTTGTGTTGTTCATCATTTTCATCTTAGGTCGCATGAGAGGATCGGACGTAGATCGGCAGGGGAGAGATCTCCGCGCGCACCCCAGTGTTCAAACCTCAAGGGTCTGCCGGAACCCAAAACCTAACACTAATAAGCAAAATTGCTGATGCTCCATGGCTAAAGGGTTCCTTTCCAGAGGTGTCCGGATTGTGGCAACGGGAGTGGTTTTATGTCATAGCTCCCCGAAGTGCCAAGTGGTTAGCTGCCCCCACCTTTCGCTCGGGCCCTCCACCACAACTGATGTCATGGATCAGCAGGGGGCTGAGCTGGGGTCCAGCCAAGGACATGCCAATACTGCAGAGCCGTATCCGAGATCTATTCGAGGGAGATTTCAGTATGGTTATGGTAATGCAAGTTATGCTGGTCCGTTGAGTCCAGCCTTGCAAACGCCGGCACCTCCGCATGTGGGAATTCAACCAGGAAGGACTGCGCACTATTCAAAATTTCCTGGGCATGACGCACAAGGAGATGTCCGGACACTGCCGAGGACGTGGGCCTAAGCAGCAACCGCACCGTTGCCCAAGTAAGTTATCCCATGGCCGAACACACTTTCCTTTTATTTATCATGACATCATTCTGAAGAATCGCTCTTTGACTAGGACTGGATAACAAAGGCGAAGATGATCCAGTGTTCGGCTCCCCTTCCTGAAGGCTTGGACAATCCGGTGCTGGAAAAGATGCTTGAGCCAGCACCTTTCCTGGTGCCCTCAAAGGAAGATGAAGGGGGGAATAAAGAGGGTGAAAGCGGGCCTCCATCGCTACCTATTCCAATCGAGGGAATGAGCGCCTCCGTGAGGGAGGATAACCAAGGGGAAGAATCTGACATTCTGTCTTCCCGGGGAAGGAAGAGGTGTACCTCTGAAGATTCGGAAACTAAGGTTTCCAAATAGGAGAAGAAATCTCCGCCAGAGAGACCTGCCTCGGAGGGTACTCTTGCCGCACAATGTCCTTGCGGGGATCAGCCCTCTACCGAGCTATAAGTAAAAGGGTATTCTATAACGAAAATATCTTGCTCTATTTCCGTGGAAAATAATTGTAGCATTTATCTTGCAGTTCGGATTTTAGCCCTTCTCAGCTGAGCTCGTCTTCGGGAGATCTTCTTCCGGAGATGATGGATAGCGAAACGCCTCCCCCTGCCACACCGCCTTACGAAGCGGGCGACCCTGAGGTGTCATCGCGAAGGGCTTCTCCTGATCCGGCAAGGCCAGAAGGTAATCCTATGGCCACCCGAAGTCCTCAGTATCCGGCTCTCGAAGAGAGCAGTCAAAAGAGTCCGGTACCGTCTGGTGTGCGGTCGGATGTACGGAGGGATCTGCTGGAGAAAGCAGCTAGTTTAGAAGAGCACCGCACATTGATGGGTACGGTGATTGAAAGGATTTCATCTGCCGAAAGCGAGCTGCATGAAGCCTTTATGAGTCTACTGACGGGTTTTGAGGTACGTGAAATGATGTACATTTTTGAAAGTACCGCACATTTTTATATGTTCCCTGTGTAGATAGTAGCCCCTGAGACTCTGGTTGTCGTCGAAAACGGCGGCAAACAGAGGATCATAGTCCCAGGTAATAACCAGACTGCCTTTATGTGCAGGTGGTGGAGGCTCCAGTGGCTAGCCGGACTGATGGGTATGCCGAACTAAAGCGGCAGCTGGATGCGGCAGATGCCGACATCATGCTTGTCAACAAGCGGCTTGACGAGGCGAAGGGTCAGTGATTTTTCTGGCGATTGTCACATAATAAGAGCGGCCTGATGCCAGTATCTTTAATATGTTTCTGACTGCATATGGAGCAGACACCGTGGAGACCCTTCGGGCAGAGCTTGCCCAAGCCAAGGAGCAAGCCAGGAGTAGCAATGCGGCCGCTTTACAGGCGGCCGAAGAGTTAAGGGCCGATCACGCCGCACATTGGGAGAGTAAAGAAAAATTTGCCAAGATGACTGTGGAGTTAAAAGATGCTGCTGACCGTTACCAGCTTCTTGAAGAGGAAAACCGGGTGAAAGGGACGGACCTAGAAAAGGCCCGGGTGGCTGCCAAGGAAGCCTGCTCCAAAATTAGAGCGGCGAAGGAGGAGCTGAATCAGGCTACAGATATCGTGTCTGGGAAGCCTTTCTTGTTGCGGACTAAGTTCGGAGATCCGAAGTATGCTCCTATGGACCGGCTATGGAGTTCTGCAGACGCATACATGTATTTGGTTGCCAGCGCTGCTGATGCCGCTGAGTACTTCAAGGATCAGAAAGGTCCCGAAGTGGAGAGGCTGTTCTGGTCACAATTTCACGCTCCAGTCCGTCCGCTGTTGCTGAATGAGCGATTGACCGATTGGGATGAGCTCCATATATTATCCGGGCTGGTCATGAGGTCCGTTGTGGATCATTTGTGGCCAGGAGGGCCAAGGCAGAATAGCTACTTTAGCTTAGTGCAACAATTCCTTGGCGCTGTGCCACGCATCGTTGTTGTGAAGAGGTCGGCGTGCATAGAAGGCTCGCGGATGGCCCTTGCCCGTGCCAAAACATATTGGGCGGAGATGGATGCCACCACTGTTGCGGCACAGGGTTCGGCCATAGGCCGAGTGGCTGCCAAGCACTACTTTGAAGAAGTTCTTGAAGGCACTCGTTCAATAGAGGCTCAGTGCTCGAAGAATATTATGTTTGAGTGACATGTATTCCCATTGTAAAAACAATGTTTTATTGAATTTATCAATGTTGTATTTATACTTTTGCCCAAAAGTGCTATGATGCCAACCGTGTCCGTGGTCTTAATGACCTGTCAGATGCTTTAGTTGGTGAGGCCGTTTAGTGTGCGGCTGTCAAGGCATCCGCACGGTCTTCCACGCGCAAGGAGCGCTCAATATTTCCATTTACTGTAATGATGCCACGTGGACCGGGCATCTTAAGCATGAGGGAAGTGTAATGCGGTATTGCATTAAAGCGAGCGAAAGCTTCGCATCTGAGTAATGCTTGATAGCCAGTTTGGAACGGAGCGATGTGGAAGGTTAGATTTTCACTGCGGAAGTTATCGAGGAAGCCGAATATAACCTTGAGTAGCAGGGAGCCCGTGAAATGGGATTCTGGGCCTGGCGTTACTCCTTTAAAGGTAGTATTGCTATGGCTAATTTTTGTTGGGTCTATCCCCATTTTGCGGACTGTGTCCTGATATATCAGGTTTAAACTAATGCCGCTGTCCATCAGGACTCGTGTGAAGTGGTATCGGTCAATTATCGGGTCTAACACCAAGGCAGCCCATCCTGCACGCCGCATACTTGCCGAGTAATCTCGATTGTCAAAGGTGATCGGTTGGGATGACCAGTGGCAGAACTCCGCTGTGATAGGCCCTGGGACATGTGTCTCTAGGAGTGCCGCTGTGTTTCTCCCCTTTGTCACGTGTAACACGTTTACTGTTTTAACTTCTGGTGGGAATTTCTTTTGTTCCCCGGTGCTTTGCTTGTGAGGCTCGTCCTCGTCTTCGCTTGGTGTATCCTGCCCCTTGTGTTCGTCGTTGAGCTTGCCGGACTGCTGGAAGACCCAACATTCTCTATGGGTATGATTTGCAGGTTTATCGGGGGTGCTGTGGATCTGATATATTTTGTCCGGAATCTTGTTTAGGCTGGACAGTTCGTCTCTGTTGCCTTTGGAGGGCAGCTTTTGCTGACCTAGCCGAGAGCTTCTGCATCTGGCGTTTACCGCCGTGCTCTTCGGGCTGTCATCTTTATTCCGACGCTTGTTTTTGCTGCCCCGTGGTTTCCTGTTTTCGTCCCTGACTTTGAATGTACTTTGGTCGCTGATGCTGCATCGGGCTAACCAACTATCCTCTCCCGCGCAAAAGTGGGTCATGAGGCTTGTTAATGCTGCCATTGTTCTCTGGTTTTCTTGGCCGAGGTGTCTGGCAAGCCATTCGTCTCGAACGCTATGCTTGAAAGCTGCTAAGGCTTCGGCGTCTGGACAGTCGACTATTTGGTTCTATTTAGTGAGGAACCTGTTCCAAAGCTTTCGGGCCGACTCTCCGGGCTGTTGAGTTATATGACTTAAATCGTCTGCATTCGGTGGTCGGACATAGGTCCCTTGAAAATTTGCCCGAAAGGCATCTTCGAGCTCTTCCCAGCTTCCAATGGAGTTTTCGGGGAGGCTTTTAAGCTAGTGCTGAGCTGGCCCTTTGAGCTTGAGGGGTAAGTACTTGATGGCGTGGAGATCGTCTCCTCGAGCCAAATGGATATTGTTGGGGATATTATTACTGGAGGTAAACCAGCCTTATGTAGCCGGGTTGACTCCTTGAAGATTAGAAGCCCATAAAGATGCAAGGATGATGGCGCTTCATGGAGTCCCAAGGCCCAAAGGCGGGTTAAAGCCTGTAAATGTAAACCGTCTTAGTCATGTAACTTGTATTGTAAGATAGTAAGGATAGAGACCGAACTGGATACGTTTATGATCCGGCTTCGGGACTCTGTAAACAGGCGGGCGTCAACCTATGTATATAAAGGGACGACCCGGCAGCGGTTTAGGGACGAACAACAACTCGAGAGGAAGACAAAGCGGATACGCTCCCTGGCCTTCGAAACCCTAGCAATACCAATCACAACTAGACGTAGGCTTTTACCTTCCTCGAAGGGGCCGAACTAGTATAAAATTCCCCGTGTCCCCTTATCTGGTTTAACCCCCTTAAGCTAACCCGTAGCGATGGCTCCACGACTAAGTCCTTTCACAAGGTACGAGGACGGGCCGGTGTCCGATGGAGAGACCATGGTCTGCTCTGATGACGAGTCTTCTGGAGAGACCGAATCACTTTACCATTTGCAGGACGGCCGGATTGATGGAGGATCCGAGGGCAACAGTATTCCGGATTCCCCTGATTTGCCAAACCGGGCTGCCATCTTCATGGCCGGCACACAATCGGCGCCTCATTCATCTACCGCCGCAGCGATGCTCTCCGGTTCAACAATGACCACACCAGCAGGGGCAGGAAGGTTAGCGCCGCCTCCAGCCCAAGTCCTGTCTGATTTGTTCGACGCTTTGGCAACATTGATGGCCGCGGAGGTGGATGCAACATTCAGGGATCAGCACAATGCGGATATTGCAAAGGTGAAAGATTAGATAGCCCATGCTAAAGCGGACCTGGCGACAGAGAATGCTAGGATGGCCACAGAGCGGGCTGAATTGGAAGCACAGGCCTACCGGATTAGGATGGATCAGAATGCTTCAGAGGAAGTCATGAGAAGAAGGTATCGATCATGTCTCCCATCGGTTTATGAGCCCCAGAATCTCTTCAACACAACAGGAGCAGGAGCTAATAGCCAACCCATACTAAACCGGGCGGAGGCGCCAGGAACAGGAGCGCCGGTTCAACCGCGCACGACGGACCCGCCTCGCCAGAACAACGTTGTGCCACAGTATGTACCAATGCCGCCCGGGCATTATTCCAACCCGTTGGACAACATTGTGGCCGCCGCTTCACGCACGGCGGCCCTCCCAACCGACGGCGAGTCACCAGTTGCAGTGGAAGCACGTCGGGCCAGCACTACTAGGAAAAGGCCTACTAATGGCGCACCAGTTTTGCCTACTAATGGCGCATCTCTGGTGCGCCATTAGTATCATGCCACTAGTATTTATTAGTAATGGCGCACCACCCAGTGCGCCATTAGTATATAACACCATGCGCCATTAGTATGCCTCCCAAGGGCCATATTTAACCATGTGCTTTGGCACACTACTGGCGCACTGCGGATGGATGCGCCATTAGTATACTTGGCATACTAATGGCGCACTGTTTGGTGATGCGCCATTAGTATACTTTGGCATACTAATGGCGCACTCTGTAGTGATGCGCCATTAGTATGAATATTAGGTTTTATTTTTTTTACTTTTCTGATTTTTGCACAGGTTACAAAATATATTATTTGACAGAATATAGATAGTAGCACACAGCAACAGCAGATTCATCGAATACAATAGAAGATTAGTCTCCGAATACAATTCATCATATTAGTCTCCGAATTCAAAAGACCGAACAAAGATAAAACATTACAAGTCTCGAGACCGCGAGTATCGAGTTTGTCAGAAGTAATACTAATCCTAACAAGTCCTACTAATCATCGTCATACAACTTCTACTCGTTATTAATAACAAGTCATACGATCATCATCTTGATAGTCATCGAACCAACCCTACTTAATTGTTCTTAGCACATGATCATCAGTATTAGGCAGGACCTAAATACCCTATTTAAGCTAAAATAGCATAAAACAATATAGACCCTGACTCTCTATTATGGAGAATGGAGAACATCCTATCTCCAATTCTTGCACTTCGCTTCCTTTTGCTTCCAAGAAGCTCCTTACGACTGTCCATACATTTTTTCCATCCTTTGATTTTCATGTCTCCACTTCTTTTAGAAATCTCGTATGGACAGTTGAGATTCATAGGATGACCTGGCTGTAGGTTCAAAACATTAATACTACCTTTCTGATACATCAAATGAGGCACACAATTCTCTGGGATTATCTATTGAAAAACATAGTAATAACTTCATAGTTAGCAATGATGTACTAGTTTTAGAAGTATGCAAAAGATGCACGGATGTCGTAATAGTAAAAAATCTTACCAGGGTATCTCCATGGTAGTTACCGTAGTTGAACACATGCACTAGTGGCACGTATTTACCATAATGTTGAGGAGTTTGATTGTGGATATTTTAATTCTCAATGTCAGTACAAAATCCGACCAGATGATTTTTCTCCTTGTAAGTTGTTAATTCAGAGCCATCGGTGTAGTGGGTTTTGTCTACCATCTCCCGCACATTCTTTGAACAATAAAAATAAGCTGTCAATGGAAATAAGCTGTCAATTCTTTTGAAATAAACAATATAAATTAGCTAATAACTATGTTTGAGAAACTCACATAGCGGTAGAACTGGAGGCGTATCAACAAGGACCCAAATGTCCATATTGTCTTGGTTGATGTCAGGATTACCATGATCCATGGTGATAAGCATACCCTCATCAAAACCATACATCTTGCAAAATGTTTCCCAATTTTTGCAACCAAAATGGGTTACGCTCTCAGAATTATATAGATTTACTTCAAAGTCCACATCGTGATGAGTCCTTAGATGAATTTTCTTTGTTTCAGAAATTTCATGGTCTTCAAAATCCATCCTCTCCAAGACATAGCGTCTTGCATGGTATGGGATAAGCTATACTCGAATTGTAAAAGATGAAAATTACACGTTGAAATAGTTGAAGTCATGCTTAATATGAAAATAACACTTGTTGCCGTTGTGTACCGTTTCAACTTCGAAGGTCTCCTCGAGCTTAATGCTGAAGCGCCGATCATCGTCCAGGTGAGGCATGTCGCACAGACCTCGATCGTCGTGGCACCAGTCGCACTCCCCCGGGAGACATTCGTCGTCCGATGACGACATATCCTACGTTCATAATTTAAAACTACATCATTTAGGGTTTGTCGACATAGAGGCATCCAAAAAGCTAAGATTTTATCATTTAGGGTTTGTCGACGCCGAGGCACCCTAAAAGCCTAAGCTTTCATCATTTAGGTTCTTATCGACACCGAGGCATCCTAAAAGCAAAGGTTTTATCATTTAGGGTTTGTCGACGCTGAGGCACCCTAAAAGCCTAAGCTTTCATCATTTAGGTTCTTATCAACACCGAGGCACCCTAAAACCTATGGTTTAATGCAGCAAGAATAAAGGGGCAGTTGATCCTACTTAATTAAGTACTAAGATACCCCGGCCCATGCATTAGTCACAAGTATCCCATATGTCCTATTTTTAGCAAAGTCATGCTAAAATTCACGGAAAATTTCAGCATGACCTTTGCTGAAAATAGGAGATATGGAGTACCCGAATTTGCCAGAACAGAAGTTAATCGACATTCCAGCAAACTCAAGGGCCTCTCGGGGTACCTGCAAATTCATCACGACACGATGGTCGGAGACAAAACCCAGCAAACTAGCAAAGTTACTGACGTGTTTACAGAAATTGTTTTCTGTAAAAGATGATCATCATCTTTACAAGTCTTTCTCAATGTGATCACAAGTAATTCAGAGGCATCACAAGTAATTCCCTGTCTATTTTCCCTCCCCAACTAGATACTAGAGTAGCACTGTTGATGCCCTGTTATTGCTGAACTTTATGACAGTATATACAACAACTTATCCTAAATGTGTCTAGAACTGCAGATTTACAAATTAAAGGACACAAACTCAAGCAAGCTTCCTGAACAATACCCTGACAGAAAACATAGGACAAGCAATGAATTTCTATAACCAGTAAGAACAAGGGGATGATTTTAGCAAGTTAAGTGCAGCTCTAGCACCCTGTGCATGAAATGTATCATGTATCAAACCATCAATTAACTGCTGAACCTAATTGGCTACTACTCCCTAATGCACTCCAGGCTGTCAAAGTATAGCACAGGAGCAACGATATTAAACCTAGTAGCACTACTGAACCTAATTGAACCTAGGAAATACTCCAACTGAATGATGGGCCATGCATGTTCTATCTCACTACTAAACCCCAAGAGAAAAATTCAGTAACAAATGGAGTAACAGATTAAAAAATTACAATACACAAGAACTAAACTTTGGTTAACTGAATGCATTAGCTACTGAGTTGTCCAGATTAACAAACTACAGTGCACAAATCGCATGTCATCATCAGTAACAAAATTTAGATTAACATATTACTTCCATATGTCAATTTTAGAAGAAATGGAATGAATTACTAGCATTGCATCTCTACTAAACTGAACATCTGGGAAATGACAAATGATGTCTGATGTTGAACAAATGGCATGAAAGACATTGGCTGTCTAAACCTAGGAACATAGTCATTACTGTCTGTCTATCTAAACCTAATTGAACCTACGCATTATTGTCTATCTAAACCTAGTGCACAAACCTAATTGAACCTATGAACAAATGGCACTACTGAACCTAATTGAACCTAGGCATTACTGTCTGTCTAAACCTAGTGCACAAACCTGAAGTGTTGAGACACAAGACATGGTCGAGGGGAGGGAGGGATGGAATGGGGAGGAAGGGTGGAGAGGGAGGAAGGAGGAAGGAGGAGAGGTACCTGGGCGGGCGCGGCTGGTCGCTGGAGGGGTCGGGGTCGGGGTTGGGGTCGGGGTCGGCGGCGGCGGTGGCGTCGAAGGGATGGCTCGAGGGTGTCCGAGCTCGTCCGGGTCCTCGTAGTCGAAGAGGAAGACGGAGAGGGGCTGACGCGGGGAGGCTGTCGGCGACGGCGAGGTCGCGGAGGCGACGGCTATGGCGGAGCTGCAGTGGTGGGGGGTGCGGGGGCGGCTGCGTCGTGGGTCGGGGCAGCGCGCGGGGGGGGGGACTGGATTTGGTGAGAGGGAAGGACGAAGGGGTCGGGCGAGTTGGAGCTAGGGGGAAGATTACTAATGGCGCACCCCCGAGCGGTGCGCCATTAGAATGTTTTTTTATTATTTTTTTAGTAGAATGTTTTTATTATTTTTATACTAATGGCGCACCGTGGCACAGTGCGCCATTACTAGTTTAAACTAGTAATGGCGCACTATGCAACGGTGCGCCATTAGTAGTTTTGCAAAAAAGTAAAAAAAATCAGTAGTGGCGCACTTATGGATGGTGCGCCATTAGTAGTTCTAACTACTAATGGCGCACTCTGCCCGGATGCGCCATTAGTATGTTTGAAAAAATGAAAAAAAACATTTTGTTACTAGTGGCGCACCGTGTGCCTGGTGTGCCATTAGTGTCTTCCACACTAATGGCGCATCTCCACATGTTGCGCCATTAGTATATACTAATGGCGCACCACATGTCTGGTGTGCCATTAGTGTCATTTCCATCTATAGCCCTTTTCCTAGTAGTGCAGGGATCTCCTTCAAACAGCACTAAATCAACAGCAGGCGTATTCACATAGTCGTGAGAGAATTCATTCCACTCCCCGTCCAAGCCGGAGCTATAGCAGACACGTGGAGGACGAACCGGCCGTGTCCAGTAGTGCACGTCGCCGAAATTCACCACGAGGAAACAACCTGGCCGGGGGAGGCCCTAATGCGCAGGATGTTGTGGACCATGGCCACGCACGTCGGGAGGCCGAGTTGGCAGCTCGACACGGAGCACGACAACATACTCCGGTTCACCCCACGGCCTCCATGGAGCCAGGTGTGGTGTTCAGTTCCTTAGGGGTGCCGTGTCTAACCCCCACTTTGCATAATGTGAGACAGCCCAAGGATTTCAAGGGACCTCGTAAGGTACCAAATTACACCGCCGATTTGCAACCAGAGGCGTGGGTGGAGATCTATGAGATGGCAATGGAGATGTTAGATGTGGATGAGGCAGTGTGTGCTAAATATTTCACCATGATGTTGGAAGGAACAGCTCGCACTTGGTTAAAGCGCTTGCCGACCAACTCTGTTGGATCATGGGCTGAATTGAAGCACTGGTTTATCCAGAACTTCAAGGATACGTGTAAGCAGCCGATGTCAATCGTGGATCTGGCCGCTTGTGTCCAAGAGGAAGGGAGTCCACGACCCATTGGGTCAAACGGGTCTCAGCAATTTTGCATTCATCAGATCGTATCAATGCAGACACTACAGTGTTAACATTAGAGGGCAATTGTCATTTCTTACTGCTAAAACAGAAATTGGGAAGGCTCAAACATCACTGCAATGATATGTCAACACTCATGGCCGCTTTGGTTAAATATGCCGATTCAGATAATACCAAGGATCCGGATTCAGAGGAGGACAAACCGGGGAAAGGTAAGAAGAACGGCAATGCCAAGGGTCAACAGCATAATCCGGCATGCCATGGAAACGGTGGTAAGCGCAAGGCCGATAGTAGCTTGGACTTTGTTGCTAACACCAATGCACAGGAGAACGGCCCGTGCCGTAAGGGCAAGCAGCCCCAGAGGGGCGGAGGTTCAGGCTCCAATTTGGAGCGCCTGTTAAATCAGCCCTGTCCAAAGCATGGATCAAAGGAGAAGCCAACATCACATCTTTGGAAGGACTGTTATAACATGCGGGATTTCAAGAATTCCAATATGTTCCAGTATGATAACAACCCACCCGGCGGTTCAGGAGGAGGTTTCCATGGGCCGGGCTACGGATGTGGTGGTTCCGGTTTAGGGTTTCAAGGCAACCAAACCAGACACCTCAATCAAGGGCACCAAGGCAACCAGGGAGGTTACAACCATCAGGGGAATCAGCAGCAGCAGCAGTCGGGTTATCGGAGTAATCCCAAACAGCTAAACAGCGGGCAATATCATGTCTTCACTACTAGTTTGTGTAAACGTGACCAGAAGCTTCACAAAAGGGCAGTAAACTCTGTTGAACCGGCAGTACCTCAGTATTTACGCTGGTCTGAGCAACCTATTCTGTGGAGTAGAGAGGATCACCCACCCCGGGTTGATAATCTAGGTCACTTAGCCCTGGTCGTAGCCCCTCAAGTTGGTGGATACAAGTTTACCAAAGTACTCATGGATGGGGGAAGTAGTATCAACATTTTATATTATGATAGATTCCGCTGTATGGGGTTGACAGATAAAAATCTTAAACCGTCGAATACGGTCTTTCATGGTGTGGTGCCTGGTAAGTCTGCATATCCTGTTGACAAGATAGCTTTGGAGGTAGCTTTTGGAGATGACTATGATTCAAGGTCAGCAACATTCATGTTTGAGGTGGTAAAGATCAAAAGTCCGTAGCACGCCTTGTTTGGCGGCCGGCCTATGCTAAATTCATGGCGAGGCCGTGTTATGTTTATCTATAGCTTAAAATGCCAGGTCATAAAGGGACTATCACAGTACATGGAAGTAGAAAGATTGCTTTGGAGTGTGAAGAAGGTGATGCGGCTTATGCTGAGTCGGTTTGTGCCACGGAAGAGTTGAAATTCTATAAGGAGCAAGTTGATCCGGCAGACATGACCTCTTTGAAAAAGCAAACTACAGAACATGATCCAGCGTTGAAGTTCAAATTGGCTACAAACACTAAGATGGTTGACTTTGTTCCTGGCGATTCATCCAAGCAGTTCAGCATCAGCACTAACCTAGATCCCAAATAGGAAAGCGCGCTCATCGAGTTCATCCGTGAGAATCGGGACATCTTTGCATGGAAACCTTCTAACATTCCAGGTGTATCGAGGGAACTCGCTGAGCACAGACTCAACATTGATCCTAAGTTTAAACCAGTCCGGCAGTTCCTCCGCCATTTCAATGAAGAGAGACGTAAGGGTATAGGTGAAGAGGTAGCCCATCTGTTGGCCGCAGGGTTTATTGTCGAAGTTTTTCATCCAGAGTGGTTAGCTAATCCGGTGCTGGTTCTTAAGAAAAATGGCACTTGGCGCATGTGTGTGGACTACACAGATTTAAACAAGGCTTGCCCTGCATATCCCTTTGCTCTCCCTCGCATTGATCAGATAATTGATGCTACGGCGGGTTGTGACCATTTGTGTTTTCCGGATGCTTATTCTGGTTATCATCAGATCAAAATGGCGGTTAAGGACCAGGAGAAGACAGCTTTCATAACTCCCTTTTGGAGCCTTCTGCTATGTTTCCATGCCTTTTGGACTCAAGAGTGCCCAGGCAACTTACCCGCGATGTGTTCAAAATTTCCTTCATAAACAAATTGGGCGCAATGTTCATGCATATGTGGATGATATTGTGGTAAAGTCCAGAAAGGAGGAAACGTTGATAGAGGATTTAAGAGAAACCTTTGACAATCTCCGGATTTACAAGATGATGCTCAATCCGGAGAAGTGTGTTTTTGGTGTCCCGGCAGGCAAGCTCTTGTGTTTTTGGTGTTAATCAGAGGCATTGAGGCTAATCCAGAAAAAATTGCAGCAATTACATCCTTGGCTAAACCAGCGTGTATCAACGATGTTCAATGACTGACCGGCCGGATTACAGCCTTGAGCCGGTTTATCAGTCGCCTTGGAGAGAAGGCCATCCCCTTATATTAGATGCTTAAGAAAACAGATAATTTTGTGTGGAGTGAGCCAGTTGATAAGACGTTTGAGGATCTGAAGAGGCAGCTAGCTGAACCGCCTATCCTTGAAGCACCGATCGATAAAGAGCCGTTATTGTTATATGTGGCTGCTAATGGCCGGGTTGTTAGCGTAGCCATTGTGGTAGAGCGCAAGGAGCTTGGCAAGAAATATCCGGTTCAATGGCCGGTTTATTATATCAGTGAGGTGCTCATGAATCAAAGCAGAGGCATCCGCATTGGCAGAAGCTGGTGTATGGGGTGTTTATGGTGAGCCGGAAGCTTAAACATTATTTTCAGGGCCATCCCATCACAGTGGTCAGTTCAGCTCCTCTGGGCGACATCATTTAGAACAGAGAAGCAACTGGCCAGATTGCCAAGTGGGCTATTGAACTTGGACCTCACGGGCTCAAGTATATACCCCGCACAGCGATAAAATCCCAGGCACTCGTGGACTTCATTAATGATTGGACGGAGTTGCAGGCACCGGAGGAGAAGCTAGATAATGCATATTGGACTATTCATTTGGATGGGTCCAGACAGTTGGAGGGCTCGGGGGCTGGAGTCATACTAACTTCCCCACGAGGTGACAAGTTTTGTTATGTCCTCCATTTAATGTTCCCTTGTACTAACAATGCAGCTGAATATGAGGCTTTGCTCCACGGTCTTCGAATGGCTAAGGAGATGAATTTGAGCCGGGTTAAGTGCTTCGGTGGTTCAGATCTAGTGGCTCAGCAGGTGTCTGGCACTTGGAATTCTAAGGACCCACTTATGGCTGCATATCGGCGAGAGGTGGACGCAGTGGCTGGTCACTTTAAAGGTTATCAGGTGGACCATATAGACCGGCAGAAGAATGAAGCAGCGGACGCTTTAAGTTGTCTTGGTTCCTAGCGTAAACCGGTCCCGCCCAATGTCTTTCTTGATGTGTTGCATAATCCGCCAGTCAAAGTGCAAACCGAAGAAGATTTGGCTATTCCTAATCCCGAGGCTTAGTTGGTGGCAGCTCTGCATGCCATACCAGATTGGACGATCCCATATCTGGCTTACATGAACTGGGGCGAATTACCAGACGATGAAACGTTGGCTCGACAGATAATCCGACGTTCCAAGTCCATGACCATACTCAACGGGGAGTTACATCGTTACAGTGTTTCAGGAGCAATTTAGTGCTGTGTTTCTCCTCAAGAAGGTTGTGAGATTTTGCGAGAAATCCATGAAGGGGATTGCGGTCACCACGCCGGTTCAAAGTCGTTGGTTGCCAAAGCTTTTCGCCATGTTTTTATCTGGTTGACGGCGCATGCTGATGCTGAGGATTTAGTCAAGAGATGTGATGGATGTCAAAAATTTGCCCGCCGTGCGCACGTTCCGGCTCAAGAATTGCGGATGATTCCAGTTATGTGGCCGTTTGCAACTTGGGGGCTTGATATGGTTGGACCCTTCAAGCGTTCTAAGGACAAAAAGACCCACCTATTAGTAGCAGTTGATAAATTCACTAAATGGGTGGAGGCAGAGCCAGTCAGCAAGTGTGATGCAGCCACGGCGGTTCAATTCATCAAGAAGGTGATATTACGGTTTGGCTTTCCGCACAGTATTATAACAGATAATGGTACTAACTTGTCAAAAGGGGAGATGGAAGAATTTTGTCAACGTGAGCACATCCGGCTCGATCTAGCGTCGGTGGCACACCCCCAATCTAATGGTCAAGGAGAGAGGGCAAATCAAGAAATTCTATGAGGTATCAAACCTAGGCTTATGGTTCCCTTAAAGCGGACGCCGGGTTGTTGGGTTGAGGAGCTACCTTCTGTGTTATGGAGCATCAACACCACACCCAATAGGTCTACGGGTTACACACCTTTCTTCATGGTCTATGGAGCGGAGGTCGTTCTTCCTACTGACATCCGTCATGATTCACCCCGTGTGACAGCCTATGTTGAAGCTGATAATGAGAAGGCACGTCAGGATTCTCTCGACCTGTTGGATGAAGAGCGTGATCTTGCAGCAGCACGGTCGGCGATTTATCAACAAGATCTCCGATGTTATCACAGCCGCCGGGTTAAAACCAGGTCCTTTCAAGAAGGCGATTTGGTACTCCGGCTCATCCAGGATCAGACTGATATGCATAAGTTATCCCCACCTTGGGAAGGATCCTTTGTGGTCAGCAAAAATCTACACAACAGTTCTTACTACCTCATTGATGTTCGAGAGCATAAAGACTCACGTCAATCAGAGGAGGAGACCAAGCGGCCATGGAACATAGCCCTTCTTCGGCCTTACTATACGTGAGCCATAGGCTCTTCCTATGTACATATTTATGATAATGTATATATTATATAATAAACTGGAGCCTCCATTAAAGCAGGGTCTCTGTTCTTTTTACATCATGTGTGCGCTCACAAGAGTTTCTACTAACAAAGTGGAGTTTTTTGTTAAACCGGTTTCTACAGCCGCACGGGTGTAAAGAATATCACTAGGGGGCTTGGTCATATCTGAACCATAGCTACACCTCTTGATTGGTTTGAAACGACAAAGGGACATCACTAGGGGGCTTGGTTGTTATCACACCACAGCTACACCTCTTGATAGGCGTTTGTCCAGAAAGGTAATTATGTGGGGCCAAAGAGAGTGTTGCACAAAGCACAAACTCAAACATGGGCACCCACGGAGCACAGCTCACAAAATTACTTGGGGGCTCTTTGTGCAAGCAACAAAGAGTTTGAAAGGACCCTAGTAATTGGCTATCAAGCCACGGCTTGGAAGCTTGGTGTATTCACCTAAAAACTTCGGTAAACCTGCCTTCATCAAGTAAGCCACACCTATCCAGGTAATCCTGGTATGACCCATCGAACGTTTGACAAGTCAATCTTTTACAGACCCTGAACTTGTCACAGTTAAAGCAATGATTGGTTAATTGGAGGCCCATCTTAAAAGGCTTTGTTAAATGGTTTAACTCAGAGGCCTGGCAGCCCATGAAAAGCCTAGATTTGGAGCCTGGTAGCTCGTAAAAAGCCTTGCATATTTTCCCGTTTGAATTTTGTTTGTTGAAAATCATAAGTATTTTTTGATAAACCGGCGTCCTTGACCCAGCTTGCTTCTCAACTACAAGTTGTTGGCACATGATCAGTTATAAACCGGTGTTTATTGACCCGGTCTGGTTTTACTAAATCACCAGTGTTATAAAGAAAGCCCTGTAGTTATCCCGGTCCGGTTTAAACCGGTAATACAGAGATAAGGTTATCAACGTTCCGGATTGGTATTAACACCTCTGCCGTATGCACCGTTGGTCAACCAATGAGCTATGTTATGTATATTCTTTTTTTTATACAAATACTTTGATTATTTCATCTATATCCTGTACACTTCTTGGATATATTGACCCATCTAGCGGTAAACCGCTAGACACTTTTAAGTTGTTGAAACCAGGAACACAACTCATCATGGGTTATGCATAAATAAATCCCAAAGGGTGGCAAAAGTTGTCATGAGGTATTACAAAACATGCTCAAAGGCATGGCAAATAAAGGAGTTTTGGCTGTCCTATTACAAGAAGCCTTCAAAGCAGCTCCAATGACATAATTGTTTTTCATAAAATCGGCACACCGTGGACAGTAAACCGGCGACCGGTTCAGGACGCTTCGTTAGGACGGTTTGATGGTTGAGGGTCCGTTGGTGTAGGCACTTCTTCATCCCTCCCAGTCGCTGGAAATCAACCGTTGGCCAATCGATTCCAGTTAAAGCTTGAAACACTGCTTCTTCATGGATAATATTGGAGGGGTTAATATCAGGAGGATAAGTGTGCTTACGAATCGGAGGCACAAGTTCTTCAACTTCATGGATGTCGGTCGGCTGCCTTTTCCCCTCGGCATTGTAAAACGGTTGAAAATGGGACAAATCGGTATCATCGGCTAACTTGCTAGCTGCTGGCCGCATCTGTTTAGTCAGCCACCGGAGATCATCATTGTCAAAGTTGGAACCATCTTCTTTAACACCTGGGTATCCTTTGATGATGTCTTCTACTTCAAGATCCGGAATCCAGGCTTTTGCTCGAATAAGTGCAGTTAAAGCTCCGGCTCTGGCAGCTGCTTTCTTCAAGTCGACGATGCGGGCTGGTAACATGGCCAACTTCTCAAGAGTTTCTTTAATCAAAGAGGGAGCCGGTTTGTTATAAGCTGCCGTGCAAATAGCCCGCTACGACCCAGAGTACAATTGTTCAATCAATGTGTATGCCGCTTTGAGCTTCATCCGCATATCAGAACCAAGATGAGTGATCCGGGTGCCTGCCAATGATTTTATCAACATTTTGGTCAGCTGTAAAGTTCATTAACTTGCGCAACACACATAAGCAGGAACTTACCAAAGATAGCAGAGCTCATAGCATTGATTTGATGTTTCAAACCAGATAGTTCATCAACCACTAGCTTTAGGGCTGCCTCGGCGTCTACAGCTCTTTTGATTAAACCGGATTTCTTGGTTTCCCAGTCAGCACGATCTTTATTGAAAAAATCTTTCAATTTTTCCATCACGGCCAGGGCCTGGGTCAGCTCCTCTTTGGCTTTTTCAGCCTCGGCTTGTTGTGATTTCACATTCTCTTGCAATTCAGAATTTCGGGCGTCTTTGCTTTTCAGTTCAGCCTGCCACATTGAAGGTATATTAAACAAACAACATATATATGTGCTAAGTACAAAGTGTATAACAAGTTATGCACTTCATACTTGGGGGCTAATGCCTATTTTGCTCTCAAGTGCAAAGTTTTATGCAAGTCTCTAGAATAATGCAAGCATTATACTTGACACTTGGGGGCTAATGTACGTCTGTTCTAAAACGGATGTGTTGATCAAAAAACCGGATTAACTTGCCAAGTTAAACCGGCCTTTGGGGGCTATGTTGCAGAAAGTTATCTAATTATTTCAATATGAGTCTTATCTGTTATTAGAGATCTGTCAGTGCAAGGATCAATGATGCGAAGCGTAAAGTGTTACAAAGACCCGTTTTATGATTAATAATCATACAAACGGCCGTTGGGGGCTACTTGGGATAGTAGTTCAGCTATAAATCAATCAACAAAGGGAGAGAAATTTACCTCATATCGCTCTTTCATCAAGTTCACCAAACCGGCTTCATAATTCCGGTTTGAGTGCAGACGGTTCAAGAAGCCAGAATGAAGCTCATCAGCGTTAAGATGAGCATAGCTTGATAAGTCGCTGCTCCATTTACCTTTATCCCGGGCAGCTTGCTCTTCTTTGGCACTGTGCTGAGCCAAAATGATGGGATGGCCAGGAGAGCTGTGGCCCACTCAAGTAATAATAACATCATCACCTTGGCCTTCATGATTTTTGGTTGATGATACTGGAATTTCAGCATCTTTCACCGGACTAGACCGGTTTGGTTCTGCCGGTTCAGAATCAGGCACGGCAGGCTCAGCGTCTATGGGCCCATCAGTATTTTGGCCTTCAAGGGGTGGGTCATCAGAAGTAGCTTCAGGATGAGGACCTTCTAGTTCACATGTTTGTACCGGTTCACCTCTGGGTTCTTCTTCTTCGGCGACCGGATCTTCGGATGGATTGGTGACCCGAGCTTTCTTGCTAGGTCTAGCTTGGGCTCTGCAAATAAAGATGAAGGATTAACGTCTTATTCAAATTCTGCAATGCGTTAAAGGAAAAGGTTTTAGAACTTACCTGGCCACAGTTTTCAGCGGAGGGAGTTGAGTTGTGGTTGACTCGCCAGATGATGAGGGAGGTGTCACCTGATAATTTTAATCAGACGGATTAAGAGGTTGTCTGAAATAACATGCCTTGGGGTAAGAATGGTCATAAGTAGGAGAGACCTCAGATCGGCACTTCCGAACCAAAGTATCAGGTAAACCGGCTGAAGTGACCTGTTGGCCACTGTGCCGGGTTGTCTGGCGAGCTTCATGCTGCTGAGTCTTAAAAATAAATGTTGGATCCAAGTGAGCAAGAGGATGAGAAAAGCTTACTTTCTGGATTGCATGGCGAGTTTTTTGTGTTGGCATAGAGTCTGAACCGGAGGAAAGGGTAATTACCTCTACATCATCAGCTTGGCTAGCTTCTGCGTCCTCCTAAGGAAGATCATTGTTAATGAGATGCATGAAAAGAGAGCCAAGTGAGTCAAGTTCTACCTCAACTTCTGGATCATCAGTGTCATCATCAAGCTCCATGTTAATCTGGTCAGCCGTTTTCCGTTTTCATGTCCGCTTTACGGCTTTGGTCTTTGGGCGGGATGGCTTGACCGCTTTATCTCCAGTCGGCATTGCTGCTTTCTCTACGGTTTTCTGTTTCTAGAAGGGGTCATCTCCCTATATACAAAGAAGAAGGATTACAGGTTGCATAAGGTAAAAACATTAGAAATGAGGGGGAAATATAATGCTTACAGCAGGCGGTTTGTTCTTGGCATAGAAGGGATTCAGACCGGTTTGGCTATAGATCAGTTCCGACTCATTCAGAATCTTCTTTACGCCTTTAGTGACTTCTTCCTCAGTTAATTGGATGTTGCAATGGCGTTGAGGGTCGTCAACCTCACCGGTATATTGACACATTAAACTAGGACGCCGACTTAGCGGCAAGATACTCCAGGATATCCAACAGCGCACAAAGTCCATGCCTGTTAACCCGTTTGCCATAAAGGCCCAGAGTTTGGAGAGTTGAGGAGCGTATTTCGCCCTTTCTGAAGAGCTCAGGCGTTGTGGCATTGGGGGAGTATTGGATAGTCTGTGATCACGAAAGCCGGGGAGGGGATTTTCATCTTCAGTTGAAGTGTCTTTGCAATAAAACCAAGTTTGATTCCATTCCTTTGGGTGGCTATGATGTTTGGCATGAGGGAATTGAACTTCTTTCCGCTTTTGAATCGAGACACCACCAAGTTCTGTGTTCGGGCCATTTACAAACTCTATGCGCCGGTTTAAGTGAAAGAAATCCCGAAATAGTTCTGTAGTTGGTTCTTCTTGTAAATATACTTCACAGAACACCTGGAAGTTGCATAAATTGGAAACCGAGTTGGGACCAATATCTTGCGGATGAAGTTGGAAGCTGGCAAGCACATCTCGATAAAACTTTGGCCCTGGCAGTTTGAAGCCACGGCCTATATGGTCAACAAAGACCACCACCTCGCCTTGCCTTGGGGTTGGAGGATTTTCTGTTCCTGGAACTCGCCATTTGATTTCAGTTTTCTTAGGCAGGGAGCCGATGGTAACCATCTCATTCAACTGAGTCTTAGTAACCCGGGAAGGAGCCCAGTTGCAGGCAGTGAATTGTTTGGCCATTGTGGAACAAATAAAGCTGCAAATGAAAGGCCGGTTTATAAATTACGCCTGATTATATGCAATATACAAGGGAGTAAGAAACATACTGATATGTGAAATGGTGTAAACCGGAGACTAATGCAATAAGGGAAAAAGGTAATACTAGCACAGGATTACTCAGACATTGTTAAACTGGAGCATAGTTATGAAGGTAAAATGCTCCTCTGGTTTATCAGAGGGCTAATGGCATAGACTGCTTATACAAGGTCAAACCGCCTATGTTGGCGTAAGGAGAAACAGATCTCACAGGGACATAGGAACAAATCTCATAGTGACATATGAAATTTTCGGATCTAAGATAAGACAGAAAAGAAAAATTAATTGGATCTAGAAGGGGTGCAGAACCGAAGCAACTTACGAAGGGCTAGATCAGTTCTTTGTGCATAAGTGTTTGTGGTGACAATGGAAGGTTAGCTACAGCAAGGAGTACGTCAGATACGAAGTATTCACCTAAAGTCCATGAAAGAGCAACGCTGAAAGCTCTAATGAACCTCAAGAACAGCGAAGAACAAGGAAACCCTAATGGATCTAAGAAAGAAAGGGGAAAAGACTTATTGTGACGGCGGAAGCAGCGGAAGGGCACTGTGGAACTCTGGTGCGAAAAGTTTGATGCAGCGGCCAATGGCGAAGCAGAGGCAGAGTTCGAAGATGACGGCGGTGCTCGGGTGCGGGGTCATCAAGAGGAAGAAGAAGAGATGAATGGGTAGCGGAAAGAAAAGAAAAGGGGTCCGCTGTCCCTATTTATAAGGCGAAGAGATGAAACGGCAATTGCGGGAATCGAGGAGCCCAAAAATGGATAAGTTAATAAGGGTGTCGCCTCGATGGCTGAAGACATATTAAATAAAGGTAATCTTCGACATCAACGGATGGATGACGTCAGGACGGTTTATCATAATCTTGAAGTGTCATGTCACTGCGATTTACAAGATCGAGGTGAAGACATGAGGGAAGAATTTTTCTAACTATAGAAGATTGACATGAACGAGTTCAAACCAATCTGGGGCTTAATGTTGGGGATATTTCTACTGGAGGTAAACCGGCCTTATGTAGCCGGGTTGACTCCTTGAAGATTAGAAGCCCATAAAGATGCAAGGATGATGGCGCTTCATGGAGGCCCAAGGCCCAAAGGCGGGTTAAAGCCTGTAAATGTAAACCGGCTTAGTCATGTAACTTGTATTGTAAGATAGGAAGGATAGAGACCGAACTAGATACGTTTATGATCCGGCTTCGGGAATCTGTAAACCGGCGGGCGTCAACCGATGTATATAACGGGACGACCCGGCAGCGGTTTAGGGACGGACAACAACTCGAGAGGTAGATAAAGCGGATTCGCTCCCTGGCCTTCGAAACCCTAGCAATACCAATCACAACTAGACGTAGGCTTTTACCTTCCTCGAAGGGGCCGAACTAGTATAAAATTCCCCGTGTCCCCTTGTCCGGTTTGACCCCCTTAAGCTAACCCGTAGCGATGGCTCCACGACTAAGTCCTTTCACAAGGACATCTGGCATGACAAACCCACGACAGATATGGAGGATGTATTCCTCAATCCAGACCCCAGGGTCTCTTGTTCCGTCGTACGCCTCTATGTTTACGGGTTTGAATCCCTCTGGAAATTCATGGTCCAGCACCTCATCGGTGTAACATAGGGGGTGTGCGGCACCCCTGTATTTGGGTGTACCATGGTGTTCGGATGTTTGTTGTGTTGCATTGCATGCTGGAGCATGCATACGTGGCCCGTATATGGATCTGGTTGCGCCGTCCTTTTGATGCGAGCTCTTGCGTGGATCGCGTACTGGCTTATGTGCGGTGTCGTTTGCCGCTCTATGTTGGCCACGAGGTCGTCTATCCGACCAGATGGCCGTTTTAATTTTTGGTTGCGGGGATCTAAGGCCTCCTCATCGAATTCAGGTAGCAACTTTCGCTTCGGGTAGCTCTTGGTGTGGCGATTACTGCCGTACTTCGCTGCAGTGTTGAGTACTTCACTCCATCTGATTTTGAGTGTGTCTTGTGCAGCCCTGAGCCTTTGCTTCTGCTTTTTTAGACCCCTCACAGTGGAAACCAGCCTTTGATGGGCATTCTATTGCTCTGTGTGCCTGTCCGGTGTGATGTCGTTCGGACTGTTATCTTCGACGGGGTCGGGTTGTTCGGTATGATTCTCCATTTTTCCCTGGTCAGGTAATGGTTCACCCTGCTCTATCGCTGGGTCTATATGATCACTATTTCTGCCGAGGCGGGACTTGGAGCGGCGCTTACGCCGCCGCTTTGACTACTTCTAGAGGGAGCACTTCGCTGCGTCCTTCCGTTCCTCGTCACCATTTTCTTTGGGTGTGTCCACAATGTATACATCATATGATGAAGTGGGCGTCCAATGCCCTGTGGGCAGTGGTTCCTGTTCATCTCCTGCATCGTCGTCCATACCATCGATGTCTTCGGAGTCGAAGTCGAGCATGTCGGTCAAATCGTCGACACTGGCTACTAAGTGGGTGGTGGGTGGGCAGCGAACTTCGTCATCCGCATCCCAATCATGCCGAACATAGTTCGGCCCAGACTCTCCTGACAGGGAGAGAGACCTTAATGAGTTTAGTATGTCGTCGAAGGGCGAGTGCTGAAAGATATCCACGAAGGTGAACTCCATGATCGGCGCCCAGTCGGATTCGATAGGCACGGGCGCAGGCGGTTCGGAGTCCGTGGCCGGGGAAGAATCCGGTAGTTCGGTGTCACGGCTCCTGTGAAGGGTAAGGTCGATACTCAGCTCAATTACCGCTGAGAATACGGCCTCCGTGGTGGGGTCTATCCACCCGTCCATGGATGGCGCAATTGGCTCCGAACTGAGGGTCGGAGCGGTTGCCGGTGCGGTCTCCTGAACACTGTCCGATTGTAGAGCTAAATCATGCTCATCGTGACCGTGCGGCGCACTCGGCAGGGGCTCGAATCCGTCGAAGATCAAGTCTCCGTGGATGTCGGCCGTGTAGTTTAAGCTTCCAAACCTGACCTGGTGGCCAGGAGCGTAACTCTAGATCTACTCCAGATGGCCAAGCGAGTTGGCCCGCAGTACGAAGCCGCCGAATACAAAGATCTATCCGGGGAGGAAAGTCTCACACTGGACTGCATCGCTATCGATGATCGAAGGAGCCATCAAGCCTAACGGTGACGACACAAAGGAACTCTGAATGAAAGCACCAATGTCAGTGTCAAAACCGGCGGATCTCGGGTAGGGGGTCCCAAACTGTGTGTCTAAGGCGGATGGTAACAGGAGGCAGGGGACACGATGTTTTACCCAGGTTCGGGCCCTCTTGATGGAGGTAAAACCCTAGATCCTGCTTGATTTATTATTGATAATATCAGTAGTACAAGAGTTGATCTACCACGAGATCGGAGAGGCTAAACCCTAGAAGCTAGCCTATGGTATGATTGTATGTTGTGCTACAGACTAAAACCCTCCGGTTAATATAGACACCGGAGGGGGCTAGGGTTACACAAGGTCAGTTACAAAGGAGGAGATATACATATCCGTATTGCCTAGCTGGCCTTCCACGCCAAGGAGAGTCCTATCAGGACACAGGACGAAGTCTTCAATCTCGTATCTTCATAGTACAACACTCCGGCCAAAGGAAATAGTCCGGCTGTCCGGAAACCCCCTAATCCAGGACTCCCCCAGCGGGCGTCGGCCCGTCACGACGATGCTTGTGATAACATCTCCATAGCATCGTCCGACCCGCGGACCCTCCGCGACTAGCGCCAGATCCTTTGGGAGCGAGCTCACGAAGACGCTCGAACCACCGTCGAGCGCCGGCATGAAATGCGCCACCTGTCGAACAAGCGGGCGGGGCCTGCTATTGACCACCCGGCACCGGGGGGCCCCGGCGGCTTACCTTACGAGGTGGGCTGCCCGGCTTTTACCCGTGAGCTGAGGCAGTTCCAGTGGCCGTCCCACCACACATTCAAGCCCGACGTCGGCGAGAAGTTCACCGACAAGACCCATCCATCCGAGTTCCTCAGCATCTACACCATCGCGATGCAGGCCGCCGGGGCTCGCGACGACAGGTGCTTTCCAACTATTTCCCGCTGGCGCTCAAGACCAATGTGATGTCTTGGTTGATGCACTTGCCGGTGGATTCCATTTCTTCCTGGTCAGATCTGTGCCATGAGTTCGTTGGCGCCTTTACAGGAGGCCACCAAGCTCATGGCTAGGCCAGTAATCTGCATATCATTCCCCAGAAGGAAGGGGAGACCCTGCGCATGTACATCCAGAGATTCAGCCGGGTGCAGTACAACATCCCCGATGTTCATCCCGCCGATGTGATTAGCGCGTTCCACCAGAACGTACGCAATCGCAAGATGCGTGAGGAGCTGGCGATGACCAAGGTTAAGGATGTGGCCGAGCTCTACGTTTTGGCCGATAGGTGCGCTCGGGCTGAAGAGGGAAGGAAGTACCCCGGCGAAGACGCCGGTGCGGAAACCGACTCTACTGATGAAGACGCCGTGACCTCAATGAAGAAGAGCCGGCGTCGCAACAGGAAACGCAAAGGCAAGGCCATTCTTGCCGTTGAGGGATCTGACGATACCGGTGCCGGCAAGAAGGTCAAGGCAGACGCCCCCGACAAGGAGATTGCCGGGTGCGCCGCCTACCGGGCCCTGGCGGCTACCGACAAGCCAGGAAGCTCCGGCAAGCAATACTGCAAGATCCACCGCACCAAGGGCCACGACCTCCAAAACTGCCGACAAGTTGAGCTGCTTGCTGAGAAGAAAAAGGCTGAGTATGAAAGGCGGGACAAGGAGAAGGACCAGGATGGTGCTGAGGGATCCGGCAAGAAGCATGGTGGCCAAGGAGGCTGCCCCGGCAAGGACAACCAGCAAGAGAGGCCTGCCCGGGGCCACAACAAGAAACAAGAAGACGACGATCACGACGAGGACGATGAGTCTGGTGATCAAGGGTTCCAGAAGGCTACGGAGGACATGTGCGTCGATGGTGGCGCCTCGCTGCATACCTCTCATGGCCAGCTCAAGCAGTGGGCACGTGAGATTACAGCAGCAGAGTCGTCGTTCGACGCTCAGAAGCCGCTGAAGTGGTCCAGCACGCCCCTCATCTTTGACGCCGAGGACCACCTTGACCACACTACCGCGGTCGGGTGTTTGCCATTGTTGGTCTCACCAATAATACGCAACCTCAGGGTGAACAAGATGTTGGTTGACGGCGGGGCCGGCCTGAACCTGATCTCGCCTGTCGTGATAAAAAGGTTGCAAATCCCTGATGGAGACCTCGAGGAAACAGACACGTTTCAAGGGGTCAATCCGGGGAGGATCTAGCCGAAGGGAAAGGTCACACTGCCCGTGACATTTGGAGGAGAGTTGAACTACAGGACAGAGAGGATCGTCTTTGACGTGGCTGAGATCCCCTTGCCCTACATCGGGATCCTCGGCCGCCCTGCATTGGCCAAGTTCATGGCGGTGTCACACTACGCCTACAACATGCTAAAGATGCCCCGGCCGTTGACCATCATTGCTACGTCTTGAGCTTGCATTGGTTTTCCCCGAAGAGGAAGGGATGATGCAGCAGAGTAGCGTAAGTATTTCCCTCAGTTTTTGAGAACCAAGGTATCAATCCAGTAGGAGCCCACGCTCAAGTCCCTCGTACCTGCACAAAGCGTTTGCTACTCGCAACCAACGCGATTAGGGGTTTTCAATCCCTTCACGGTCACTTACGAGAGTGAGATCTGATAGATATAATATTTTTTGTATTTTTGGTATAAATATGCAAAGTAAAAAGTAAAAGCAAAGTAAAAAAGCAAAGCAAGATTAAAGTAATGGAGATTGATATGATGAGAATAGACCCGGGGGCCATAGGTTTCACTAGTGGCTTCTCTCAAGAGCATAAGTATTCTACGGTGGGTGAACAAATTACTGTTGAGCAATTGACAAAATTGAGCATAATTATGAGAATATCTAGGCATGTTCATGTATATAGGCATCACGTCCGTGACAAGTAGATCGAAACGATTCTGCATCTACTACTATTACTCCACTCATCGACCGCTATCCAGCATGCATCTAGAGTATTAAGTTAAAAACAGAGTAACGCCTTAAGCAAGATGACATGATGTAGAGAGACAAATTCATGCAATATGAAATAAACCCCATCTTGTTATCATCGATGGCAACGATACAATATGTGCCTTGCTGCCCCTTCTGTCATTGGGTAAGGACATCGCAAGATTGAACCCAAAGCTAAGCACTTCTCCCATGGCAAGAACTACCAATCTAGTTGGCCAAACCAAACGGATAATTCGAAGAGACTTGCAAAGATAACCAATCATACATAAAAGAATTCAGAGAAGATTCAAATATTATTCATAGATAGACTTGATCATAAACCCACAATTCATCAGTCTCAACAAACACACCGCAAAAAGAAGATTACATCGAATAGATCTCCACAAGAGAGGGGAAGAACTTTGTATTGAGATTCAAAGAGAGAGAAGAAGCCATCTAGCTACTAACTATGGACCCGAAGGTCTGAGGTAAACTACTCACACTTCATTGGAGAGGCTATGATGATGTAGAAGCCCACCATGATGACGGCCCTCTTCCGGCGGAGCTCCGGAACAGGCCCCAAGTTGGGATCTCGTGGATACATAAAGTTGCGGCGGTGGAATTAGGTTTTTCGCTCCTGTTCTGATCGTTTGGGGGTACGTGTGTATATATAGGAGGAAGAAGTACGCCGGAGGAGCAACGAGGGGCCCACAAGGCAAGGGGCACCCCCCACCCTTGTGACCGCCTCTTTTGTTCCTTCGAGCGGGGTCCAAGTCTCCTGGATCACGTTCGGTGAGAAAATCACGTTCCCGAAGATTTTATTCCGTTTGGACTCCGTTTGATATTCCGTTTATCCGAAACACTAAAATAGGAAAAAAAAGCAATTCTGGGCTGGGCCTCCGGTTAATAGGTTAGTCCCAAAAATAAGATAAAAGTGGAAAATAAAGCGCAATATAGTCCAAAACAGTAGATAATATAGCATGGAGCAATCAAAAATTATAGATACGTTGGAGACGTATCAGGCATCCCCAAGCTTAATTCCTGCTCATCCTCGAGTATGTAAATGACAAAAAGAGAATTTTTTATGCAGAGTGCTACGTGGCATAATTTCAATGTAAATATTCTTAATTGTGGTATGAATATTCAGATTAGAAAGATTCAAGACAAAAGTTTATATTGACATAAAAAATAATAATACTTCAAGCATACTAATTAAAGCAATTATGTCTTCTCAAAATAACATGGCCAAAGAAAGTTATCCCTACAAAATCATACAGTCTGGCTATGCTCCATATTCACCACACAAAGTATTTAAATCATGCACAACCCCCGATGACAAGCCAAGCAATTGTTTCATACTCTAACTTTTTCAGAACTTTTTCAATCTTCACGCAATACATGAGCGTGAGCCATGGATATAGCACTATAGGTGGAATAGAATTGTGGTTGTGAAGAAGACAAAAAGGAGAAGATGGTCTCACATCAACTAGGCGTATCAACGGGCTATGGAGATGCCCATCAATAGATATCAATGTGAGTGAGTAGGGATTGCCATGCAACGGATGCACTAGAGCTATAAGTATATGAAAGCTCAAACTAAAACTAAGTGGGTGTGCATCCAACTTGCTTGCTCATGAAGACCTAGGGCAATTTTGAGGAAGCCCATCATTGGAATATACAAGCCAAGTTCTATAATGAAAAATTCCCACTAGTATATGAAAGTGATAACATGAGAGACTCTCTACTATGAAGATCATGGTGCTACTTTGAAGCACAAGTGTGGAAAAAGGATAGTAAAATTGTCCCTTCTCTCTTTTTCTCTCATTTCATTTTTTATTTTTTATTTGGGCCTTTCCCCTTTTTTATGGCCTCTTTTTATTTGGGCTTCTTTGGCCTCTCTTTTTTCGTCCGGAGTCTCATCCCGACATATGGGGGAATCATAGTCTCCATCATTCTTTCCTCACTGGGACAATGCTCTAATAATGATGATCATCACACTTTTATTTTTCTTATAACTCAACAATTACAACTCGATACTTAGAACAAAATATGACTCTATGTGAATGCATCCGGCGGTGTACCGGGATATGCAATATGACAATGGTGGAGTGTGTCATGAACGGAACGGTGGAAAGTTGCATGGCAATATATCTCGGAATGGCTATGGAAATGCCATAATAGGTAGGTATGGTGGCTGCTTTGAGGAAGGTATATGGTAGGTGTATGATACCGGCGACAGGTGCACGGTATTAGAGAGGCTAGCAAATGTGGAATGGTGAGAGTGCGTATAATCCATGGACTCAACATTAGTCATAAAGAACTCATATACTTATTGCAAAAATCTAGAAGTTATCAAAGCAAAGTATTACGCGCATGCTCCTAGGGGGATAGATTGGTAGGAAAAGACCATCGCTCATCCCCGACCGCCACTCATAAGGAAGACAATCAATAAATAAATCATGCTCCGACTTCATCACATAACGTTTCACCATATGTGCATGCTACGGGAATCACAAACTTTAACACAAGTATTATTTAAATTCACAACTACTCAACTAGCATGACTTTAATATTATCACCTCCATATCTCAAAACAATTATCATGCTTCAATCTTTTCTTAGTATTAAACACACTCAAAAGAAAATTTCACAAATCTTGAATACCAAGCATATTATTATTAAGCAAATTACCATGCTATTAAGAGACTCTCAAAATAATTTAAGTGAAGCATGAGAGATCAATAGTTTCTTTAAAACAAATCCACCACCGTTCTCTAAAAGATCTAAGTGAAGCACATAGAGCAAAATTATAACGCTCAAAAGATATAAGTGAAGCACATAGAGCAAAACTACTTAGCTCAAAAGATATAAGTGAAGCACATAGAGTATTCTATCAAATTTTAATTCATGTATGGCTCTCTCAAAAGGTGTGTAAAGCAAGGATGATTGTGGCATACTAATACAAAAAGACACAAATAATACAAGACGCTCCAAGCAAAACACATATCATGTTGGTGAATAAAAATATAGCTCCAAGTAAATTACCGATGGAAGTGGACGGAACAGGGGATGCCTTCCAGGGAATCCCCAAGCTTTGACTTCTTGGTGTCCTCGGATTATTTTGGGGGTGCCATGGGCATCCCCAAGCTTAGGCTCTTGCCACTCCTTGTTCCATGATCCATCAAAAGAATTCACCCAAAAGTTGAAAACTTCACAACACAAAACTCAAAATAGAAAACTCGTGAGCTCCATTAGCGAAAGAAAACAAAAGACCACTTCAAGGTACTGTAATGAACTCATTATTTATTTATATTTGTGTTAAACCTACTGTATTCCAACTTCTCTATGGATTATAAACTATTTTACTAGCCATAGATTCATCAAAATAAGCAAACAACACACGAAAAAAAGAATCTGTCAAAAACAGAACAATATGTAGTAATATGTAGCTAGCGCAAGATCTGGAACCCCAAAAATTCTAAAATAAATTTCTGGATGTGAGGAATTTATCTACTAAATAGCACTCTTCAAATAAAAATGACAGCAGTTCTCGTGAGCGCTAAAGTTTCTGTTTTTTACAGCAAGTTCAACAAGACTTTCCCCAAGTCTTCCCAACGGTTCTACTTGGCACAAACACTAATTAAACACAAAAAAACACAATCAAAAAAGAGGCTAAATAATTTATTTATTAATAAACAGGAGAAAAAGTCTAGGAATAAAAATAAAATTGGGTTGCCTCCCAACAAGCGCTATCGTTTAACGCCCCTAGCTAGGCATAAAAGCGAGGATAGATCTAGGTATTGCCATCTTTGGTAGGCAATCCATAAGTGGCTCTCATGATAGTTTCATATGGTAATTTTATTTTCTTTCTTGGAAAGTGTTCCATGCCCTTTTTAATGGAAATTTAAATCTAATATTCCCTTCCTTCATATCAATAATCGCACCAACCGTTCTAAGGAAAGGTCTACCAAGAATAATAGGGCAAGAAGGATTGCAATCTATATCAAGAACAATGAAATCTATAGGCACATAATTCCTATTTGCAACAATAAGAACATCATTAATCCTGCCCATAGGTTTCTTAATAGTGGAATCCTCAAGATGCATGTTTAGAGAGCAATCATCAAAGTTACGGAAATGTAGTAGGTCACACAAAGTCTTGGGAATAGTAGAGACACTAGCACCCAAATCACACAAACCATAAAACTCATGATATTTAATTTTAATTTTCATATTTGGTTCCCACTCATCATAGAGTTTTCGAGGGATAGAAACTTTCAACTCAAGTTTTTCTTCATAAGATTACATCAAGGCATCAACAATATGTTCGGTGAAGGCTTTATTTTGACTATAAGCATATGAGAATTTAGCACGGATTGCAACAAGGAAATACAATCAATTAAAGAGCAACTTTCATAATTAAATTCCTTGAAATCCAATATAGTGGGTTTAGCAATATCTAGATTTTTATTTCTTTCAATCCCACTTTCATCAATTTCATCATTAAGATCTAAACACTCCGAATTTTTGGAATGCCTTCTAGGTAAAGGAAGATCATATTCAGTTTCATCAAGATTCATATTGCAAAATAAAGATTTAATAGGAGACACATCAATAACTTTTAGATATTCATCTTGATTTTCATAGGTATTGGAAGAACACGCTTTAATAAAGGCATCTTTGGAAGCACGCATCCTAGCGGTTCTTTCCTTACACTCATCAATTCAAATTATCATGGATTTTAGAGACTCATTGATATCATGCTTAGGTGGAATAAATCTAAGTTTCAAAGAATCAACATCAAGAGCGATTCTATCAACGTTCCTAGCCAAATCATCAATCTTAAGCAATTTTTCTTCAATCATAGCATTAAAATTCTTTTGCAAAGAAATAAATTCTTTAATATTAGATTCAAAATCAGAGGGTATCTTATTATAATTTCCATAAGAGTTATTGTAGGAATTCCCATAATTATTAGAAGGATTACTAGTATATGGCCTAGGATTAAAATTCCCTCTATAAGCATTGTTACCAAATTATTCCTACCAACAAAATTCACAACCATAGATTCATTGTTATTCTCAATCAAACTAGACAAAGGCATATCATTAGGATCAGAAGAAACACTTTTAGTAGCAAATAATTTCATAACTTCATCCATCTTTCCACTCAACAGATTGATTTCTTCTATCGCATGCACTTTTTTATTAAAAGATCTTTCAGTATGCCATTGAGAATAATTAACCATAATATTATCTAGGAGTTTAGTAGCATCTCCTAAAGTGATTTCCATAAAAGTGCCTCCCGAGGCCGGATCTAAAAGATTTCTAGAAGCAAAATTCAATCCGGCATAAAAATTATGTATAATCATCCACAAATTCAAACCATGAGTAGGGCAATTACGTATCATTAATTTCATTCTCTCCCAAGCTTGTGCAACATGTTCATGATCAAGTTGTTTAAAGTTCATAATATCATTTCTAAGAGAGATGATCTTAGCGGGAGGAAAATACTTCGAGATAAAAGCATCTTTGCACTTGTTCCATGAATCAATACTATTCTCAGGCAAAGACGAAAACCAAGCTTTAGCATGATCTCTAAGCGAAAAAGGAAATAGCTTCAATTTAACGACATCATTATTGACATCTTTTTTCTTTTGCATATCACATAAATCAACAAAGCTATTCAGATGAGTAGCGGCATCTTCACTAGGAAGGCCAGCGAATTGATCTTTCATAACAAGATTCAACAAAGCAGTATTAATTTCACAAGATTCAGCATCGGTAAGAGGAGAAATCGGAGTGCTAAGGAAATCATTATTATTGGTATTGGTGAAGTCACACAATTTAGTAGTATCTTGAGCCATCGCGACAAACAAGCAAACTAAGACACAAGCAAACAAAAGCAACGGGCAAAAAGAGGCAAATAGAGCAGGAGGATAGAGAGAGAGAGGGCGAATAAAACGGCAAGGGTGAATTGGGGGGAGAGGAAAACGAGAGGCAAATGGAAAATAATGTAATGCGAGAGATAGGGATTCTGATGGGTACTTGGTATGTTGACTTTTTGCATAGACTCCCCGGCAACGGCGCCAGAAATCCTTCTTGCTACGTCTTGAGCTTGCGTTGGTTTTCCCCGAAGAGGAAGGGATGATGCAGCAGAGTAGCGTAAGTATATCCCTTAGTTTTTGAGAACCAAGGTATCAATCCAGTAGGAGCCCACACTCAAGTCCCTCATACCTGCACAAAGCGATAGCTACTCGCAACCAACGCGATTAGGGGTTGTCAATCCCTTCACTGTGACACCCCAAAATTTTAACTTTGTTTGTTAATTAAAATTTTGCCAGGAGATTAAAACTTCCATTTTCTGGGCTCCGTTTTGATTTTTTTGAACCACTTTTCTCCCTTGTTATTATGGAGTTTTTACCCAAAGTGAAAACTTTTCAAATATGTTATTGGACTTGTTTAACCTCTCTAGAAAAACTTTTATTTTATTAGTAGAACAAATTACATAATTAATTTGCTTGATCTTTATTTTCTTGAAAAATGGTTTCTCAAGGTTATAAGGCCATATTTGAACTACAACCATTTGATAAATTCACTTAAAATTCCAACCAAAATTTGGAGATGTCATGTGATGTTTTTAAATCACTTTTATACAAAAATATCTTTTATTCATGAAATATTTTGAGCTCTGCACCCAATTTTCTTCTCTGGTCCAGAGTGCAATTTTTAACTACAACTCATTTAAATATTTCTTTCTAGCCTCCACCAAAATTATGGGATGTTGGTAGTAGCATATGATTCAACTTTATGCAAAAACCCAGTGATGTTATTTGAAAAACTTGAGTGAACCAACCTCACTTTCATTCTGGTCCAACTTGAGGATTTGTACAGCAACCACAGTTTTAGTTGCTCCTTTTTCCATGATTCCTTTTCCTACTTGTATTCCTCCCTACTAAACCCCTAAGTCCAGGAGCAGGCACCCATTGGATCATTTTTGGTTCATGAAATGATGTCATTTACCTCCTGTCCAAAATTGTAGTTTTGCAAATCTTGCACTATCAATTTTCTGCATTTGGCAAACTAACCTCACCACCCTCTTACGCATCTAATGAGACCACCATCTGGAGATTTTGACCACTCCAAGCACTGCCTAGATGCCTCTGGCATTTTGTCAAACACCCTGTGGGCATGGACAGATTTGGCATGATTGTAAGTTTGTGTTATGAACCTGATCCCCTGACCAGACCAGCATGTCCAATGGTTTTGCCCTAACCTACAACCCCAACCTGCTAGCCCTCTTGTGGTTTAGAGCCTTCTTACATGCATTAGCATTTTGTCGAGCACGTTCCGTGCGTGCTCTAGGCGTGAGCAGAGCACGCGTTTTGCACGTGCCGCGCCCGAGCCGCGGCGTCGCGTCCCTGGTTTTGCCCTCACTGCAGAGCTGCGCCACACGCTCCCCTTCTCACCGCATCATGCCAAGCAGCCCCTCGCCACGTCCCCGGCAGGCCAGGAGCTAGCCGCCACGGCCGTCCGACAGCCCCTGCTCAGGTCTCAGGTCGGCGCCGCCCGAGCCTCTCCCGCTCGCTACCTGCCCCCTGGAGCAGCGCGAGCTCATCCACAAGCGTGGCCCCTAGCGCTCGTCGCTGCCACGACGCCCTAGCTACAGAATGGCAGTGCGACCTTATCCACGGCCTCCGCGGAACCGCCTTGCCTCGCCTATAAAAGGAAGCCCCGAGCTCGTCCCCGCACTCATGCAACCTCAGTCCACTCCTCTAGTTCCCCCCATGGCAGCCAATCGACCCGAGGAGGTCGTCTTCTTCCTCTCCGGCAACTCCTGCCGCCGCTACTGCTCCGGCCATTCCGGCACCACCAGGGCCTCCCCCTCTCCACTCTCTTCACCAGAAGCTCTCTCTCTCTCTCTTCCGGGAACCCATCCCCCTGCTCGATTCCGATCGGAAACCACCGTAGCCCCAAACCCACTTTGCCCGACGGCCACCGTCCGCTGTGGAGCTCGCCGCCGGCAGCTCCGTCCACCCCAGAGAAAAAAGTGACCACCGGAGTGACCGCCTCGGCCCCCTCAGCCCGCGGGTGACCTCTGTTTCTTGAACGGCGCCGCCGTTCACCGGCGAGCGTCGCCGGAGTTCCGCCCCCTCTTGGGCAGAGGAAGAGCAGGGAAGGTGGACTAGTCAAACCTGACCAGTGGGCCTGGCGGGCCCACTGTCAGTGACACACGCTCGGTCCATGCTGGATAAGTGGAGGCGCGTTTCCAGAATACGCCTTCGATGTGTACGTATATTCGAAACGTTTTTCTTTTTCTGTTTTAATTTTAAATAACAGATTTTTACCAAAACTTTGACTGAGCTTAACTTCTTAAATACAACTCCAAATGATTTGATTCTTTTTCCTACATCCCTCAAATTCTGTCTAGTTTATTTTGAGATTTATTTGAAAATTTTCCAAACAACTTTTTTGTACTGTTTTTGAAATATGTGTTATTTGCATATTTTTGAAAATAGGATTTTGGAAGAGAAGAAAGCTTTCAAAAGATTTGGAGTGCACCCTGCCCTTCCACACCATGAAGGCAAGCATCTTGAACCCTGGCATAATATTTTTGATGTGTTGGTTGACACGATTATAACACCACCTTATTTCAGAGAACTCGTTATTTTATGTGATGATGCGATCATTTGCATGAATGCATATTAGTGATTTCCTTGCTGTTGGAAATGAATATACTTGTGATGGTAAGCATCCTCATGTGCCTTGCATGCATGCCGGAAAGGAATCCGGGAAAGCCTCTGCCTTGGGTAGGCGTGAGCTTGTCTCCGGTCTCTGTCGGGACGGTTATGTCCGGTATGGCATCGTAAGGTATAATGGGTGGTGATTTTGTTGGTCTAAATATATTTGATATACATGTCATGCAAGGAATTTATAAGCCTCCTGAGTCGGCCATAGATCGAGTCTTGTTCTAGTAACCCCCATACTTGTTTCGTTCTGCCACTAGTCCCTGCCATAAGTAGGGTATGGTTCAGTAAGTTGTTAACCCTTGTCTTGGCACACACCGTACAGAGAGGCCATGGTGGAAGATACCGGTTGTAGCCGGTAGGCATGCCACCTGGTCCGGGGGCATGGGTGTATCCGGTTGGGACCGAGAGGGGGGCACCCCTTAGAGCGCGCAATAGAAATTTGATACCATGCTACGCGAGGTTGTAGCCTCCCCACTTAGAGTTTTGCTTAACAAGTGTCGTTGTTGATTCTTGACACAAGTAAAGTTAAGCTGGTGTGTGCAAGTCAGGCATGTTGTCAACTAAAAGGCCGTAGACGGAATTAGTCCCGATGGACTACAGGAATCCGTTACTCGTGGGTAAAGAGTACACCCTCTGCAGAGATTAAACCTATTCGAATAGCTGTGTCCATGGTTAAGGACTACAGTTTGGGATGGGTCAAGTGTTGGTCTTAGTGTCGGTCTTCGGAGGAGAAACTACTAAACCCAAATATTGATTCTGACTTGTGATATATGATGGTTATGGTTATTATCATTATGGACTACCTGTTTGCCTTGTTTGAAATAAGGAATATCCCTGGGACGGTATCACCTCCTGGATATTCACTATGATTATGTTTTCATATAATCCCTTTATGTGGTGTCGCTCAGACGCCCGACTGTGGCAGGTTCGTTATTTCATTTACTTACAAGCCCTTTATGTGGCGTCGCTTAGACGCCCGACTATGGCATGCTTGTTATTTTATTTACTTTATAAGCCCTATATGTGGCGTCGCTTAGACGCCCGACTGTGGCATGCTTGTTATTTTATTTACTTTATAAGCCCTTTATGTGGCGTCGCTTAACGCCCGACTATGGCATGCTTGTTATTTTATTTACTTTATAAGCCCTTTATGTGGTGTCGCTTAGACGCCCGACTGTGGCATGTTTGTTATTACCTTATATGCCCTTTATGTGGCGTCGCTCAGACGCCCGACTGTGGCAGGTTCGTTATTTCATTTACTTACAAGCCCTTTATGTGGTGTCGCTTAGACGCCCGACTGTGGCATGCTTGTTATTTTGTTTACTTTATAAGCCCTTTATGTGGTGTCGCTAAGACGCCCGATTGAGGCATGCTCACTTTTACTATCCTCTCGAGACGTTGCTTCAGACATCCGATTGGTGCTTTTTATTACTATTCTGTCATTACCTATTCCTGTTGCATATAAATAACCTTCTTGCAATCATCCGAATTTTATTTTCATGACTGGCGTTGTGATTATAGAATATTTTCTGAGCATGAATATCGTTTGCTATATTATACCATGTTCATAATGTTTGCGAGTACATTCAAAAGTACTCACTCGCTTGTCCCTGGCTATTGTCTTGGCCAGATTGCTTCCTTGGAGAGGAGCGCTACGATGACAGCCTCGGAACCTAAGCAACGGTGATAGCAGCCTCGCGAAGATAGGAGTTAACCTGGTCAGCTGTTCCTGTGGGAAATGGAGTCCCATAGACCATGGTGACCCACAAACCGCTTCCGCCATCGACCACTAGAAACCAATTGTTGTACTCACAGACCCTAATGGTCATGTACTGCACATTTTTTTTGCTTGAAATTTCTGTATCAAGTTGGTGCCACATCAGCTAATAGTAATCCTGGGGCTGGTGAGCACAACGGCCATTTTCTGGAAATTAATACCCGGAAAACCGGTCGCGACAAACTTGGTATCAAAGCCATGCTGACCATTGGCTGACCCTATCCTAGCCAGGTCAATAAACCTAGGTTAACCAACCCACTAGACCTTAACCGAACCCCAGCCAAGCTTCCCTTGCAAGATAGGCATACAGTGACCCGACACCTTGTTGGCAGTCGGTGCCCAACCTATTAACCTAACCTTTCGATCATGCGCCAGTGACCGAATCCTGAATAGTCTTTTTCGCAAGTGTGCAAAGGAAGACTCCGTCCCCTTTTCTATAAAAGGGCACGCTAGCCTCAACCCAACACAGCACAGCCTCTACCCAAACCGAGCTAAAATGCCAGGACCCATCGTCCACATTGAGACCACAGCAACCAACCTTGGAGGTTTTGTGACCGTGCTAGCAAACCTCACCCGCCGTGCCTTTGCGTTAGGAGAACCCCCAGAATATGTGGTGTACCAAGGGTCCGTGAGCGGTGAGAGCCGTTAATTCTGGGCCACTGTGCACGTCTATGGTAGGGGTCTATCGCCAGAACGCCCCTACAGGTTCACCGGAAGGACAACTACTTTTGAGCCACAATCCATCCAACTAGCTGCTTGAGAAACTATAGTTCAACTCCGGCACTTGTCACCCAGAGTTAACTGTCGCTCCTTCTACTACTACCCCAGCCGTGACGGATACGGTAGACCACCCTGAGTTGTCAACGGAGATCACGAGACAGATCCTGCATTGTTGCACCTAGTGCGCTATGTAGGTGCACTAGAAGGATTGTTCGATCAAATCACACTTGATCTGATCGCGGCTCGTGGAGAACTGATTCGCCAAGCCCTGGTAAGAAGAGAAGATGAGCCCGACGCCGACAACCCAGTCGTGCTATTCGGACAACCAATCGAGACCTTGAGGTCAGCCCCAGCCACCAACCAAGGTGCTTTGATAACCCAGAAGCGCTTCGTTGCCTTTTGGGAACACACTCCAATGGGATTGTGGCCAACAATCCCCGCGATGGCCATCATTGCTACACCGACCCTGCAGTTCCTCCACCCCCTCCAGCTAACCCCGACGGCGAAGCCGATGGAGAAGCCTCGACATCCGCAAGGCACAGCCGCTTGGATATGAACGAGGTAGACTAAGTCACTCGAGTAGTGTCGAGTCCCAGTGTATCCTCGTGTGACCATGTATATAAACGCAGCCTGTCATCGTGCCTCTGTTTTAAATAGTAACCTTGCATGGGTATGTCAGCACATAGTTGCATATTTTCCGGGCACAACTACCAAAACCACCCCGACAACTCCACGGTGATACGTCACTTTGGTGAGATATGTATCTTTGGCTTTGACCCCGACCCTTGGAGCTGAGCTGGCAAAATCATTACCTTTCACCACGGAAAAATGACCCAGCTTCGGTGCTATAAATAGGCCACAGCGTGACCCTGCCAAACACCCCTCATCTTGTCCACCATCCTCACAACCCTTTCTTGCCATGCCGAGCCCTAGTATTCATCTGAGAACTCCAGATGCAATCCCGGGTAGTTTTGTCAAGATATTGTGGGATTTTACCTGCAGTACCATGGGCACTACCCAGCCACCCTAGTACGAGCTATTCAAATCAAGAATCACCCCTTCCACCTCGAGATATTGGGCAGCAGTACACATCCCACTCGTAAACTCAAACCAAAACCCAACGGAGGTCTCCTTCGTAGGAAAATCTATGCCAACCCCACATATGGCCATAGAAGCTGCTGCATACGAAGCGCTTGCTCGCCTTCGATTCGCGGTACCCTATGCCAGCGAACGAGGGTATTATTACTTTCCGAGCCGTGCAGCACCCGGAGAAGTAACATCTTTTCCCGGTGGACGAATTGAGAGAGACCCAGTACTGGCCAACCTTGTTCAGTACGTCATCGCTCAAGAACCTTTAACCCAACGTGTGATGGGTTATCTCCAGAGCCTCGCGGATTTAAATCCTCAGATCGCCATCGGCAGAACTCTGAGGCCCGACCAAGAGAGACACATACATAAACTGGTCAATCCACTTCCCCCGATAGAAGAGGAATGAGTCCCAGTACCAGAGACATTTTCTCGGGACCCCCTCCAGTTACCGTTTCCATTTTAGACATCGCTGCTGTGTTCTTTGTTGCAACATTTATTTATGTGTGTGACTTATGCGTGATACCCTGAGTTTGTGCGACGAGTCAATTATTTGGCTTCTACTAATATGTGTAGTTTTGTTGTGGTTTATGCTCCTTTAAATTAACCGTTTTCCCTTGCAAAAAAAAATCCCGGAATAAGATTTCTTTTCCCAGAGCTGCTGCATCATACACCTTCTCACGACATGGATTATTTTATTTCACACAGCACCACGACAGTAGACTCACAACCACAATCGCTCGAACGCATACCCTGCTTGCAAAAACACGTGACCGTGGAGTATTTGTTTTTCAAAACAATCTTTAGCAAATCTCGAGGACGAGATTTTTCTTAAGGGGGTAGTGTTTTGACACCCCAAAATTTTAACTTTGTTTGTTAATTAAAATTTTTCCAGGAGATTAAAACTTTCATTTTCTGGGCTCCCTTTTGATTTTTTTGAACCATTTTTCTCCCTTGTTATTATGGAGTTTTTCCCCAAAGTGAAAACTTTTCAAATATGTTATTGGACTTGTTTAACCTCTCTAGAAAAACTTTTATTTTATTAGTAGAACAAATTACATAATTAATTTGCTTGATCTTTATTTTCTTGAAAAATGGTTTTTCAAGGTTATAAGGCCATATTTGAACTACAACCATTTGATAAATTCACTTAAATTCCAACCAAAATTTGGAGATGTCATGTGATGTTTTTAAATCACTTTTATACAAAAATATCTTTTATTCATGAAATATTTTGAGCTCTGCACCCAATTTTCTTCTCTGGTCCAGAGTGCAATTTTTCACTACAACTCAATGAAATATTTCTTTCTAGCCTCCACCAAAATTATGGGATGTTGGTAGTAGCATATGATTCAACTTTATGAAAAAACCCAGTGATGTTATTTGAAAAACTTGAGTGAACCAACCTCACTTTCATTCTGGTCCAACTTGAGGATTTGTACAGCAGCCACAATTTTAGTTGCTCCTTTTTCCATGATTCCTTTTCCTACTTGTAGTCCTCCCTACTAAACCCCTAAGTCCAGGAGCAGGCACCCATTGGATCATTTTTGGTTCATGAAATGATGCCATTTACCTCCTGTCCAAAATTGTAGTTTTGCAAATCTTGCACTATCAAGTTTCTGCATTTGGCAAACTAACCTCACCACCCTCTTATGCATCTAATGAGACCACCATCTGGAGATTTTGACCACTCCAAGCACTGCCTAGATGCCCCTGGCATTTTGTCAAACACCCTGTGGGCATGGACAGATTTGGCATGATTGTAAGTTTGTGTTATGAACCTGATCCCCTGACCAGACCAGCATGTCCAATGGTTTTGCCCTAACCTACAACCCCAACCTGCTAACCCTCTTGTGGTTTAGAGCCTTCTTACATGCATTAGCATTTTGTCGAGCACGTTTCATGCGTGCTTTGGGCGCGAGCAGAGCACGCGTTTTGCACGTGCCGCGCCCGAGCCACCGCGTCGCGCCCCTGATTTTTCCCTCACTGCAGAGCCGCGCCACACGCTCCCCTTCTCACCGCATCACGCCAAGCAGCCCCTCACCACGTCCCCGGCAGGCCAAGAGCTAGCCGCCACAGCCGCCCGACAGCCCCTGCTCAGGTCGGCGCCGCCCAAGCCTCTCCCGCTCGCCACCTGCCCCCTGGAGTAGCGCGAGCTCATCCACAAGCGTGGCCCCTAGCGCTCGTCGCCGCCACGACGCCCTAGCTACAGAATGGCGGTCGCCGGCGACCTTATCCACGGCCGCCGCGGAACCGCCTTGCCTCGCCTATAAAAGGAAGCCCCAAGCTCGTCCCCGCACTCATGCAACCTCAGTCCACTCCTCTAGTTCCCCCCATGGCAGCCAATCGACCCGAGGAGATCGTCTTCTTCCTCTCCGGCAACTCCTGCCGCCGCTACTGCCCCGGCCATTCCGGCACCACCAGGGCCTCCCCCTCTCCACTCTCTTGACCAGAAGCTCTCTCTCTCTTCCGTGAACCCATCCCCCTGCTCGATTCCGATCGGGAACAACCGTAGCCCAAACCCACTTTGCCCGACGGCCACCGTCCGCTGCGGAGCTCGCCGCCGGCAGCTCCGTCCATCCCAGAGACCAAAGTGACCACCGGAGTGACCGCCTCGGCCCCCTGAGCCCGCGGGTGACCTCTATTTCTCGAACGGCGCCGCCGTTCGCTGGCGAGCGTCGCCGGAGTTCCGCCCCCTCTCGGGCAGAGGAAGAGGAGGGAAGGTGGACTAGTCAAACCTGACCAGTGGGACAGGCGGGCCCACTTTCCGTGACACACGCTCGGTCCACGCTGGATAAGTGGAGGCGCGTTTCCAGAATACGCCTTCGACGTGTACGTATATTTGAAACGTTTTTCTTTTTTTGTTTTAATTTTAAATAACATATTTTTACCAAAACTTTGACTGAGCTTAACTTTTGAAATACAACTCCAAATGAGTTGATTCTTTTTCCTACATCCCTCAAATTCTGTCTAGTTTATTTTGAGATTTATTTGAAAATTTTCCAAACAACTTTTTTGTACTGTTTTTGAAATATGTGTTATTTGCATATTTTTGAAAATAGGATTTTGGAAGAGAAGAAAGCTTTCAAAAGATTTGGAGTGCACCCTGCCCTTCCACACCATGAAGGCAAGCATCTTGAACCCTGGCATAATATTTTTGATGTGTTGGTTGACACGATTATAACACCACCTTATTTCAGAGAACTCGTTATTTTATGTGATGATGCGATCATTTGCATGAATGCATATTAGTGATTTCCTTGCTGTTGGAAATGAATATACTTGTGATGGTAAGCATCCTCATGTGCCTTGCATGCATGCCGGAAAGGAATCCGGGAAAGCCTCTGCCTTGGGTGGGCGTGAGCTTGTCTCCGGTCTCTGTCGGGACGGTTATGTCCGGTATGGCATAGTAAGGTATAATGGGTGGTGATTTTGTTGGTCTAAATATATTTGATATACATGTCATGCAGGGAATTTATAAGCCTCCTGAGTCGGCCATAGATCGAGTCTTGTTCTAGTAACCCCCATACTTGTTTCGTTCTGCCACTAGTCCCTGCCATAGGTAGGGTATGGTTCAGTAAGTTGTTAACCCTTGTCTTGGCACACACCGTACAGAGAGGCCATGGTGGAAGATACCGGTTGTAGCCGGTAGGCATGCCACCTGGTCCAGGGGCATGGGTGTATCCGGTTGGGACCGAGAGGGGGGCACCCCTTAGAGCGTGCGATAGAAATTTGATCCCATGCTACATGAGGTTGTAGCCTCCCCACTTAGAGTTTTGCTTAACAAGTGTCGCGGGTGATTCCTGACACCAGTAAAGTTAAGCTGGTGTGTGCAAGTCAGGCATGTTGTCAACTAAAAGGCCGTAGACGGAATTAGTCCCGATGGACTACAGGAATCCGTTACTCGTGGGTAAAGAGTACACCCTCTACAGAGATTAAACCTATTCGAATAGCCGTGTCCATGGTTAAGGACTATAGTCTAGGATGGGTCAAGTGTCGGTCTTAGTGTCGGTCTTCGGAGGAGAAACTACTAAACCCGAATATTGATTATGACTTGTGATATATGATGGTTATGGTTATTATCATTGTGGACTAACCGTTTGCGTCGTTTGAAACAAGGAATATCCCTGGGACGGTACCACCTCCTGGATATTCACTATGATTATGTTTTCATATAAGCCCTTTATGTGGCGTCGCTCAGACGCCCGACTGTGGCAGGTTCGTTATTTGATTTACTTACAAGCCCTTTATGTGGCGTCGCTTAGACGCCTGACTATGGCATGCTTGTTATTTTATTTACTTTATAAGCCCTTTATGTGGCGTCGCTTAGACGCCCGACTGTGGCATGCTTGTTGTTTTATTTACTTTATAAGCCCTTTATGTGGCACCGCTTAACGCCCGACTGTGGCATGCTTGTTATTTTATTTACTTTATAAGCCCTTTATGTGGTGTCGCTTAGACGCCCGACTGTGGCATGTTTGTTATTACCTTATATGCCCTTTATGTGGTGTCTCTCAGACGCCCGACTGTGGCAGGTTCGTTATTTCATTTACTTACAAGCCCTTTATGTGGCGTCTCTTAGACGCCCGACTGTGGCATGCTTGTTATTTTATTTACTTTATAAGCCCTTTATGTGGTGTCGCTAAGACGCCCGATTAAGGCATGCTCACTTTTCCTATCCTTTCAAGACATCGCTTCAGACATCCGATCGGTGCTTTTTATTACTATTCTGTCATTACCTATTCCTGTTGCATATAAATAACCAGCTTGCATGCATCGGGATTTTATTTTCATGACTGACGTTGTGATTATAGAATATTTTCAGAGCATGAATATCGTTTGCTATATTATACCCGTGTTCATAATGTTTGCGAGTACATTCAAAAGTACTCACTGGCTTGTCCCTGGCTATTGTCTTTGCCAGATTGCTTGCTTGGAGAGGAGCGTTGCGATGACAGCCTCGGAACCTAAGCAACGGTGATAGCAGCCTCGCGAAGATAGGAGTTAACCTGGTCAGCTGTTCCTGTGGGAAATGGAGTCCCATAGACCGTGGTGAACCACAAACCGCTTCCGCCATCGACCACTAGAAACCAATTGTTGTACTCACAGACCCGAATGGTCTTGTACTGCACATTTTTTTTGCTTGAAATTTCTGTATCAAGTTGGTGCCTCATCAGCTAACAGTAATGCTGGGGCTGGTGAGCACAATGGCCATTTTCTGGAAAGTAATACCCGGAAAACCGGTCGCGACATTCACGGTCACTTACGAGAGTGAGATCTGATAGATATAATATTTTTGGTATTTTTGGTATAAAGATGCAAAGTAAAAAGTAAAAGCAAAGTAAAAAAGCAAAGCAATATTAATGTAATGGAGATTGATATGATGAGAATAGACCCGGGGGCCATAGGTTTCACTAGTGGCTTCTCTCAAGAGCATAAGTATTCTACGGTGGGTGAACAAATTACTGTTGAGCAATTGATAGAATTGAGCATAGTTATGAGAATATCTAGGCATGATCATGTATATAGGCATCACGTCCGTAACAAGTAGATCGAAACGATTCTGCATCTACTACTATTACTCCACTCATCGACTGCTATCCAGCATGCATCCAGAGTATTAAGTTAAAAACAGAGTAACGCCTTAAGCAAGATGACATGATGTAGAGAGATAAATTCATGCAATATGAAATAAACCCCATCTTGTTATCCTCGATGGCAATGATACAATACGTGCCTTGTTGCCCCTTCTGTCACTGGGTAAGGACACCACAAGATCCAACCCAAGGCTAAGCACTTCTCCCATGGAAAGAACCGCAGGGCGCCACGTCACCCCCGCCCGCCCGAGCCAACCGCAGGGCGCCACGTCACACCCGCCAGCACCCCACAACGCCGCCGCTGCCCGGGGCCCAGATCCGGCCCGAACCGGGCCTCGCCGTGCCCGCTCGCCGCCACCCGCTCCACCGCGCGTGCCCCGCCGCCTGTTCGCCGTCGCTGCCGACGGGGTGCCGGTGCCGCCCTCGCCGGACTTCATCTCCGCCGGCCCCGAGCCGCCCGCCGGCGACCGCATCTCACCGGAGCTCCGCCACCAGTGCCACCGCCGCCTCCATCGCCGTCCCCTGCCGCCCTGCTCCTCTGCTCGCCGCCGGCCGCCGCCATGCCTCGTGCGCCGCCGCCTGGCATCTGCGCCGCCGCACGCCGCGGGAAGTTCGCCGGACTCCGCCGCCTCGCCCTTCGACCAACGGCCGCCGCCCCTTTGCCGACCCGCTCCGGCGACGCTCGCCCGCAGCCTCCTCCGCCGCCCCGCGCCGGGATCCGGCCGGATCCGGCGTGATCCGGCCTGGATCCGCCATCTCTGGCGAGGTCCACTTCTATCCCCGCCATCTCCGGCGAGAACCGTGCCGGCGAACCTCGGATTCCGTGCCCTTGACTTTTACCGAGTCCTGAGTTTTCCTGATTCATATGCATTTTTCATCATGTCATAACTCCCTCATCATAGCCCCGATTCGTGCGTGTAGCATATCAAAACGTTTGCCTCGACTAGTACATCATTTCATCTCATTGCATCATTTTCATTTGAGCTCATCTGGATGCCCGAAATGTTGTTGGAAGAGGGCTATGTGAGGAATTTGTCAGATCTGTTTCAGCAAATGGCCTTTTGTCATTTTTGCCATGATTAATGTGTGCATGCTATGATCCTGAGCTCTACATGTGTTTTGTTATACGCCATGCCATTCTTTACGGTGGTTCCTGCCATGTATTTTTGTGATATTTGTGGTGACAAGCACAAGCTTGCAAAGTAGCGTAATCGGTAATGCTGATTTCAGGGACTTAGAATTTCACTAAGTCCTTGTTCTGTTTTTTGTTGGTATGCCATATGTTCATGTTGTTTCCTAGTGATCCGTGCCTCTTTTGAGGATGATCAGTAAGTATGTTTTGTTAACATTGTGGTGCCCTATACATCCATGTCTTTCTTTGCATTTATGGAGCACCCTAGTTTGAGTCAATCGAGCTCTATGTTTGCTATAAAATGTTCCTAGAAGATCGTTGACATGTTTAGCGATTTTGCCGAGGATGTTGCCATTGATCCGTGCATGCTATGTTGTTGTTATTGCCATGCCTAGCTTCTATGCCATGTCTTATTGATGGGTGTATGCTTAGTTTGTCATGCCATGCTCTGTAGTGAGTGCATCGAGCTTGTAAACATGCCTACTCGTTAACTGTTTTGCATGCTCCAGTTTTTCACCAAGTCTGAATCTGTTTATGTTTTTGCCATGTTCACATGCTTGCAATTGTATTTTCTGATCCCTTTTGGCTCAATCTCACTAAGGGATTTTTGTTAAGTGCTTTGAGTAGCTTCATGCCATGCCTTGATTTGCCATGTTAAGTTCCTGTACCTTGTAGTTTTTATACTCTAAAATGTGCTTCCTGATGATAAATTCCAGACTTGTTGTTATTTCTCTAAGTCTGAAACCTGTTATCATTTGCTCTTTTGCCATGCTTGTTTGAACCTGTCAATAGATGAACTAGCCGTAGCTCAGTGTTCATCTTTTGTCAAGCTTCATGAGTGGATACCTGCCATGTATTTTGTTGCCATGTTTGAGTGTTGTAGCATATTTAACTTGATGCATTTATATGACTACTTGCTGATTATCGCAGACCGGTGCCATATTTGTTTTTGCTTGCCATTTCCAATCCGTGCATCCGATTCCGGTGATCTTTATATAGATTTCGACCGAAATCACCTCAGCTTTCCAGTGGCACTCTTGGATTTACATGTTGAGGCCAGGTTCAATCATTCCTTTCCAAATCATGCATATGCATCACATACCGCATCCCGCATATCATACCATGTTCGTGTGTGGTTTGTTTACTATGTTGTGTGCTTCTTTCCGGTGTTGCTTCTTCGGGTTGGTTCCGATAACGTTGCGTTTGTGAGGACCCGTTCAACTACGTCTGTTTGTCTTCTTCATGGACTCGTTCTTCTTCCTTGTGGGATCTCATGCAAGATGACCATACCCTCGAAATCACTTCTATCTTTGCTTGCTAGATGCTCGCTGTTTTGCTATGCCTATGCTGCGATACCTACCACTTTCTTATCATGCCTCCCATATTGTTAAACCTAGCCTCTAACCCACCTTGTCCTAGCAAACCGTTGTTTGGCTATGTTACCGCTTTGCTCAGCCCCTCTTATAGCGTTGTTAGTTGCAGGTGAAGATTGAAGTTTGTTCCTTGTTGGAACATGGAGATGTTGTTCCTTGTTGGAACATGTTTACTTGTTGGGATATCACAATATCGCTTATCTAATTAATGCATCTATATACTTGGTAAAGGGTGGAAGGCTCGGACTTATGCCTGGTGTTTTGTTCCACTCTTGCCGCCCTAGTTTCCGTCATATCGGTGTTATGTTCCCAGATTTTGCGTTCCTTATGCGGTTGGGTTATAATGGGAACCACTTGACAGTTCGCCTTGAATAAAACTCCTCCAGCAAGGCCCAACCTTGGTTTTACCATTCGCCACCTAGCCTTTTCTTTCCCTTGGGTCGGCCAGCCCAAGGGTCATCTTTATTTTAACCCCCCCGGGCCAGTGCTTCTCTAAGTGTTGGTCCAACCCAGAGCACCGTGCGGGGCCATCCCTTGGCAACTTGGGTTACATTGGCTCTCGTACGCTCAGCTTATCTGGCGTGCCCTGAGAACGAGATATGTGCAGCTCCTATCGGGATTTGTCGGAACAGCGGGTGGTCTTGCTGGACTTGTTTTACCAATAATGTCAAGGATGTCTTGTAACCTGGATGTCGAGCCTGATCGGATTGTCTTGGGAGAAGGAATATCCTTCGTTGACCGTGAGAGCTTGTGATGGGCTAAGTTGGGACACCCCTGCAGGGTTTTGAACTTTCGAAAGCCGTGCCCGCGGTTATGGGCAGATGGGAATTTGTTAATGTCCGGTTGTAGAAAACCTGAAGTTGACCTTAATTAAAATACATCAACCGCGTGTGTAACTGTGATGGTCTCTTCTCGGCGGAGTCCGAGAAGTGAACACGGTGTTGAAGTTATGCCTGACGTAGGTTGTTCTAGGATCACTTCGTGATCATAGTTTCTCGAACGTGCTTTGCCTTCTCTTCTCGCTCTCATTTGCGTATGTTTAGCCACCATATAAGCTAGTCGCTTGCTGCAGATCAACCTCATACCTTTTACCCTTCCTATAAGCTTAAATAGTCTTTATCGTGAGGGTGTGAGATTGCTGAGTCCCCGTGACTCACAGATACTTCCAAAACCAGTTTGCAGGTGCCGATGAAATCGTGCAGGTGACGCAACCAAGCTCAAGGAGGAGATCGATGAAGATCTTGTCCTTTGTGTTGTTCTGTTCTAGTCGATCAGTAGTGGAGCCCAGTCGGGATGATCGGGGATCTGTGTAGCTTTTGGGGTAGTCTTCTTTTATTTTGGTTCCATAGCGGACCTTGATTGTATCTGGATGATGTAATGCTTTATTCATGTAATTGTGTGAAGTGGCGATTGTAAGCCAACTATGTATCACTTTCCCTTATGTATTACATGGGTTGTGTGAAGATTACCTCACTTGCGACATTGCTTTCTATGCGGTTATGCCTCTAAGTCGTGCTTCAACACGTGGGAGATATAGCCGCATTGAGGGCGTGACAAAGTGGTCAGCGCCGCACTGGTGGCACAGAGGGAGGTCGACGAGGAGGCGGCAATGGCAGCAGAACCAGCGAATGGCAAGCCAGAGATTCCCCTGGCAGGGCCTGGTGCGGACAAGGAGTGGCCCCCGGCAGAGTATGGTGCCACCAAGGCAATGCCCGTGCAGTCGAGTGAAGTGGTGCCAAAGAAGAAGATGCAGCACCCGGTTTACTTTGTCAGCTCCCTCTTGCAGGGGCTAGGTCGAGGTATTCCGGCGTGCAAAAATTTATCTTCAGCCTCCTTATGGCCTCGAGGAAGCTGCATCACTACTTCTAGGCCCATGAGATCACTGTCCTCACCAGCCTCCTGTTGCAACGGATATTGCACAACTCGGACGCAACCGGAAGGATTGTGGAATGGGCCTTGGAGCTGTCAAGTTTCGGTTTAAAGTTTGAAAGTACCTCGACAATTCAGAGCAGAGTCTTGGCGGAATTCATCGCAGAATGGACCTCGACGCCTAATGAAGAAATCCAGGAGATCACTCTCCCCGGCAAGGAAGCAGACCGCGACTGGATCGTGTACTTTGATGGGGCTTTCTCGCTGCAAGGCGCCGGTGCCGTTGTGCTACTCGTCGCACCCACCGGAGAACACCTCAAGTACGTGATCCAGATGCACTTCCCTAGGGAGATGTCCACCAAGAACACCGCCGAGTATGAGGGATTGCTTGCCAGTCTCAGGATCGCGGCAGACCTCGGGGTTAAGAAGCTCATCATCAAGGGCGACTCGCAGCTCGTTCTCAGGCAGGTCAACAAGGATTATCAGAGCCCATTTATGGAAGCCTACATAGATGAGGTGAGGAAGCTGGAGGAACGCTTTGACGGTATCTAGGCGGAGCACATCCACCGAGCGGAGAACGACATCGCCGATTACCTATCAAAGCGTGCTGCATTCAAGCTACCTGTGGAACCAGGTACCTTTTTGCTCTAGTTAACTCAACCATCTGTCGAACCGTCAGCGGGGCAAAACAAGCGGAGGAAATCAGGTCCTGGCAAGTACTTTCCTACCGAGCCCCGTTGGGCTACCGGCAAGGGTGCTGCCACAGATGCTCATCCTGCCCAAGAGCGACTGGCTCCGACAGAGCGTCAAGCCCTGGCCGTAGAGACAGCCCCTCTCATGGCGGAAGAAATGCCTTTGGTCCTTGCCGTCGATCCCTAGGCTCCGGCATGGGCGCAGCATACTGTCCACTTGCTCCAAACAGGGGAGCTTCCTGAGGAGCAGGAAGAAGCAGGGAAAGTAGCCCGTCCGTCCGCTCTGTACCAGTTCGTCCATGACGTCCTGTACCGGAGGAGGCCAGACGGTGTGAAACTCAAGTTCATCCCCCAGGAGGAAGGACTGGAGCTGTTGGCCGAGATACATGGAGGCCTATGTGGCTCCCACATAGTGTCAAGGGCCCTTGCCGGGAAGGCATTCCAGCAAGGTTTCTTCTGGCCCACCGCCCTCCAGGATGCGACGGCACTAGTAACCAAGTGTGAAGCGTGCCAGTTCCATTCAAAGAAGCTTCATCAGCTGGCTCAAGCCCTGCAAACAATCCCTCTCTCCTGGCCATTCTCGGTCTGGGGGCTCGATGTATTGGGCCCTTTCCCTCGCGCTGTCGGGGGCTTTGAGTACTTGTACGTTGCAAATGACAAGTTCACAAAGTGGTCGGAAGTGGAAGCAGTGAGGAAGGTGACTGCTTAGTCAGCCGTCAAGTTCTTCAAAGGACTGATCTGCCGTTTTGGTGTGCCAAACAGAGGCATCACCGACAACGGCACGCAGTTCACAAGCCACATCTTCATGCAATACATCCAAGACCTGGGCAGCAAGGTCTGTTTTGCTTCCTTGGCACATCCACGGAGCAACGGCCAAGCGGAGAGGGCAAATGCTGAAGTGTTGCGAGGCCTGAGAACAAAGAATTTTGGCAAGCTGCACAAGAGTGGAAGGTGCTGGATTGATGAGTTGCCAGCGATTCTTTGGTCGATCAAGACGACGCCAAATCGAGCCACCGGCCAGACACCTTTTGCCCTGGTATACGGGACAGAAGCAGTTCTCCACACGAAACACATATATGGGTCACCTCGAGTGCTCGCTTATGATGAGCTTGAGCAAGAGCCATTGCGCCAAGATGACGCGACACTCCTTGAGGAAGATCATCTTCGGGCGGCTGTAAGAGCGGCACGCTACCAGCAAGCCTTGAGCTGCTATCATAGCCGCAAGGTTCATGCCCGAAGCCTTGAGGAAGGCGACCTTGTTCTTCCGCGCGTTCAGTTGGCCAAGAATTCCAACAAGTTGACGCCGAAGTGGGAAGGCCCTTATCGGGTAATGCGAGTCACCAGGCCTGGCACAGTCCGCCTGGAGACCGAAGATGCCGTCCCAGTGAGCAACTCCTGGAACATCGAGCCTCTTCGCAAGTTTTACCCATAAGGCGCGGCTTGCCGGGCCTCTCGGCAAACCACCTTTTGTATAAGCTTTGCCGACAAGGCATGTAACCCTTTGTACAAATCTAGGCGCAGACCCTGAGCATAAATAAATGAAGCGTTGGCGCCCTAAGTTATAGCATGCATGCTAGGTCAAGTCTCTTCCTTGGCTAGGGTTGATAGTGCTCAGCGGCGACTAACCACTAGCCTAGAGGTCGAGTGCGCGTCTGTCTGTTCCTTTTCCGTCCTCCTTTGGTTCGCAGGGCACATGAGCACTTTTGTTGAGCTACTCGGAAAGAAGGAGACGGACCGGCGCCCCGACCCCGGCAAGCCAGAGTTGCCGGGGGCTGCAAGCACAGAGATCCAACCGCAGCAAGATGAGATTGCCAAGGGCTGCGGATCTAGATAAGTCTTTTATCCTCTGTCATGAATTCGGAACCTGACTGGGGCATGTGAAACCTCGTTTTTATCTCTAGCCTATCGTGCTCCCCTTTTTCCTATACCTACGGATGATTTCATGGGTCCGGATTTGGTCGTACCCGCGGCGGCAAGGAGGTGGGATGAGGAGCCTAAAGCCCACTTCGTCCCTGCCTCCGCCAAGAGCGCGAGAACGGTCGAGTGGAGTGGGGGGACGGCAAGGCATGTTGCTGGGTGAAAAACGTTTATCTTAAAACAATAACAAGGATTCGCTCCTTGTCGCGGGATTTACCCGTGAACGAAAAACCCGGCAAGCATCTCTTTTTCATTAAAAACATCCCATACAAGTACAGTTCATGCGAGATGAAAAACATGAGCAAGGGGATTACAAGTTTTAAATTTAACAAAGGCTCGAAGGCTTACAAACTAAAAAAGAGATAAGATGCCGGTAATACCTTTCTTGTCCCTCTCCTCAAGAGGCAGGTCAAGTAGGCGAAAGGGCAAAAGGGGCGTCTAGGCGGGCTACGAGCAGCAGAAAGCACCAAGAGAACATCTCGGTGGCCACCCACGGGCGGGCAGGTGATGACGGTGCCGGGAAGGGAGCTGGAAGACAAGGCGGCAGGACCAGCAATACACGATGAAGGCGTCGGTGCCCGCGTACTCTGAGTTGACGGCCTTTCCACCCACCCTCTTCCTCTTCCGCACCCTCCCGACGCCAGCCGCCCAAGGAGACAACCCCGAGAAGTTCAAGGAGCTGGCCTTGCCCCCGGCTAGCTTCTGCCGGAGGAGCGGCCAGGTGCAGATGTTGCTGCTGCTGCCGCACCCGCCCAGGTGCGGGGCGTCCGACGCCTAGTCGGACTCATCCCTGCTGTCCGCCCCGCTGTCCTCCTCGCCGCTCTCGCTCGAGGATGAGATTCCATTGTCAGAATCTCCATCAGAGGAGCTCTCCACGCAGAATTTCAAACAAGTTCCAAGATCTCCGAAGACCTTGACGGAGAGCAGGCAGTCCTCCATTAACTTGAAGTAGAGGACGAGCCCCGCCATCAGGTTGTGGATGCGGGCGAACGTCTTCCATCCACGACAGAGATACATAACTAGAGGAGCCGGGAAGTCGACGTCGACCCACGTGCCCCCGTTCCCGCAGCCCCTCATGTGCAATCTGAGTGTCTGGGGCGGGGCACGCTCCATCACCCGAGCGAACGGAGTGGGGAGACAAAGACGACGACGCGGGGGCCGGCGGAGCCTGATGAAGAACTCGCAAGGCTGGTCTTCAACGTGGCCCTCCATCGGGAAGGGCATCATTAGCAGGGGTGAGGCCGGTGTGTCGCCCCGTCCTCCTCTTCCCCGAGCACTACGGCCTCTGCCCCGTCCTCGCCCACGGCCTCGCCCCCTCCCCCTTCCCCTCACGGTCGGTTCCACCACCACGGGTTCATAAGGGGGAGGGACGCGTTGTCGAGCGGCGACCCTCGCCGCCACCGTCGAAGGACCAGGATTCCCTTTTTCCATGGCGGGTGAGAGGAAGGAGCAGAAGCAGAGAGGGATAGAAGATGGAAGAATGTGGGGTGCCATTTCCCCCCTTCCTCCTCTTTATAAAGGAACGAGGTTGAGGCTCGACCACCCCGCTCGGCCAATCCAGACACCGAAGGCGCGGGGAATTAGGACCAACCCGCCGCCCCAACCAGCGGTGGTCCGGTTTCTTGCCTCCACCGTTTGCCACCACAAGCGCATGAAAGACGCGTGGCAGACATGCAGAACTGAGGGGACGGGTGAGGCGACCTCTCCCCACCCCGTGATCATTGGGAGTGGACACCTTGAAGACCGCACCCCGACCCCACTCAGTAAATGAGCCACGCCTCCACGCCTCCCTCTTTTTACGGGGAAGACGCGAGCCACCTCTTTACTATGATGTGACGCATGTGTGTGGAAACCGCCCCACGCATGCCGCCCACGTCACGCACGCCCCTCCACACCACGCCACGCACGCGGGTCGTGGGAGGCGGAGCGCGTGAAGAATCTTACCATGGTAAAAACCGCCACACCTGCCCGCGCACCGTTTTGGGCCTGGCCCAACAACGTGTTGCGCTTATGTGTGGCCCAGGCCTGGGGGCTCCTATCGGTGTACAAAAATAGGGGCGCATCTTTGTACCCCTTTTCCTGTGCACGGGCAGTCAGAGCCGCGCCCACGGCCACACCAAGCAGAACGAGGGAGGTGAGCCAAGGTAAGATCGAAGCCCAAGACAACCAAAGGAACGCCAAGGCCAAGACCACAAAGAGCAGAGGAATGAAGCAAGATCCCCCGGCAAGACCCTTGCCGGGTGGCCTCAGCGGCCCCGGGAAGACTCTTTCCGGGACAACTCGCCCCACACCAACAGAGCGAGCCACCCTTGAGCCCACGGCCCCCAGTGCCATCATCAGCGTGGGGCCAGGGCTCGGGAAGGCACCCCTGTGGTGGCATTCAGATCTTTGTGAAGGCATATTCAAGATCAGATTAGAAGATGACAATTCTCGGCAAGATCCTTGCCAAGGAAGGCCACCAGACCTCCGGCAAGATCCTTTGCGGGGACGACAACACACCACGGCGAGACCCTTGCCGGACCACCCGACAAGGCCCTCGCCAAAGACACCGGCAAGGCCACCGCCAAGCCCACGTCAACCATGCTTCCACCGTCGTTCACATGTAGCTTCCAGCCCAGCCAGCTGGGCGGGCACCTGCGTGGCAACATGCAGCTCCCAGGCCAACTCATCAAGCGCCTGCGTGGCGGCATGCGAGTCTTCGTGAAGGCTCCACCACCGTGCCAACTCAGCTTCCTACCTGCCTACATGGCACCGCATCCCAGGCCGAGGCGCATGTCGAAGCGAGGAGGAGCGGTGACGGACGGGACGGGTCTCTCCCCCGTCCCCGATAAAGCAAGAGGACACCTAAGCGATGCATTAAATGCACCCTATCCTGTAATATGAGGGATAACCTCGTGCCACTATAGACCTTTCCACCTCCTATGTGCCACTATGGCAACCCCTTTTTCCTATACAAGGAGGCCCATGGTGACGAGGAGAGGGATTCGGCTCTTTCGAACCACACGCTGACCATAGCTAGTTTGAGAGCTCAAGAACTCTCAGAAATACACCCACCAGAGCAGGACTAGGGTTCTACGCATTGTCGCTGCCCGAACCTGGGTAAACAATCCTTGTTCTGTCTACTAGCCCTGCTCTCCTTCCAACCCTGCACCCTGGCAACCATAGTAGGGATTCTTGTGATCCCATAGGCGTCGTTCCACATCGACAGGAAGCCTGGTAACACATATTGTATTGATTTTCCTTTTTGATGATTAATTCTGCCGCTTTATTGCTTAACCGAAGCACGACATGTACATTATTGGTCTAATGCACACGGTTCGAATAAACAGTCCATCTGCGATATTGGTTGCTAATTATTGATAATTTCCCATCTGTAAGAAGATTATATCAAAACTTGTCTCAAATTTGATAAACAATATAGTATCACAGTCTATTGGTGTCCATATGACACCATCATAATTTCATGAATTTCAAATTCGTTTTGGATTTACTGGATTTTAAAATCAAGATTCTTGATGTTAGAAATTTCTTGCATGGGGACTAAACATGCACCCAGGGACACGTACACATATGATTTTCCAATCCATTTTGGTGCACTGTCACGGGTCTCATGTAGCTGAAATTTGATTTCTACACATTAAATCCCAAGCAAGTCAATCAATGTATAAAGACGGACGAATGGTATATTTTTTTTATTTTTAACACTAAACTCCTTTCGTCGCATGTTCGCTGCAGAAAAAGTTTGACATGCATCTTTGGGCCACATGCACGCGGTTGTACTAGGAACCTCACTCTCGTGTGACGCTCTTCGTGGGCCCACGAGGTTGTCGTCCATCACTATGACCTGCGGCAAGAGAGGTTAATTTGACCAACAAGGATGGTAATTTTTTGGTTTGTGTTACGTATCATATGAGTATATATATAGTACTCGTCGAAAGGGTCGGAGCAACCACTACAAAAAAAAACAATTCCGTGATGATACATGTTCATCACAGTAGGTCACGTTTTCTGTCATGCATGTATATCCATGACGATTTTATGTCAGAATCAAGATAGTCATACTTGTGTTGTCGTTGAAGTGTTCCATGAAAATACCAAAATTATCATCATGGAAGTGTCCACTTCCATGATGATAAATGGCACGTCATGGAAGTTCTTATGTCACGGGTAAGTGATACGTCCATTTTGCATCATGTTTTCCTACTATTATTTATGATGATTCTATCCATAATAATGCTTTTTGGAGTAAATCTAATGCCTTTTCTCTCATAATATGCAAGGTATACACAAAGAGGGAGAATTCCGACAGTTGGAAATCTGGACTTGGAAAAGCTATGTTAAGCTACCTATTCTGCACAACTCCAAACAAGCTGAAACTTCATGGAGAATTTTATGGAATATATGAAGAATATTGGAGCAAATAAGTACCAGAGGAGGCCCCCTAGGTGGGCACAACCCACCTGGGCGCGCTAGGGAGTCCAGACGCGCCCTGGTGGGTTGTGCTCACCCAGGCCCACCTCTGGTGCCCATCTTTTGGTATATAAGTCATTTTGACCTAGAATAAAAATAAGGAGAGGACTTTCGGGATGGAGTGTCGTCGTCTCGAGGCGGAACTTGGGCAGGATCACTTTTTCCCTCCGGCGGAGCAATTCTGCCGGGGGAACTTTCATCTTGGAGGGGGAAATCATTATCATCATCATCACCAACAACTCTCCCACCTTGGGGAGGGCAATCTCCATCAACATCTTCAACAACACCATCTCTTCTCAAACCCTAGTTCATCTCGTGTGTTCAATCTTGTTCCCGGAACTTTAGATTGGTGCTTGTGGGTGACTAGTAGTGTTGATTACATCTTGTAGTTGATTACTATATGGTTTATTTGGTCGAAGATTATGTGTTCAGATCCAATATTCTATTTAATACCCCTCTGATCTTGAGCATGATTATCATTTGTGAGTAGTTACTTTTGTTCTTGAGGTCACGGGAGAAATCATGTTCCAAGTAATCATGTGAACTTGATATGTGCTCGATATTTTAATAGTGTGTATGTTGTGATTCCCTTAGTGGTGTCATGTGAATGTCGACTACATAACACTTCACCATATTTGGGCCTAAGGGAATGCATTGTGGAGTAGCAATTAGATGATGGGTTGCGAGAGTGACAAAAGTTTAAACCCCAGTTTATGCGCTATTCCGTAAGGGACCGATTGGATCCAAAAGTTTAATGCTATGGTTAGAATTTATTCTTAATATTTTTCTCGGAGTTGCGGATGCTTGTGGGAGGTTTAATCATAAGTAGGAGGTTTGTTCAAGTAAGAACAACACCTAAGCACCGGTCCACCACATATCAAATTATCAAAGTAGCGAACACAAATCAAACCAACATGGTGAAAGTGACTAGATAAAAATCCAGTGTACCCTCAAGAATGATTTGCTTAACATAATAAACCGTTTTGTCCTGTCCTTTGCTTCCAAAGGATTGGGCTATCTTTTTGCACTTTTACTACTATTATCGTTACTTGCTCGTTATAAATTATCTTGCTACCAAACTACTCTCCTACTTACAATTTCAGCACTTGCATACATAAACCTTCCTGAAAACCACTTGTCATTTCCTTCTGCTCCTCGTTGGGTTCAACACTCTTACTTATCGAAAAGAGCTACAATTGATCCCCTATACTTGTGGGTCATCAAGGCTATTTTCTGGCACCATTGCCGGAGATTTAAGCGCATTTGGTAAGTGGAACTTGGTAAGGAAACATTTATATAGTGTGCAAAAATTTATTGTGAGTTGTTACTATGGAAAACAATCTTTTGAGGGGTTTGTTCGGGGTATTTTCACCTCGACTGGAACCACAATTAGATACCCCTCAATCTACTGCACCTACTAAAAATATTTAATATGAAATTCCTTCGGGTTTGATAGAACAACTGCTAGCTAATCCTTATGCAGGAGACGGAACCAAACATCCTGATATGCACTTGATATATGTAGAACAAATTTGTGGATTATTAAACCTTGCAGGTTTACCCGGAGATGAAGTTATGAAGAAGGTTCTCCCTTTATATTTGAAGGGAAAATAATTGGCATGGTATAGGCTATGCGATGGTATTGGATCCTGGAATTGGAATCGATTGAAATTGGAGTTCCATCAAAAAATTTATCCTATGCATGTAGTTCATCGTGATCGGATTTATATATATAATTTTTGGCCTCATGAAGGAGAAAGTATTGCTCTAGCTTGTGGGAGGCTCAAGTCAATGTTATATTAATTCCCCAATCATGAGCTCTCAAGAGAAAATATTATCCAGAATTTTTATGGTCGGCTTTCTCGTAATTATCAAAACATGCTTGATACTTTTTCTGCTGGTTTCTCTATGAAGAAGACTATTGAATTCCGGTGGGATCTTTTGGAAAGAATCAAATGCAACTCTGAAGATTAGGAACTTTATGAAGGTAAAGAGCCTGGTATTAATCTTAAGTATGATTGTGTTAAATCTTTTATGAATACCAATGCTTTTCAAAAGTTTAGCACTAAATATGGACTTGACTCTGAGATAGTACCTTCCTTTTGTGAATCATTTGCCACTCATGTTGATCTCCCTAAAGAAAAGTGGTTTAAATATCACCCACCTATTAAAGAAGAAATTAAAGAACCGATACTAGTTAAAAAAGAAACTATAATTTATAACATAGACCTAGTTGTTCCTACTTCTTATATTGAGAAACCACCTTTCCCTGTTAGGATAAAGGAACATGGCAAAGTTTCAGCTGTGGTCAACACAAGCTATATTAGAACACCTAAACCTGATGAACAAATTAAAGTAGAACCTAGTATTGCTATGGTTAAAGATCTCTTGGAAGAAGATGTATATGGGCATGTTATTTATTTCTATGAAGAACCTGCTAAAATTGCCAAAATTTTATAAAAAGGATAAACACAGACCTGTTGTTGGCATGCCCGTTGTCTCAGTTAAAATAGGAGATCATTTTTATCATGGTTTATGTGGCATAGGTGCTAGCGTGAGTGTTATTCCTTATTCCTTATATCAAGAAACTATGAATGACATAGCACCCGTAGAGATAGAAGACATAGATGTTACCATCAAACATGATAATAGAGACACTATATCACCAATTGGGGTTGCTAGAGATGTTGAAGTATTGTGTGGTAAAATAAAATAACCTACCAATTTTCTTGTTCTTGGTTCCCCACAAGATGATTTCTGTCCCATTATCTTTGGTAGACCTTTCTTGAACATTGCTAATGCTAGAATAGACTGTGAGAAACAAATAGTCGGTATTAGTTTTGGTGATGAGTCTCATGAGTTTAATTTATCCAAGTTTAGTAGAAAACTTCATGAAAAAGAATTGCCGAGTAAGGCTAAATTAATTGGTCGTGCTTCTATTATTGTGCCTCCTACTGATCCACTAGAACAATATTTGCGAGACCATGAAAATGATTTACATATGCATGAAATAAATGAAGTAGCTAATATTTTCTTTGAACAATGTCCTCTGCTTAAACACAATTTGCCTTTGAGGTCCTCCTATTGAAACTCTATGAGGTCCTCCTCCACCTAAAGGTGATCCTGTGTTTGAATTAAAACAATTGCCAAACACTTTGAAATATGCTTATCTTGATGAAGAGAAGATATATCCTGTTATTATTAGTGCTAACCTTTTAGAACATGAAGAAGAAAGATTATTGAAAGTTCTAAGGAAGCACCGAGCTGCTATTGGATATACTCTTGATGATTTAAAGGGCATTAGTCCCACTTTATGTTAGCACAAAATTAATATGGAACCTGATGCTAAACCCGTTGTTGATCACCAATGTTGGTTAAATCCGAAGATGAAAGAAGTGGTAATAACGGAAATATTAAAACTACTGGAAGCAGGTATAATCTATCCTATAGCTGATAGTAGATGGGTAAGTCCTGTTCATTGTGTCCCTAAATAAGGAGGTATTACTGTTGTTCCGAATGATAAGAATGAAATTATTCTACAAAGAATTGTTATAGTTTATAGAGTGGTAATTGATTTTAGAAAAGTAAACAAAGCAACTAGAAAAGATCATTACCCTATGCCTTTTATTGATCAAATGCTACAAAGATTATCTAAGAACACACACTTTTACTTCCTTGATGGATATTCGGGTTTTTCACAAATATCTATTTCTCAACCTGATCAAGAAAAGACCACTTTTACTTGTCCCTTTGGAACTTATGCTTATAGACGTATGCCTTTTGGTTTCTGCAATGCACCTTCTACCTCTCAAAGATGTATGATTGGTATATTCTCTGACTTTTGTGAAAAGATTGTTGAGATTTTCATGGATGATTTCTCTGTTTAAGGGAAGTCTTTTGATGATTCTTTAAGCAATCTTGATCGAGTTTTGCAGATATGTGAACAAACAAGATTTGTCTTGAATTGGGAAAAGTGACACTTCATGGTTAATGAAGGTATTGTCTTGGGCCATAAAATTTCTGAAAGAGGTATTGAAGTGGACAAAGATAAGGTTGATGCAATTGAGAAAATGCCATGTACTAAAGATATTAAAGGTATTTGTAGTTTCTTAGGTCATGCTGGTTTCTATAGGACATTTATCAAAGACTATGATGTGCAAGATATATAATAAAATTAGTTTGAGTTTTTGCTTTCTTTATTTTCATGTTGCAATTAAAAGAAAGGAAACAAATAAAAAGAAAGGAATTAAACGAAAAAATTAATAAGGGAACAAAACGATCACATATAGTTATACTATCCTAGAAATCTTTTGTGATTGTGAGCCCTCATCAAAATATTATATGCCAAAATTGTTGATGTTGGACAAGGAAGACAACCTAATGATTCATGTTTGTTTATATTCACATAGAAGTGATATTGTCATAGATCCTTTAACATGTGGTACTTGCCCCTATCTTTGCTAGCCAAAAATTCTGCACTAAGTAGAGATACTACTTGTGCATCCAAAACCACTTTAACCCAAATCTTATTTTCAAGTGTCCACCATACCTACCTAAGGACTGAGAAAGATCCCTCAAGTATGTTGTCATCGGTGCAAAAACGAAATAAAATTGCTTCTAAAAGTGTGAGATCATTTAGTGTAAGAGAAAATTGAGCATTGCATGAACTTGTGATGGTGAAGAATAAAAGCGATAGGCTGCATAGTAAAGGTCGCTATCACAAGGGGCAATGCAACGTGACGCCCTTTTGCAATAAGGGGTTGATCATACAAAAAAATAAGCGCATGGCAACCTCTTCTTCCCTCTGCGAAGGGCCTATCTTCTACTTTCATGGATTTACTTTTATGCAAAGAGTCAAAGTTTTCTCTCTATTCCATTTTATTTTCTCCTTTGGCAAGCATCATGTGTTGAGGAATGATATAGGCACATATGTCCATTTGAATATAGATAGCATGAGTTATTATTGTTGATATCACCCTTGTGGTGAATACGTTGGGACGCGAACCTACAAGCCACTATCTTTCTATGTGTCCTGTTGAAACTTTTTGCTCATGTGTACGCGGTGAGTGTTAGCAATCATGGAAAACTATATGCTGGTTGGGTATGTGGACTCGCCTAAAGGATCCGACACGTGACCCTTCCTGAAAAGATGATGAATTCTACTTGCAAAGTTCACTGAGAACATAGTTTTTTGGTTTCTAATAGAGTTTTTGCTTTATACTTCAATAATGTCATGAATTATCACTTATTCATGAGAAGTCTATCATAAAAGTTCTTTGATAAAAGTCTTATGTTTAAGTTTGTTGTTATTCTAATAATGAACATGATGCTTCTATGTCTGAATTTTGTTTTTATCGACACCTCTCTCTCTCTAAGCATGTGGACATGTTTTTCAATTTCGGTTTCCGCTTGAGGACAAGCGAGGTCTAAGCTTGGGGGAGTGGATACGTCCATATTCCATCATGTTTTCCTATTGTTATTTATGATGTTTCTATCCATAATAATTATTTTTGGAGTAATTCTAATGCCTTTTCTCTCATAATATGCAAGGTATACACAAAGAGGGAAAATTCCGGCAGCTGGAAATTTGGACCTAGAAAAGCTACGTCAAGCTACCTATTCTGCACAACTCCAAACAAGATGAAACATCACGGAGAATTTTTATGGAATATATGAAGAATATTGGAGAAAATAAGTACCAGAGGAGCCAACTAGGTGGGCACAACCCACCTAGGCGCGCCAGGGAGCCCAGGCGCGCCCTCGTGGCTTGTGCTCACCCAGGGCCACCTCTGGTGCCCATCTTCTGGTATATAAGTCATTTGGACCTAGAAAATTAAGGAGATGACTTTCGTGACGCAGAGCTGCCATCTCGAGGTGGAACTTGGGAAGGAGCACTTTTGCCCTCCGGCGGAGCGATTCTGCTGGGGGAACTTTCCTCACGGAGGGGGAAATCATCGTCATCATCATCACCAACAACTCTCCCATCTTGGGGAGGGCAATCTCCATCAACATCTTTAACAAGACCATCTCCTCTCAAACCCTAGTTCATGTCTTGTGTTCAATCTTGTTATCGGAACTATAGATTGGTGCTTGTGGGTGACTAGTAGTGTTGATTACATCTTGTAGTTGATTACTATATGATTTATTTGGTGGAAGATTATATGTGCAGACCCAATATGCTATTTAATAACCCTCTGATCTTGAGCATGATTGTCATTTGTGAGTAGTCACTTTTGTTCTTGAGGTCACGGGAAAAATCATGTTGCAAGTAATCATGTGAACTTGATATGTGTTCGATATTTTGATAGTGTGTATGGTGTGATTCCCTTATTGGTGTCATGTGAACATTGACTACCTGACACTTCGCCATATTTGGGCCTAAGGGAATGCATTGTGGAGTAGCAATTAGATGATGGGTTGCAAGTGACAAAAGCTTAATCCCCAGGTTATGGATTATTCTGTAAGGTACTGATTGGATCCAAAAGTTTAATGCTATGGTTAGAATTTATTCTTAATACTTTTCTCGTAGTTGCGGATGATTGCGGGAGGGTTAATCATAAGTAGGAAGTTTGCTGAAGTAAGAACAACACCTGAGCACCGGTCCACCCGCATATCAAATCAAACCAACATGGTGAAAGTGACTAGATGAAAATCCCGTGTACCCTCAAGAACGCTTTGCTTATCATAAGAAACCATTTGGCCTGTCGTTTGCCTACAAAGGATTGGGCTATCATGGGGCACTTTTACTACTATTATCGTTACTTGCTCGTTACAAATTATCTGACTTTGAAACTACTTTGCTACTTACAATTTCAGCACTTGCAGACATTACCTTGTTGAAAACCACTTGTCATTTCCTTCTGCTCCTCGTTGGGTTTGACACTCTTACTTATCGAAAAGAGCTACAATTGAGCCCCTATACTTGTGGGCCATCAGTAACTGACACGTGGCATCCAGCGTAACGGGTCCCGTTAAACTATCGGGTTCCGATTTGGATCCGGTAACCCGTGAACAACCCGGACCAATGGGGATTTTCCACCTGTAAAATTATCATTGGCTGGAGGAAACATGTGTCGGCTCCTCGGTGGGCAAGATGCCGTCCGTCCAATGGAGGAGACGTGCCTATGATATGTCGACACGTGGTAGGGTCCAACTGAGGTCTGTATAGGTTAAAAGGGCCAGCCTAGTAAAAGGCCCGTAGTATTTAGTCAGGTACTAGTGGGCCAGCCCACTAATGACATGTTTAAACATGGCCCATTTCTGGGCCGAAGCCTGATCTGGCCCGTTATTCGTTGAATATTTGGGCCCAATTACGGCCCAGTGACATTTCGTCCTATTAGAGGCTCAATGTAGACATGGGCCCATTTCAGCCCGGTCTGTCTTTCGGCCTGGGAATGGCCCGTGTTGCCCATGGGCCATATATGGTCCAACGCGATATCCGGCCCACTAACGGCCCGTGATCAAGGTGGAAACAGTTCAACCCAATGTTACTTTTGGCCAGTTAAAGACCTATCGTATAATTCGGCTCTTTTGTGCCTCTTCTAAGCTTTCGGCCTCTTAAAGGCCCATGATATCAGTGGGCCATCAAAGGCCTGAATTTTTTTTGGCCTCGTAATGGCCCGTCATATAACTAGGCCAATCATGGCCTAGTCTACATTTCATCCTGCTGAAGGCCAGTCAACGTCAAGTGAAAATTGAGGCCCAACATGCATTTGGGCCTGCTAAAGGCCCATGGTTAATTCTGGGCCGTAACAGGCCAGCATAATATTTAGCATGTTAATGGCCCGAAGCTACATGGGCCCAACTAAGCGCTGGGTCCACTAAAGGCCCAAGTAAACTTTGGGCTGAATATAGGCCCATGTAAGTTGAGGGCCTAGCGCAAGATGTGAAGGCCCCAATGGCCTTTCAGGCCCAAGAAAGTTGCAGGCCGGGCCAATTGTGGCCCGCCAAAATGCAGGCCTCTTAGATGTGATTGTTTTGGCCTGGTCCACTAAATCATATTTTTGCCATTTTTTTCAAATTGCGAATGATGGCATATACGGTAACTAGTAGGAATAAAGAACAAACCTAATCTATAAAATAAAGAAATTACGACATAGTAACTTCAAATAAACCTACACTATACAATAAAGGATTTATGGTATATTACATCCACTGGGCATCAAAGTTAGCCACCATTGATCATAAAGCGCAACGAAGAAGTAGATTACAAAAACTGGGCGCCATTGCAGCGTAACAAAATAATACTGAACCATTTCCACTTCCAAGGCATTCCCACCTCTGAGCAAGGCTGTGAGACCGCGCTAGCATGTCGGTCATAGCTTCCAGGTGTAGCTGTTTAGCAATGAGGTTCTCATTGGTGTTCTCCGTGATCTTTCTCAGATGTAGGACTTCAAGTAAAATTTGAGTTGCATAATGCCTTTTTGCTAGAACTTGGCACTGAAGAAGTCGAACTGATTCAGAAAGAAAATTCCATGAGCTTGTGTCACTGCTAGTCTCAGTAACTTGAACACTGCATCAAGACATGACTTTGGAGTTGTCTCGCTATCTTCAAGATGTTTTGCCTTCTTTTCTCTAATAAATTATAGGTTTGTCTCATAGCCTTCAGCAGACTTGTGCATGCCATCAGGCATATCACCCTGAAACAAGAAGTGAGACGGCGGGTTTTGCACATGTAGAAACAAAGATGGTGTCATGGATTTTACACGGTAGATCCTCATGAAAGGACTTTAGTGTGGAGCCATCGCAATGTAGGTTAGCTTAAATGGGTTGAACGGGACAAAGGACACAAACGATTTACCCAGGTTTGGCCCCTCACAACGACGTAAAAGCCTGTGTCCTTCTTCTAGTTGTATTATTTAAGTTTCCATTACAAGGGACCAAGTACGCTTGACCTAGTTCTCGATTGATTGTTTCTTGGCCTAATCCGCCGCCAGGTCTTGACTTTATATACATAGGTCGATGCCCGGTGGCTTATAAGAGTCCGAGCCGGATCACACAACGTGACCGGCCTAGTTTTTAAATTGCCTTGTCTTGTAGGCAAGCCACCTTGTGGTTGTTCATACGTTCGGGTCTGGGGTCGTTCACTAGGCCTGCCTCTGTCAGTCGACGTCTTTATACTTCTTCTTGGGCCTCCTTAAATCTTCTTTGTATTAAACACCAACGGTGTAACCCGACCCCAGCTTGGCGGGTCACACCTCGGGGTTATATCCCCAACATTAGGCCCTAGATTGATTTGAACTTATTCATGTCAATCTTCATAGCTTTAGTCAGCATACTATCCATTAATGTTGAACCTCCAGATAAACCACTGTAATCAGTCATAATACCACGCGAGCTGAACCATCATAAGCCACCGTGACATCATGTACATGGAATTATTGTAATCTACCATGACCTCACACGCATTAAATATGGATAGAACCATAACGGATCTTTATCTTAGTAAACCTTTTGAGAATCGAAGCGCCCGGACTACGAAGATAATAATTCTGACTCCTCAATTTATGTGCATGTCATTTTACCACTTCCTTATAAATAGGGACAGGGGGCCCCTTTCTCAACTTTTACCCATGCCTCTTTCCCTTCTTGTTCTTCCTCGCGGCCACTCAAGCCTATGGAGCTCCGCCGCCGCTATCGACCTTCACCATCGACCTCCACTCGGCCGCTGCATCAACCTGATTCGGACCGGAAAAAACATGGTGCCCTTCCGCTGTTCATCAACATCGCCAGGTATTCGTCTCCCCCTGCTTTGAATCTGCATTAGGGTTTTCTCCATTCATTAGTGTTTGTCGGCGTACATCATGCTCACCTATGGTTCTTCCAATACACTGCATGTTTGGATCCCAATAGAACATAAAAACCATGTGGCAGCAATCTTTATTAACTGTCCTTCATTTTAGATCCATTCCCTTACTATGAGATTCATCTCTCAACACAGTAGCTCGTCCTTCATATTTTAGATCCATTCCCTTACTATGAGACCCACCAAACGCCAGCCGGCGTACTCATAAATGTTTATACCTCAAATACCCTTTTAATCATCAATTATAACCGCATAACTTGTTGATGTTTTGTCGGTTGAACCATGCTTACTAACCCCCATCGCTCATAATAATCTATCTTGTATGCATAACTAGTTTTTGAGAAATAAACTCGCTTGTTTAACCATTGAGAGGTTTGTCATCATAATATCAATCCTCCAATTCTTCACTCTCAGGTTTTAACTTGGCAAAAATGACTAAGACCACCACTTCCTATGATTGGGTCGCTTCCACTGTTACCGAACAGTCTCTGAACGAATACGTTACCATGGGTGTCCTACCAGCAAAGAACATCATCCGATGGAGAGTTCCATGGACTAGAACTAAGCCTCTCCTCAACAAAGGCGAAGTTGTAGCTTTTGTGGAGCACCTGCTCCGCCG